>NC_136512.1:37280827-37290827 GCF_053919585.1 Euprymna scolopes | reverse complement strand
ACAAGAAGAAATGACCGGACATAGTAACAAGATTATCTATATATATATATATATATATATATATATATATATATATATATATATATATATATACATATATATATATATATATATATATCGATTATTTTATTGTGCAATAAAATTTAATAAACGCAAAACAAAAACGTCGAATAGAATGCAACGTCCCAATGGATGAAAACAAAGTGAAAACAAAGTGAGGTAAAGGAAGGAAGTTCGCAAGTTAATCAATGTCTCTCTTTTCTCTCCTTTGCTTTTCTTTATATTATATAAGATGTTTAGTAAAACAAAAATAAATGTCTGAAGATTTGAATTCGGCTTTTCATGGGAGTGGACAGGATTGGGAATTAATAATCATATCTTTTAAAAACGGTATTACCCGAATAAGAGAAATGATCCACAGAAATAAAATATTCAAGAGAAGTCGTCATCCAATTTCAAGCTTTCCAGAATTTTAGCTTAGCTTCTTTGAACGATCTATCTGAGGTCTGTTTTGTAATGGACCCTGCGCTTTTAAAACGTTGAATGATCTTAGCCACTGTGGTGCAGCTCAGTTTCAGGTTGTTTGCAATCTTCTTGTACCCTTGGCCATCTTCATATAGCACAATACGTCTTTTAATTTCCTCAGAGAGGTTTTTGCCATGTGGTGCCATGTTGGACCTTTCAGTGGCTGGTAAGAGAGTGTGGGAGCTGCATTACAACTTTGAATACACCTGCTCCCTATGCACACATGTGCTTAGTCACACTAATTAGTCGCACTAATTAGTCACATAGCATTTTGGAGGGAGAATGTCCGATGAAGGGATATACTGCAGAAATGTGAGGAGTGTATATATATATATATATATATATATATATATATATATATACAGACACACACAGACACACACACACATGCATATATATACATATATATATATATATATATATATATATATATATATATATATATATATATATATGAACAAATGATTAATAAACATGTTAAAAGACATCTTGAAAAAGAGTTAAAAACATATTTAATTTTAAAAAAGGAAACACAAGATAAGTTTTATAAATATATATATATATATATATATATACTAGCTGTATCCGGCCACGCGTTGCTGAGACTCAGTTTGATTAAATGGAAACAAAAATAATATGTATTTGCTTATATGTTTATGTTTTCAATACTTGTTGCCACACAACATTTTGTGGTTTTCCATTTTCTGCGCAAATATAAAGAGTGTCTGATTGCCGACTGTGGACTAGAATACGCAGCGTATACTTGTCCATGTGAGAAGCAATCGCTCTGTATGTCACACAAATGTAAAAATTGTCTTTGCACTTTTTTGGTGGTTATTGTAAACAGCAAGCGAATTGTGATGCAATATGTTAAATTAAAATTGTATATCCATTGAAATCATTCCATGCACGTGCGCTGATGCCCGTTCATCTGATAGAGGGGGGAATATGGGAGCTTAATTTAACTATGGATATGTCTGTGAGCAGGCACTGGAAAATGTTAACATTAAAAATTTAGCAGATTTTTTTTTCTTTTTGCATAAAAGTATTATCGATAATAAGCCGATGGAGAAATGAAAAGAAACTTTTACAGAATAAACAACGGAAGTGGGAGAAGGAAGAAAAAAAAGACAAAAGATTGTAAAGATGTTGTAGGATAAGTTAAAAAAAAAAAAAGGAAATAGTTTGACAGAGTTTTTTTTTTATTTACATAAATATGCTTATTTTTGCACTTTTTTTAGAAAAATATTGCTTTCAAATTTAATACATGTAAATGAGAAAATTCGTAAACATTTTTGATGCTTCTTTGTAGTGAAATTCGAAATTTGAAATATTGCTTATTTTTAAGTGAAACTAATGGTATCTACTGAATTGCTATGTCGTAGTAATGAAAATATCTTAAAATCACGAAAAACGTGAAAGTAGAAAATTACTTATTAAGGAAAATAGTTTTCGAAGAAATTAGAAATTTTAGCTCGTTCCCTTGTATTTACGTCACATGTCGCATACAAAACAAACATGGCCAAAATCATTTTTCCGTTGAATAATGCAAGTATATATTTTATGTAATATTCCAGAAACACTTAACTAATTGTGACATGTTAATAGGTAGCTAACATTACTTATTGTTGAAATTGGCAAAAACTGTAGTTGTCATTGTTTGTTTAATTAAAAATTTACTTTTCAGCTGTCAGATTTCGCTACAATAAACAAAGAAGCACCCTTTTTTATCGGACAATTGTTACAATAAACATCCCTGATGTATATATATTTTTTATTTTCGTATTTTTTAAAAAACTTGGAATGGACTATTGGCGATTGGAAACTAAATATCTAGAATATCCAAAACAAAATGCAAAAAAAATCAATATGTAAAGATTTTTAGGGGGTGCTCAGTTTCTAATACAAAGTTCTAGGAAATCGAACTCCTTTATTGGAAAAACCCGAAAGCGAATTATTGCCCGTATAGTTGTGAGTTTCTATTCGTCTTTTTCAATATTTTCAGTAGATTATTATTAATTAGACACTCATTTACCAGATTCTGCAAAAATTTGAAAAATGCTAAAAATTCAATATTTAAAGATTTTTAGGGGTCGCTCAGCCTCTAATACAACGTAAGTAGAACTAGAAGTTTATGGAGGTTTCACGATGAAACTTGTTATAACTTAGTGTCTTAATGTTATTTTTTAAGTAAAAATAAGTTGTTTGAGTGTAAATTCCAAAACTCATTTCACGCTAAGTAATTTGAGTGACTAAAATAGAAATTAACTGCAACTAGTAAAATTAAACAATGAGAAACAATTAAACAGATTCTTCAATAAATCGGTTTCGTGTATCCGTCAAGTAGTTCCAATATGGTGTTAGATTTACCAGAGGATTTTATTAGAAACTGAGCCCCCTTTAAAAGTTATATATATATATATATATATAGTGATTCAATGAATTTCAAAATAAACTTTTTTTGAAGTGAAATGTTTGAGTATCATATCAAAGATTTTTATTATTCTAAGCAAGACAAAGAATACTTTAGAAATTTTATAGGGTTTCGATGTCTACCATCTCTTCAGAGGAGAAAATATTAGCAAATATTTATAAAGGTATGTACCTTATTTGCTAAAGTTAGTGAGACATAGAAAATCAAAGTAAAAAATAATTGATTAATCAGAATTCATATAGCAAGGTAATTTGAAGAAAAGGATATACAAATTTTAGATCCAAATTGTGTGGTAAAATCCATGGTGACTGTTCTTTAAAGCAGTGAGGTAATAAGGTCCAAGCTGTATATTATATAGAATATTATTGCCAGTAATATTTTTGCAAATCTTATAATCACTGGTTTCCATACCAGCTGATTGTTAAATCACTTTATTCTGTATATATATATATATATATATATATATATATATATATATATACAGGATGACCCCAAAAATATACATATATACATACACAGGATGACCCCTGTGTGTATATATACATATATATATATATATATATATATATATATATATATATATATATATATATATATATATATATATACAGGATGACCCAAAAAAAACCGGCCCGTTCTCTAATTAGGCACCGTTTCTTAGTGTTTTGTCCGAATGAAATGAAACTTTGGTCATAACTAGTTTATTGTATTCAAAACATCACATCAAAACACTAGGGTCTTTGGCCTTTTTTTTTTCTCCGTTCTACAGCATATGTTCTCGATGGCCTCCATGAATTTTAAAATGGATACAATCCGACGTTATGATGTGAAAAGGAAGCGGGCTTTTTCAAGAGGTGTGACAAAAATATAATGGGTGTATACATTGTACAGATATAATCGTGACCAGTGAATCACCGGCCGTGATAGTTTCCCATATAATAAAGTGGCAACATTGTTACACAGAAAGCCACCTAATTTATTAAATAAAAATTAAGTAGAACGTTATAAGTAAAAAGAAACATATAAAAACACGCATGGGTACGATGAAAATGCTATACCAAGTAATTAGTCCAGTAGTTTTTTAGATTATAGGTAAGTAACAAACATACATTTCCATATATATATATATATATATATATATATATATATATATATATATATATATATATATATATATATATATAATTGAAATGTATGTTTGTTATATATATAACATCTTAAATAGTTTTACGGTTGTAAAACTACCTAGTGTGTATGTATGTGTGTGTGTAGTCATCCACATGCAGTGCTGTTTCAAATATATAAAAACCTACTTTTAATCAGTTCAGACAGCCATTTAAATGGGAATATTTATGTCTACCGGCGCAAATATGTTCTGTGGACACAAGTGCTACTGATGATTCTTTGTTTTTATTTCCATTTGGGCTATCGGCTCGGTCAAGCTCTGATTCTCGTTGACATTCAAGCCATCTATACTCGCCTGCTTGAAGTATGCGCAGTTGCAGTATTATTTGAAATAAAAAATAAAATGGATTTAGTCACAACTTTCAGTTGTAATGATTATATGGGATCTGAATATGGATTTAAAAATGCCAAAATACATTCTTGATTTTTGGGAGGGAAGTCTACTGAATCGAAGAAAAATCGGTTATGCATACTAGATGTAAGAATTACTTTATTATATTTTGTTGCTTATTTTGTCTATATTGGACTTGACTTTTAGGAAGTTTGTTTAATGGATGTTTTGGTGTGCATCTGACTGTTTCTTCTGAACATTCGATTTTTTTATTTTAGTGCGAATCAGGTTTAGCCTGTATCAGCATCCTTTCGTCCTCACTGCTTTCTTGAACATTTATAAAATATTTTTTCATGAATATTTGCCTTGATATTTTGTTTTTCATTTGGCAACATGATATGTAGCTGTGTGTATGGGAATATATCTATAAGTAAGTGTATATGAAGGTGTGTCTAAGTTTTTGCATGCGTAAGAGTATGTTTAATTATAACGACTGTTTCATTTAACAAAATCAAACAAAAAAATTTTATGTCATAAACGCACTATATTTTTTTAAAATATTGTGCTTGCATGCTATTCCTTTAAATTAATGATCTTGAGTAAGTTTTGAGATAAAGACGAAACCTTAATATATATATATATATATATATATATATATATATATATATATATATATATATATATATATATATATATATATATATATATATATATGATGTTGGTTTTTCCTTTTTCATTTTCCATTGTGTTGTAATATTATTTCCATATTTTTTTATCATAAATAAGAATGTCTATGTATGCAGAATCATGTATGTATATGTTTACGCGTGTGTAAATATATGTGAAGATGTGGGTTTATGTTTCTGTACATGGATGCAATTATGTAAAAGTGTGTGTGTGTGTGTGTGTGTGTGTGTGTGTGTGTGTGTGTGTGTGTGTGTGTGTGTGTGTGTGTGTGTGCTCATGTAATTAAGAGTGCAAATAATTTTTAATTTTCTTATTTTGTTCTAGTTGGGGATAGAGCAGTCTACCAGATACCAGACATTACCCTGCTATCTCAGACATTCCAACTGAGAGATCTTTTAAGATTTAAACCGAACTTTTAAGTCACTTGTTTGTATTTCTCTTGCACTTGGTTCACCGGGTATCTTTGTAAGGCAGTTTTTGAAAAAAAAATTACTGGAATGATGAAGATTTTAAGATTCCATTTTCTTTCAATGTGTGACATAAGACTTTGGTATTTCGTTGAGTTGAGTAATATTATGTAAAGATGTGTGTATATGTAAGTACACTTAAGTAAGTGTATGTAAATGTGTGTATGTATATTGTTGTGGAGACGCTCACTAATTAACATAGGTGGGTGAGTGAGATATATAAGTGTATCAATCACCAATATCAGGGGAGTTCTGCAACGACCGCCAAATAGGCAAGACGCCTATGTTGCCTCCAGTAAGACATGCAACACGCCACCTGCCGGAATATCTCTAACTGAAGTATATCTGAAGACATGTAAATATGTATATAACTTTTCTGTCCAATATATTATTGTTATACCTTTACTTTCCGTGTTCTTGTTAATTATTTGTGTAGACATAGCATATATTTTCATGTATAGATCAGTCTGGGTTTTTTAGTGCAGCAGAAGAGCATGCATAGTTCCTCCACCAGTGGGGAGGCAAGTAAACAGGGA
This sequence comes from Euprymna scolopes, assembly GCF_053919585.1. Taxonomy (NCBI): domain Eukaryota; kingdom Metazoa; phylum Mollusca; class Cephalopoda; order Sepiida; family Sepiolidae; genus Euprymna; species Euprymna scolopes. The sequence goes on along the minus strand of NC_136512.1, from coordinate 37,284,662 downwards.
TTTATTTGAAAAAATGTTGGAAATGTGTTGAAATTTTCAACAGATTATTTTAAGGTGCAGATGAAGTAAAACATAAAGGAGCGTCTTCTCTTTTTTAAGAATGGGAGCCGCTGCCCAACTAGTAAAGCGGTGAAAACTCTGGATACAAATATATGAGTGTGTGTATATATTGGTAAAAGTATGTGTGTTTACACATAAGTAAGAGCATGTGTGCATACTTATGTAACAGTTTGCTAAAGTCATTATGTGTGTATGTGTACATATAAATAAGTGTGTGTGAATGGTTGTGAATGCCTGTGTGTATGTATTTATGCATGCTTAGCTTACGTAGAAGTGCTGGTGTATGTGTGTGTTTATAGCTAAGAGTCAATAAGCGTAACTGATTATCTGTATGTGTGCATGTGTGCACTAAGGTAAGAATGTGAAGGCATTTATGTTGTGTTTACATAATTAAGAGTATGTGGAGGTAGATGTATGTGTGGATGTATATAATTAAATTCATGTGTTAATATCAGTGTGTATATGTTTATGTATGGGTAAAAGTATGTCGGTGTATGTAGATAAAAAAGTAAAGTAGTTGACAATAGTCGAGAGCGACTGAGGGCTCATTTTAAATTGGCTAGTACACCTAGATGTAGAGGATAGTGCTACCACTTTTCCAGGATTACTCTACTTATCTTTCATCCTCACCTTTGTAATGCTCAGTGTTTGTGCATGAGGCATAAAACACCACTTTTTAGCCGTTGGTATGACTCTATCAAGGATAAAACTGTAACATAATCATTGCATGTCAATACTCGGGACCCACACATTGTATGTAGACAGTCGCAAGGAAACAAAGACAAGGAAAGAATTCGACTCACTCTTTTTACAATGAAACAACATACATTTATTTACAGGTACTTCCAGAATAATGCCTTGTCTCTTGTTTAAAGTCTTCTTTGTCTGGCCATGTTTAGGACACATCTTTTCCTGTCGCTCTCAGGCCATGTATGTAACTCGTCTCTTTGTCCCTTCTCAGGCCACGTTTTTCTTTTATATATAATCTTTTTCTTTCCTTCTTCATCACTGTGACGTTTCTTCACACACAGCTCGGTCATTTGCATACGTTGAGTGTTGTACAGCTACTACTGCCATACACAACACATATTTACATACTGTTACAGAACCCCAGTCTCCCGATCTATTAGCTAACACTTTAACCATTATGCCAAATGGGCCAGTGTGTTTAAATGCAAGATTATGGAAATGTGTCTATATTTGTTTGTACATATAAGAATGTATGAAGGTGTGGATGTGTGTGTATGCGTGTGTACAGAGGTAAGAGGATGCGAAGTTGAGTATTTATGTTAGGTTGTTGCTGTATGTGTGTGTGTATGTAGATTAGAGTGCATAAAGTTGTGACTGTATGTGCGTATATGTAAGAAGATGTAAACGTGTGGCTGTATGTTCGTATAGGTTAGAGTGAGTAAAGGTGGGGTTGTATACGTATATGTATAGATTAGATTGGATGAAGTTGTGGCTGCATGTGTGTGCATATTTTAGAGTTAGAGTGTGTATAATTGTGGCTGCATATGTGAGTATATATTAGTGTTAAATTGTGTAAAGTTGTCGCTGCACGTGTGTGTATATATTAGAGTAAGAGTGTGTATAGTTATGACTATGTGTCTATATGTATAGGTAAGAGAATATTTAGATTGCTGTATGTGTGTACGTAGATAGGAGTATGTGAAGGCGTATGTGTGAGCATATACGTAAGATCATATGAATGTGTGCGTTTATGCGGTGACTTTCAACATGTGGGTGAGTATATCTATGCTCTTACTTATTTACGAATGTGTATGTGTGCGCGCGTGTGTGTGTGTACATCAATAAAAATATGTACAGGTATGTGTATATATTGATTAAAACATGTGAATCTTTGTGTACGAGCACACGTGTGGCTGTGACCCCTCGCGGGCAGTAAACCTTATTTACACTTTCAAAATTAGTATTATTGAACGATAAATTGGTTTTCCCATTCCCCAATATCCAATTTCTTATTGATATTTGGTCGGAATCCGATTCAATGGCCATTCAAATCCCCAGGCTTCTGCTTGTATGAACATCGTTGAGTAGTCATTTTCTCGATGAAGGTCATAACAGCGCAATATCTTCAGAAACCTTGCAACGTGTATCGATACTTTTCAAAGCTGATCTGCATTCATATTTTCGCGTAAAATTCACTGACAACAACGAAGAGGGCATCAAAGATCAGAAAACAAAGATGGAAAATGAAACAATCTTATTATGATATTATGACAGACGTTATTAGCTATACAGATACTGCCCATCAAAAATCGTAGGACTATTTATTCATGAATAAATTTCAGATTTTTTTTTTTTTAGGAGAATTAATAATTTTGATTATTTGGACTATTCAAACAACTGTTCTCATCCTCTGTATAAAATGTCAATGATATTAATCCAAACATTGTTAGCTATTAGAATAATATCCATAAAAAATCACGGGATTGTTTACTCATAAATATGTTTAAGAAATTTTTTAAATGAGGATTTTGTGTGATTAAATAAGTATATGTGAGTCTCTGTATGTGTGCATGTGTGTACATAGTAAGAGTATGTAGAGATGTATATATGTGTGTATATATATAATAAATTGCATATCTTAATACCTTTTTTTAATTTATTTTACTTCAGTAAGTATTAAGAGATCAAGGGGCTCCCTCCTGGAGCTAACACTTGATTCTGTTATGATTTAAATTTATATCCGAGGGCTCTTTTAAGAATAGATGCTGTTCCCTTTATGGCTGCTATTTGTATTTCGTTACAGCTTGGTCTTCCAGGGATTGCTTCTAAGTATTTATGAAGATTCTTTTTTATTAACCCAGTTGCTCCTATCACAACTGGTATAATGTTTATTTCTTTCAGAGACCATCTGTGTGTATACGTTTATGCATGGATAAGAGCATGAGCGTGTATTATTTAGATTATTCCCACAACTTCGATGCAATTTTAGTAATATGAGGATTGATAATTTGTATTATTTGGATTATTCGGACTACTATTCTTATCTTGATTGTTATTTGCACAATGTTTCGGTCGATGTAACTCTCGACCTTCTTCGGGTGTATCTTGTGGAACTCGGGAAATTTTCTGTCGAACTGGGGAATATATATATATATATATATATATATATATATATATATATATATATATATAATGGGTTAATAAATTCCAACGAAAGAAAGATGTATATTTAAATAAAGGAGTAGTCACCAACAATGTGTATTTTTTAACATTATTTTATTATTCCGTGTCTTGGTTTTTCATTGAGAATTATGTTTGGATCATTGTAATAATGTTTTTTAGTCATTGAAATCGTTTACCCGCGTTTCAGACCGTCTGTGATGCGTCCTCGTCAGAAATTATTTTCAAATGTGTAAAAATGGCGATTTTCGTAGTTAGTTCGAAGTTTTTCCAAGGGGTGGGGGCTTGTAAGTGTTTATTATAGATTGGTATGCTGAATTTTTATTGCTTTTTTATTTGGTTTGTCCAGGGAGGCGTTGACCTCTCTGTAGTCGCTATATCTTTCTGCTAATGTTTTTTTCTTTTCCTGTAGGGTGGGGTAGGGTGTGTGTGTGCGCGTGCGCGCGCGTGTGTGTGTGTGTGTGTGTGTGTTTATGTGCGTGTGTGTGCGCGTGTGTGTGCGCGTGTGTGTGCGTGTGTGTGTTTGCTTTTATTGGTTTGGGAATGTGTATATTGTTTTGTAGTATTTTGGGGTTATTTGCTTCCTTAGGAAGGCGGCTGTGGTCCGAGGTCGTTACTAATGTGT
>NC_136512.1:36950827-37275827 GCF_053919585.1 Euprymna scolopes | reverse complement strand
AGTCATAAATTAGGATCGATCCTGGATATGACCTTAAACTATGGCCGATGGTGAGGCCCCATCTTGCGGGCTTTGGGGGATGTGGAGCCACCCCTTAATTGCCACTGCTCCAAGGTCCACTCTGATCCGGAATGGTAGTACCTGTTAGGGTCACAACTATGGATTAAATGGAAACCGACTTGATAAAATATATATATATATATTATATTAAAAAAATGTTCTTCAAAATCACTGGATTCGACGTTAAATAACCTGAAAAGGATTGATATGCCGTAAAACAGAAAGAACAAACGAACCAAAATGAATAAGACTGATTGTACGATGTTCATCACAGTTTGTTAGGCTTGGTTTCTAAGGAATGGTGATGTAAACTGATTTCTTCATGTCTTTTGGAAGAGATACTATCAAGCAGTTTAGTAACTGTTTTTGGCACACCTAAGATTATGATACATGATTAGCCGTGTCTCGTTGATGTAGCTTCCTAAGAGAGACTAATCTAAAAACCTTAGTTTTCTCTCACATAAAAAATGTGACGCCATTCGTCCATAAAACAAAACAACAATAATAAATAACAACATAAATAAATGATTTATTTAAATTGGACAATAATAAATAACAATATAAAAAATAAGTTATTTACACTAGACAATAACAAAAATAACTACATACATAAATAACTTATTTGCACTAGACAATAATAAATAACAGCTTAAAAACATAACTTATTTACATTGGACAATAATAAACAAACATTAATTAATATCTTATTTACACTGTACAATAACAAATAAAACATAAATAAATAACTTATTTACACTGTACAATAATAAACAACAACATGAATAAATAACTTATTAACATTGGACAAAAATAAAAAACAAGGTAAATAACAACATAAGTAAATAACATATTTACACTGGTAAATAATAAATAACAACATAAATAAATAATTGGACAATAATAAATAACATAAATGAATATGTTATTTACACAGGAAAATAATAAATGACAGCATAAATAAATAACTTATTAACATTGGACAATAATAAACAAAAACATAATTAAATACCTTATTAAAATTGGACAATAATAAATTACAACATTCATAAATAACATATTTACACCGGACAATAATAAATAACAATATGAATATATAACTTTTTACATTAGAAAATAATAAATAACATACATAAAAAACATATTTACATTGGACAATAATAAATAACAACTTAAATATGTACTTTTTAAACTGGACGATAATAAATAACAAAATAAATAAATAGCATATTTACATTGGACCATACAAACATAACAACATTAATATATAACTTTTTACATTGGACAATAATAAATAATAACACACATAAATAACATATTTACATTGTACGTTAATAAATAGCAACATTAATAAAATATTATTTACATTGGACAATAATAAATAAAATAAATAAATAACTTATTTACAGAACAATAATAAATAACAACATAAACAAATTACTTATAAACATTGGACAATAATAAATAACAACATAAATAAATAAATTATTCACACTGGGCAATAATAAATAACAACATACATAAATAATATATTTACACTGGATAATAATAAATAAAAACACAAAAATAACTTTTTGCATTGGATAATAATAAATAACAACATAAATAAATAACATATTTACATTGGATAATAATAAATGAATACATAAATAAATAACTTACTTACATTGGCCAATAATAAATAACATCATACATAAATAACTTATTTACATTGGATAATAATAAATAACGACATAAATAAATAACTTATTTACATAGGAAGATAATAAATAACAACATACCTAAATAAATCTTTTACATTGGACAATAATAAATAACAACATAAATAAATAACTTGTTTACATTGGACAATACTAAAAAACAACATACATATATATGTAACATATTTACATTGGATAATAATAAATAACAAAATAACTAAATAACTGTTTACATTGGACAATAATAAATAACAACATAAATAAACACCTTTTTACATTGGACAATAATAAAAAAACAACATAAATAAATAACTTTTTACATTAGACAATATTAAATAACAACATACATAAATTACTTATTTACACTGGAAAATATTACATAGCAACATAGATAAATAACTTATTAATATTGTACAATAATAAATAACAACATGAATAAATAACTTATTTACATTGGACAATAATAAATAACAACATATATATATATTTTACACTGGATAATAATAAATATCAACATAAATAATAACTTATATACATTGGACCATAATAAATAACGACATAAAATATATAACTTATTTATATTTGACAATAATAAATGACAACATAAATATATAATTTATTTATATTTGACCATAATAAATAATACCATATATATATAACTTATTTACACTAGACAATAGCAAATAACAACAACATTAATAACTAATTTATATTGAACAATAATAAATAACAACATACATAAATAACATGTTTACACTGCATAATCATAAATAACAACAGAAAAAATAACTTTTTGGATTGGACTATTATAAATAACAACATATGTAAATTACTTTTTATATTAGATAATAATTAATAACAACATTAATAAATAACATATTTACATTGGACAATAATAAATAGCAACATAAATAAATTACTTTTTACATTACACAATAATTAATAACAACATAAATATATAGCTTATTTATATTGGACAATAATAAATAATTACATAAATCTATAACTTATTTACATTGGACAATAATAAATAACAAAATGCATGAATAACTTTTCACACTGGAAATAAATAATAAATAAATAACAACATAAATAAATAACTTGTTCATTGGACAATAATAAATAACAACATAAACATATACCTTGTTCACATATGACAATAATAAATAACAACATATAAATAACTTATTGGCATTTGACGATAATAAATAACAACATAAATAAATAACTTATTGATATTGGATAATAATAAATAACAACTTAAATAAATAACTTATTTACATTGTACAATAATAAATAACAACATAAATATATAATTTATTTACATTGGACAATAATAAATAACAACATCAACTTATTTACATTGCATAATAATAATAATAGCAACACAAAAAATAACTTTTTGCATTGGACTACCATAATTAACAACATAAGTAAATTACTTTTAGCATTGGCCAATAATAAATAGCAACATAAAAAAATAACACATTTACATTGATCAATAATAAATAACGACATAAATAAATAACTTATTTACATTGGACAATAATAAATAACAACATACATAAATAACATATTTACATTGGACTATAATAAATTACAACATAAATAAATAACGTATTTACATTGGACAATAATAAATAACAACATAAATAAATAACATATTTCTATTGGACAATAATAACCTACAACATAATAAAATAACATATTTACATTGGATTATAATAAATTACAACATAAATAAATAACTTATTTACATTGGACAATAATAAATAACAACATAAATAAATAACTTATTTATATTGGACAATAATAAATTACAACATAAAAAAAATAACTTATTTACATTGGACAATAATGAATAACAACATAAATAAATAACACATTTACATTGGACAATAATAAATAACAACATAAATAAATAACTTATTTACATTGGACAATAATAAATAACAACATAAATAAATAACTTATTTACATTTGACAATAATAAATAACAACATTCATAAATAACTTATTTACACTGGACAATAATAAATAACGACATAAATAAATATCCTATTTACATTGGACAATAATAAATAACAACATAAATAAATAACATATTCACATTGGATAATAATGAATTACAACATAAATAAATACCTCATTTACATTGGACAATAATAAATAACAACATTCATAAATAACTTATTTATATTGGACAATAATAAATAACAACATAAATAAATAACTTGTTTACATAGGACAATAATAAATAACAACATAATATATGACTTATATACACTGGACAATAATAACTAACATCATAAATAAATTACTTTTTACATTAGACAATAATAAATAACAACATCACTATATAACTTATAAACATTAGACAATAGTAAATAACAACATTCATAAATAACTTATTTACAATGGACTATAATAAATAATAACATAAATAAATAACTTATTTACATTGGACAATATTAAATAACGACATAAATAAATAACTTATTTACATAGGACAATAATAAATAGCAACATAAATAAATAGCTTATTTACATTGGACAATAATAAAAAACAACATAAATAAATATCTTGTTTACATTGTACAATAATAAATTACAACATAAATAAATAACTTATTTACATTGGACAATAATAAATAACAGCATAAATAAATAACTTATTTACATTGGACAATAATAAATTACAACATAAATAAATAACATATTTACATTGGACAATAATAAATTACAACATAAATAAATAACTTATTTACATTGGATTATTATAAATAACAAAATAAATAAATAACTAATTTACATTGGACCATAATAAATAACAACATAAATAAATAACATATTTTTATGTGACAATAATAAATAACGACATTAATAAATAACATATTTACATATGACAATAATAAATAACAACATAAATAAATAACTTGTTTACATTGGACAAATATAAATAACGACATAAATAAATTACATATTTACATTGGACAATGATAAATAACAACATAAATAAATAAGTTCTTTACATTAGACAATAATAAATAACAGCATAAATAACTAACTTGTTTACATTTGACCATAATAAATAACAACATAAATAAATAACTTGTTTACATTAGAAAATAATAAATAACAACATAAATAAATAACTAATTTACATTGGACCATAATAAATAACAACATAAATAAATAACATAGTTTTATTGGACAATAATACATAACGACATAAATAAATAACATATTTACATATGACAATAATAAATAACAACATAAATAAATAACTTATTTACATTGGATAATAATAAATAACAAAATACATAATAACTTATTTACATCGTACAATAATAAATAACAAAATACATTAATAGCATATTTACATTGGACAATAGCAAAATCAACATTACTAAATAACTTATTTATATTGGACAATAATAAATAACAACATAAATAACTTATTTATATTGGACTATATTAAATTACAACATAAATAAATAACATATTTACATTGGACTATAAGAAATAACAACATTACTTAATAATTTATTTACACTTTACTATTATAAATAATAACATTATTAATAACTTATTTGCATTGAAATTAAAGATGATGCTATTGTAGTTCTTTGCAAAAGATGCTGACAAAATCACTTCATGTCTGAGTCTGATGGACGTGATAGAAGATATGTATATGTTCAAGATCTTATTTGTTATCTGCCAAACTCATGGGAACCAAGCCTGTGTTCTACTTTTACTTGATGAACTGAGCATATGATTTTCTTGAGCTTTCTTTAATTCTTTTACGGTGATTGCTGGCAGTTCTAAAGGCGGTTTTAATTTCAAAACATCTATTACGTTTAAAGCGATTGGAATAGTAATTTGTGTACAATAGCGGCAGAACATGCAAGGGTGTACTATGGCTGGCTTTTCGGTTTCTGGGTGAATTTATTGGAGGATATGTACCTGTGTATGCCAATGGTTTAATAATTAGTTAAGTTGGATGCTATATAAGACGCAGTCTTGTTAAATATATAGCGGAGGGGTAGTTCCAATATGAATGTGAGGAAACCATCTCAGTTTTGTTGTACTATGTTTTTAAACTTATTGAGACAACCGAGTGATCAGAAGATCTTAGTAGAAACAAAACTGAGGATGAGCACAGTTCAAGGCATGTTGTTAGAAAAATATTTAGAAGACTTGAAAATTGTTCATCAGCATCGGGTACCCAGAGTGGGTTCGTTAACAATGTGTGTTAGGTCATAAGCAAGCAAGAAACCATGACAAAATATCCCTTTGTCATCTGTTTAATTTAAGTGGACTAGCCATTCAACATTGTAAACATTGAAATATCCACAGACATGAATGTTGGCAGGGAAATGAGCAAACAGAGTATGATTATTTTGCTTTATGGTACTCTTAAGGATAGCTACTCCATCATTGTGGGGCGGTAGAGGGCAAATATAAATGCTATGCTGTGAGTAAGCGTTACTCTAAAATACATGCAAATTATTTGGGGTCTTCTTTGGAGATGTTCATACCACAAAGGAAAGTATCCTTAATGTAGGCGCATATTCCATGTCCATGGCGACATTGAGGGTTGGGTTTGGATGTGAATTAGAATAGCCCCAATGAAGAAATTAGCTAATGAACCAGTTAAGTTAATGCTAGTGTCACAAAAGGTTAGGTTTGCTCGGTCGTAATTGTATTTCCATATCTTGAAGGTTGGAACGTATACTCTTGATGTTAGAGAAGAAGACATTGCAGTAGAGTTTACATTGGAAGTTGTGTTTTGGGGTTTTCTCTTGATTTATTCGCTGGAAGTTTTCATTGTTGGGTAGCGGAGTTTGTAGAAGAGGTCAACAGTTATTAAGAGCAGGATAGAGGAGAAGTAAGAGAGAAAGAATAGAGACGAAAGAAAGAGTGACGAAGGGAGACTTTTGTAGAATAATGAAAAGGAAAAGCCATAGTAGTTTCCACTAATATGGCATCAAGAGACTCCACCAGAAGCTATTGCATTATCAAGATTCTATTCACCACATGGCAATCCAGTAGCCTCGGTATTATGCACTTGATGATAGGACAGCCTCTTTGGGAGTTACTCCAAAGTTTGGGTCTCTCACTATCAGTCAGATAACGCCAACCCAAGAAAAAGTTTCCCGCCAGAACCCTTATTAGTGACATGGCAAGAAGAATAGAATGAAAACAGAATGTCATCTCTTGCTCATACAAGTTTGTCAGAAACATTGCTCATTTGTTTGCGATGAGAACTGAAGAACAAAATAGGGGAAGCAAGAGTTCTAGGTTTTCAAAAATGCACCCACAGTGCCTTTTATATGCTCTTTTAGAATAAGAAAACTAAGTATTATGCATAGTATATTTATCTTAACTGCTATTTTGAAAAAGAAGTTTAAAGACAGACTCTTCTCTCATGGTGTCACGTGACCTAAGAGAAAAATAGCATAGAGATGTAGTTAAATTTGCATAGTTTAGAGGATAACAGTTAAGAACGGTTTTGTCTACCATTTGACCTGTTGCCATTGACTTGTTCCCCATCTTTCCTTCACGTTTAGGAACGTTTCTATTTTATCGATTTGTGTAATCATTTACTCAGTTTGATCCTTCAGACTAGTTAACTTTATCGCCATTGACGTAGGATCTCTGCTATATAGCAATGATAGACATAGCTCAAATGAACGTTGCTTACAGAGATATCATCATTGACTTCATATTCACATAACGATTATCACATTGATTTTCTGATACTTGTAAGCATTGGGTATACAAAAATTATAGGTAGGTTGACAGATGATAAATAATGTTTGTGTGCAAGACAATGGGAATAGATGAGCACTAAGATGTGGAGAAAATGTGTTTGGATGGTGAAACTATAGAAGTTAATCAGAATTTTTTGTTAATCTGGTGATACCATTGGAAAAACAGTGTACACGGTGTGATGATGGATGGAAAGAAGTGCTAAGTTAAGAGAGAAAGACAGATAAAAATCTGGACAAAAATTTGGAAATCAATTTCTGTAAACATATGAATACATGTCAACATGTAAAAAATACGTTAAACCTAACATCACATTGGTAATCACTAACCGCATATAGATAATCACTAAAATCATATCGTTAATCACAAACATCATATCGGTAATCATTAAAATCATATCGGTTATCACAAACATCATATTGGTAATCACAAACATCATATCAATACTCGCTAGCATCATATTGGTAATCACTAACATTATATTGGTAAACACTAACATGATATTTGTAATAACTAACATCATATTTGTAATCACTAACATCATATTTATAATAACTAACATCATATTAGTAATCACTAACATCATATTAGTAATAACTAACATCATATTTGTAATCGCTAAAATCATATTTGTAATAACTAACACCATATTTGTAATCGCTAAAATCATATTGGTAATCACTAACATCATATTGGCAATGACTAACATCATATTAGCAATCACTAACATCATATTTGTAATAACATCATATTTGTAATAACTAACATCATATAGGTAATCACTAAAATCATATCGGTAATCACAAACATCATATTGGTAATCACTAATATGGTATTGGTAATCACAAACATCGTATCGGTAATCACAAACATCATATTGGTAATCACTAACATCATATTGGTAATCACTAACATCATATTGGTAATCACTAACATCATATTGGTTTATCAGTAACCTAATATTAGTAATCATTAACATCATATTAGTTATCACTAACATCACATTGATTATCACTAGCATCATATTGATTATCAATAACATCACATTGATTATCACTAGCATCATATTATTTACTAATGTCATATTCTTCGCCGTTTAAGACTCTTTTGGGCGGAGATTCATTTGTTTTAATCAAATGCTAATCGTTTGCTTTTAAAAATAAAAGCTTTTCTTCACTCTTTTTTTTCTCCTACTTTCGTTTATCTTTCTTTAAGGTCTTCTTATGAGATTATTTTTAATATTTCAATGGAAAAGAATTAATTTGCGTTCGATGTATTTCCGTTTGATTAACAAGATCTAATTAAGCCGTAAAGGCTAGAAATTTTGTTATTGTGTTTATTTTAGTGGGTGGTTGGGGTTGGGCATTTTCAAGTTAAATACATTCGGTGCAATTATTTATTTTCTGGAAGAAGAGAGAGAGAGAGGGGGGGGGGATTTTGGATCCCGGGCTTTTTTTTAATTGACATATTCTCTTCAGTTATCTTTTTAATTTATACACCATTTTAATTTATTAGAAAAAGTTTCCTTTCTTTTTTTTTTAATGATAATTATTATCATTATTATTATTATCATTATCATTATTATTATTATCATTATTATTATTATTATTATTATTATTATTATTATTATTATTATTACTATTATTATTATCATTATTTGTACTCATATAAGGTTTTCACACACGCCATCATCAGAGATTGCTCTGTGATGTTCTTTGAAGTCTGGGTGACAACAAGTCTCTCCAGATTTCCAGTACTCTCCACCTTTTTCAGTAATCTTTGCAAATGAATTTACGTTTCGTAATAGGCACTTGCCATCAATTCGCACTGGCAATGACCATTAGTCTTCACTGGAATCTGAGTGGCAATAAGTCCCCCCATGATCCCAATCCCTTTTCACACTTATCAAGTAGAGGATTGGTTAGTGATTTCCTGCCTTGGTCTTTCCATTTTCCTTGCCGCTTCACGACCATTTGTGTGGCAGCAGTCGATACCGACACTACCAACTTTAGAGGTAGGGGTCGTAGTTAACGGACAATTTTATAGTTTCAGTTGTGGTGTTCCATCTTTTTGCTTTATTTCTGTTGCAGTTCCCATGTGATTGGTTACTGTGTGTAGCTTATGTGCATTAGTTTATGTGCATTAGTTTATGTGCATTAGTTTCTGCATTTGAGGTTTCGACTGTTTCCAGCATTACTGTCTGTTGTATAGTCTCAGGCTTCCCCTTGATTCCAAGTTCTCCTAGTCTTTTTTCCAAGAATAATAATAATAATAATAATAAGAAGAAGAAGAAGAAGAAGAAGAAGAAGATAATGACAGAGAGAAGATGAGAACCGCATCACTTTGATTACAGAAATTCGACTCATTCTGCCCTCAAAGTGGCCGATCCACTTGGTCAATCCATTTGGACGATCCATTTGGATCGCGACTGATGCCGGAGTTACACTACATTGTAATTTTGTTTTCCTCTTCTCCTTCTTTTTCATCTTTTTTATTTTATTTGTTCCTCTTCCTCTTTTCTATTTTCTTCTCATTTTTTCTCCTCTTTTTGCTTTCTCTTCTTTTACTTCTTCTGTTTGAAAATACTTCATCTTTATTTTAAAATCATATTATCCTTCAGTTTTCTGTTGCGCAAAATCGGTCATCAGTAAATAACATAGAAACTTGATGCACTTATAACACTTGATCCAGTAATACTGCAGTAGTGATAATAGTCCAATTTTTTTCTACCTCCTTCTCCCCCTTCCTCCTCCTCCTACTACTACAATAATCAAAATGAATAAATGCGAAAGTTTTATTTGTCACTCCTATATTACCATTAAAACAGTCTACTTTTATTTAAATCAATAATACAATGCAATATTTGAACTATCGAATATATAATACGGACAAAAAAATTAATATGAGTGTCTAATTTGCATAACTACTTTTCAAACAGTTCATAATGAATTAATGTTTAATGTCATTCCTTTGTAATTTTATTGCCCTATTTTTCTCTCTCTATGTATATATATATATATATATATATATATATATATATATACAATAGTCTTGTTGATGTTAAAAGTAATTAATTAAGGTACTTGAATAAAATGGGAGAAATTTTTGAAAAAAAAAGACATTCTTACATTAAACTAAGATAGCTTGCTAGAAAAATGTTGACGAAGCCTAAACGAGAAGACAAATGAGAGGGACAGTTTATCTGACTGATTGGCTTGTTCTCTCTCTCTCTCTCTCTCTCTCTCTCTCTCTCTCTCTCTCTCTCTCTCTCTCTCTCTCTCTCTCTGACACTTTACATACTTCTTCATACAAACAATCCTCGATTTGTAACAAATTACTTGATTGATTACTTAAAACTTACCTTGATGAATATTTTTTAGATTTATTTTGCAATTACGCGTTATAAAATATAACGGGATTATTTTTGGAGGGAGTTTAACCGCTATAGTTAAGAATTTTATAAAATTTATATATATATATATATATATATATATATATATATATATATATATATATATATATATAGTCCTAGTCAAAATCATAAGACCATTTAAGAAAGTAAGCGTTTAGGCATATTATCGAATTTTTAATCAAACAAATGGTTGAAACCATTGCCAAAAGGGAAAATATGATGAAAGAAAATGAAATCTGCTTCATTCGAAACCTTAACCCTGATCTTATAATTATTTTTTAAAAAACAAACATTTTCACCTGGTCAAAATAATAGACCATTTTATTAAAATCGGCTAGTTTTGAAAAAATGAATACAAAAAGCTTTCTATGTTACTAAAAGCAACTTGTTAGTGGATAAAAAACATCTTACTAAATTATAAATCGCAAAAGGAAAACCATTATCAGATTTTGAGAGAGGAAGGATCTTTGAGCTTAATAGGGGTGGACTCTCCCATAGATCCATTGCAAACGAAGTGAATCGTAGCAAAACGGTCATTACAATTTTTTTAATAACTCCAGATCAATATGGGCACAAAAGGAGTCCAGGTCGACGAAAAAAAATAATCCCATCACTGGATCGCCGTATCAGAAGAAGTTAAAAAAAAACTCCAGTATGAGCTCAAGTCGATTGAAAGGCCAAACAGCAGCAGAATGTAGTCCTAAAACCATCAGAAGGCATCTGAAAATGAAGGGTTTCAATTATTTAAAGCGATTGCAGAAACCACGTCTTCTTGAACAGCACAAAACTAACCGACTTAAATATGCCGCCCATTTCCCAGACTTGGGATGAAGAGAAGTGGGAAAATGTAATTTTCTCTGATGAGAAAAAGTTTAATCTAGATGGTCCAAATGGATTTCAACACTATTGGCATGATAAAAATTTGCCCTAAGAGACTTTTTCAACTCGGCATAGTGGAGGAGGGTCTTTAATGATCTGGAGTGCTTTCTTGTTAGCTGGGACCCTAAAGTTGCAAGAAGTGAAAGGCTGGCAAACATCATTGAAGTATATTTCAATGCTTGAAAATGCTTCTATCAGGACTGAAGGTCCAAGTCTGTGTGGAAGAAATTGGATTTTCCAGCAAGACAACGCTGCGATACACACTTCTCGACGAGCACGAGAATACTTTTCTTCAAATAATATAGAATTGTTAGATCATCCAGCATGTTCTCCGAACCTCAATCCCATTGAAAATCTTTGGGGATGAATGGCTAAAGAAGTGTCCAAGGATGGAACCCAGGATGATTTGATAAAGGAACTTTCTGATGCAGTTTTAAGTACATGGGATAAAATTCCTTCGAAACTGATAAAAAACTTAGTCGCAAGCATGCCGAAGAGAATTTTTGAAGTAATTCGTAATAATGGAGGCTATACTAAATACTGAGACCCTATTTAGTAATTGATAATTGCCTTTTGTTAGATAAATTATCAGTGGTCTTATCATTTTGACCAGGTGAAAATGTTTTTTTTTTTTTAAATAATTATAAGATCAGGGTTAAGGTTTCGAATGAAGCAGATTTCATTTTTTTCCATCATATTTTCCCTTTTGGCAATGGTGTCAACCATTTGTTTGATTAAAAATTCGATAATATGCGTAAACGCTTACTTTCTTAAGTGGTCTTATGATTTTTACCAGGACTGTATATATATTGTTAAATACCAATGACAAATGGAGGTTCAGGACGACTGAATATATATATATATATATATATATATATATATATATATATATATATATATATATATATATATATATATATATATATAAAATTCTAAACTATAAAGGTTAAACTCCCTCCCAAAATAATCCCATTATATATATATATATATATATATATATATATATATATATTTCCAGTCGTCCTGAACCTCCATTGGCCACTGTTCATTAACAATGTCGAAAGGTGTGGTTGGAGATTGTGTAACTTTTGCCTCAAAAATTTAACACCCTTACTGCGGATATCCATAGTCTGTCAAGGCTGAAGGAAGCCACTACCATATATATATATATATATATATATATATATATATATATATATATATATATATATATATCATTGAAGTACATTTCAATGCTTGAAAATATATGTCATATATATATATATATATATATATATATATATATATATATATATAGTCATCCACATACAGTACTGTTTCGTTGTTTCACAGCTCATCAGTCCGGCTAGACAGGCAACTACCTCAAGCCAGGATCGAAACATGACCGCCCAAATGACAATCAAGGCTTCTCACCATTACGCTATACGGCTGCTGCTGTGTGGGTAATGAATTTAATGATGTTTAGTTTTAACATTTATATGACAGAACGTTCTGGATTTCCAAGGATGAAACACGGAAAATTCTGTGTAACTTAATTGTCATATATTTTTAAAACTTATTACCAAGCTCTACTTACATATCTATCACTGTGGAAGTAAATACTGGAGATATTTACATGAAGTAATATTATATATATATATATATATATATATATATATATATATATATATATATATATATATATATAAAATAATGGTTGTGTGATTATATAATTTTATATATATATATATATATATATCAGGATATTTTGTGGGATACAAAATTTCACTTTTGCAATTATGAAGGAAGACTTATTTTTTGAGACTTATGATTAAAATAATATTATATAATTATATACATCTATAATATAAAGCTGAATGTGTGTGTGCGCGCGCGTGTGTGTGTGTGTGTGGGCACGAATAGGCTCCTATATGGTTGACTATTTTAAAAAACTGATTACATATAATGATAGAAGATGTATCGAGACACAGGAATGGGTATGTTTGATCTGGCAGAACGGTGGTTCATTAAAATTGCAGGGTCTGCGTTCGCGCCTGGTCCACAAGGTATTGAAATAAAAAATTTAAAAATAAAAAAAAAACGTTTACAAGTGTTTTATATATAGATGTACATAATAATACTTTGATAAGTATGTTTTAACTTAAATAGGGACGGTATAATAAAATTGTGGGGTCTGCGTTCGCACCTGGCCTCCATAGAATGGAAATAGGCACAAACTTTAATAAAGATTTTTCATATCTATCTGCGTAAGTATACTTTGATAATTATGTTTCAGTTTGAAGAAATATGGTAAAATAAAATTATAGGGTATTCGTTAGTGCCTGACCTCCATAGAATGGAAATATGTCACAAAATTTAACAAGGTTTTTTTAATATAGATGAACAGAATATTGTGATAAGTGTTTCAATGTGAACAGGTATGGTATAATAAATTATGGCGTTTATCTATTTTATTTTTACTTTCATCATATTTTGCTTTGGTTTTGATACCCCCACATTCGAAGCTATCTCTTTACAATCCTTCCTTTTTATAACTTATCGTACTTTCATAAATCAGAGTCCATTTTCTGTAGGCTGTTTTTGAACCCAGCCAACAACGAGTACTTTTTTCTAGTGTATATATATATATATATATATATATATATATATATATATATATATATATATATATATATATATATATAATTATTTTTTTTACTATAATAATTAAATACCTACAGACACTAGTGTTTCATCCTTTCGGGATTCTTCAGTGCAGGGTGTCACGATTACTACCAGTCGAACGATTCGAACCCCGCGACACGAGACATCTCTGGCTCGATTAGCGGAGGCCGTATCCATTCGGCTACCATTAATCATGTGAAATAGCATTGAATTTTAAACATTTTAATTTAAATGTTCATTACGTCAGACAGACAGTGATCAAATCGTTATACGATGATCTACGCATAAGAGCTAAATTGACCGACTTTTTAATTCAACAGAAAGTGCTCAACGATAAGAAACGTATTTACAGAAATAATAAGGAACAAAACGAGTTATGTGGTCATCAACGTTTCGTCTTTATTTCGAGACTCCTCTGGATGAATGAGATTAAGAAAACAAAAACACGAGAGCAAATATTTGAAAATTTTTCATGTGCAAAGTGTGACGCTGTTCTATTTCAGAAACGGAAAAAGAGGTATTTATTTCTCTATTTTGTCAGAATACTATTTCCATTATTCTCATCATATATATATATATATATATATATATATATAAAGCTGAACGTATGTGTGTGTGTGTGTGTGTGTGTGTGTGTGTGTGTGTGTGTGTGTGTGTCACGAATAGGCTCCTATATGGTTGACTATTTAAAAAAAACTGATTACATATATTGATAGAAGATGTATCCAGGATCAGGAATGGGTATGTTTGATCTGGCAGAACGGTGGTTTATAAAAATTGTGGGTCTGCATTCGCGCCTGGCCCCCAAAGTATGGAAATAAAAAATGAAAAAAAAAAACGTTTACAAGTGTTTTTGATATAGATGTACATAATAATACTTTGATAAGTATTTTTCAACTTAAATAGGGATGGTATTATAAAATTGTGGGGTCTGCGTTCGCGCCTGTACTCCATGGAAATATGGCACAAACTTTACTAAAGATTTTTCGTATCTATCTGCGTAAGTATACTTTGATAATTGTGTTTCAGTTTGAAGAAATATGGTATAATAAAATTATTGGGTGTTCGTTTGCGCCTGACCTCCATAGAATGTAATAAGTCACAAAGTTTAACAAGGTTTTTTAAAAGGGGTGAGGGTCCACAATAACACCTTTACTTTAATCTCAATTCACGTTAGCTTTTATTTATTGTTTTGAGTTGAATCATATTGTGTTGAATAAATTCACCTCATAAATTCACGTTCTTATTAAAGTGAAAGCCAAAACAAAAGTCGGAATTATCGACGAATTTTTTCTTTCTCCACTTGCACGTGGCACTCTTTCGAAAATAGATAAATAAAAAAAATAAGAACGTTACTTGTTATCGTGTCAAAAGAAGGAAAAAATCCTGCTCACGTGATTACGTGTCTTTTTAAAAACATTTACATAACCTTTTTATTTTTATTTATATATCAGTTTAAGCTTTTTTTGTCAGTGTACTAGAAGGAATTCAGTTGATTACAACCCTTTCTGTGTGTTCTTTACATTAGAATATTACAATCCTGAATCCGACGGCGCAATACTACACCGTTCAATACTATAAAACTGAAACGAAGCTGTTCTGCTTGAAAAGGGCGCCATTTTCTTCTTATTCATATTTATATCGATTCTTTGCTTTAAAAAACTAATAATAAGTAATTACGTGTTTACCTTTTTTAATATCCTGTTTCGGATTATTTTACTAAAGTAAGTAAAGCTTCATTATTTTTCAAAACTGTTTTTGTTTCTTTGTTTTTCGATATTTCGTCGATATTATTTAGTAAGAATGTTTAGCAGAAAAGCCAACAAACGACTACCTGAAAAAATAAATATACAAGAAATAAATGTTACCATAGTCAATAAAATTTCAGTGCATGTTTTTTTTTTGGTTTTGAAATAGTTTTTAATGCTCTTTATTGAAATAATTTCAGCGAACCGAAATTAAAACGAAATTTGAGGCGATTTCTACTTAAATGAATTTGTATATAAACTACACATTACATAATCGAATATTCCTCAAGCACAAAATAACGGAAAACATTAAAATATGTTTATAAATATTCCTTACATTGACGGAACTCTCTTAAATTGTTAACACAGAATGCTCAGGTGCCCCTCCTTCAAATTGAAAACGAGGCTCTTCGTTTCAAAGTTGCTGCCATTTTGATTTTTTTAAACTGGTTCGTGAATTAAAAAAAAATTTTTTTTTACAAACTACTTAAAAATACAAACCAATGAACTTTTCTACCATAAAAGTAACTTTTATTGACTATGGTAACATTTATTTCTTGTATATTTATATTATTATTATATATATATATAACATTTTCTCTTTGTAAGGAAACATCATTTTGTTGGTCACTCTTGGCTACGAATGAAAACAAAGTTGATATAAAAAAATATATTTTCGCGAAAATTATCTCTACTTTCATCATATTTTGCTGAGGGTAAAATTTTTGAGTATTAAAACCTATCTCTTTACAAGCCCCTCCTTTTCATAACCTATCATACTTTCATCAATCACAGTTTATTTTCTGTAGGCTGTTTTTGAACCCAGTTAACGACGGGTACTTCTGCTAGTATATATATATATATATATATATATATATATATATATATATATATATATATATATATATATATATATATAGACTGTGTAAGCAAAATCAAGACATACAAAAAAGGTGTTGATGGGAACAAAAAGTGTATTTCATTTTACGTTACAATTGTTCCCATGCCCGGTCGACAATTTCAAAAGAGGAAATTTTTAATAAAAGACTAGATGCCATACAGGGATGTCTTCACAGGAATAGGTTTCTGCTATCACGCCTTAAATGTAACTGAGGTATAACTTTTTACAACAATAAGGATCCTCGGATGCAAGGATTAAACTTTAATGTAGAGTTAAATAGCTGGGAATGATTTCATCTAAACGAAGGATCCAAATCTAACATGCAAATATAGTTTCTATTATTCTAAACTGGGTAAGAAATATAAATAAAGTATAAAGCTCATCTAAGAATAGAATTTTTTCCATAACGGTGAGCATTTTTTGTATTCAGCTGTAGCAGTATTGATGGTGAAATAAGTGATGCCCTCTTCTAATCAATAAAACAACTTAACAATAAACTAGCAATTATTATTAAAAAATTAAATTAGCAATTTGGGGACTGGAAATTAATTTAATTGATTTTATTATCTGACATCTTAAGTTTGTAGAATCCATGCTGGTTTATTTATTTACTTACTTTATTCTTTGTTCTAAATGTTTTTACCCATAAATGCAGGGGTAGACATCTTCTCATCGGAGTGAAACACATTTGTAGCTATTAGGTGGTTTTGCTGTCAGAATAATAATTAGAGGATATATACCATTTTGTTTAGATACCCAAGAATACAACACACGAATTATAATTCTGGCTTTGAAGACATGAGCAACCTAAGTTATTAGTGGATTAATAACAGATGTGGGTAAAACGCATGGTAAAAAACCAGTTTTTAAGATTAAAAACATAATTTATATATTTAATTTGTTAAATAAGCTATCGTAGCACGTTCTGGATCTGTTTATTATCTTTATTAATTATTAAATCATAGACGCTTTCTAGACATCACTAGACCGAAAACATCAAACGGCCTGAATTATCTCCCTTTAGCTGTTATGGGAAATAAAATTGACCCTTTTCCAACAGAATTAACTAGTAGCAATTAACAACATAATTGGATTATCTCCCTTCGTAATTGTTTTTAGTAACGATATGAAAACATATTTAATTAGAATGATAATGAATTTTACAACATTTAATAATGATAAATAGATTAGAATCCTTTACTCAAAATGATGTATAAGGATTTATATATTTAATGCAATCTTTTTCTTTATTCTCATATTCAATTAAACATTAAATCTAAAATGGTCTTTAATCTAAGTACTAAAATAACGATAATTTGTAAACATTACTTGCCACTAATACGAAACTAAAAGTAACCGTAACGTTAATGCAAGGTTGTTGTGGCCATATTATAAATATAGTAATAAAAATTTTTAAATTCTTTATAAAAATTAATTATGTGAAATAAAGAAATAGTGAAATCTGATTTAGGAACGAATGGGATATATAAAAATTGTTTTAAATGGCTAAGGTTTTTTTGTGAAAACTTCTTATGATTTTGTTCTTTACTAAATAAACGAAAATTAGGTGATATATTAATATTTAAATAGTCTTTATGTGGAGGTTACCTCAAGGGTAAATGTTTCTTACATGCTTTTTCCGTTAAGGGAATTTTTCTTTCTTTTTCTTTCTCTTCAAGCAATGTTCTATTGTCAAGAGTGTTTTTATTCATAAAGTCTGAAGAAATGCTGGTTTTGAAAATTTTTAAACGATATAATGTTTGAAATTGTCGACCGGGCATGGAAACAATTGTAACGTAAAATGAAATACACTTTTTTTTGCCATCAACACCTTTTTTGAATGTCTTGATTGTGCTTACACAGTATATTAATGCTCAGTTATGAAATATGATAATTTTATAGCTTACTTTTTAAGTCATCTCTTTTTGGCTTAAAACTTATTGGTATATGGAAATTTACTGGATTACACGAACTCAGTGTATTACATACAAGTCTATATATATATATATATATATATATATATATATATATATATATATATATCAGGATTTTTTGTTAGGTACAAAATTTCAATTTTGCAATATGAAGGAAGACTTTTTTTAATACTCATGATTAAAAGAGGAAACAAAGGGCCCAGCTGACAATTTCACTCTAACTCTAAAGCTGAATCGATAGGTTTTGTTAATAAATCAAAGGGAAAGAAACTATACATACTAAAATAAAGCAGTGTTATGATCTATAAACGGGGAGAAAAGAAATTTAGTGATCAAATGGAGGCAAATAAATGTTTCTCCTTACTCACTAACATGCTTCCCGCGTTCAAATATACTTAGCGTAACTCCACCTTAGCTTTCCTTGATGCACAGGTAACAAAAACCCCATTCGAGTTACCTAACACTAATACACCATAAACTCACGTTTACAGGGTTTTATATACGTTGGGGTTCGTTTTGCCCTACCAAACGAAAAGTTAATTTAATTTGGACTCTAACACACTGTGCCTTTATAATATGTTCAAAAACAAAATTGGATGAAGAAATGAAAACAGTTACTGATACTTAATCTAATAATGGGTCCTCTCTCGATGTGATTAGGTCAGTCATCGAAAGGAAAATAGAAAAATAGCTGGATTTTCCCAAATAAAACTTAATGTTGTGGCTAAATGTCCAATTTATTTCGTTTACTTTGGTTAGGGTCAGTAGACAAATTCGCTGATTAAATGAGCTGAACGGTAGAAAAATGCTATTTTGCTTCCAATATACGTGTTGCGTTCTCTACGAAACTGTAAATGGCATTATCTCGAAAAGACATTTATCCCCCCCACACACACACATACACACTATGATAATAACGTACGAATTTAAATGTAGTTGCAGTGTTGACTGCGTTGGTTGAACGACGTAAAGATTGGATAGTAGAATCTAACAGCACATATCTAGCAAAAACATGAATTGCATCTGCCTATCAACGGACGTTCCAAGTAATACATCCGGGTCTTCCATAGCTGATCATTTGCTTAAAAACCTACCATGCATAACGAACTTCAGCATTGACTCGTTTACAAGTCATGCTCATTCAAACTTTCATCTGAAGATCTTAGAGACAATTTCCGTTCGTTTGAAGAAGCCTTCTCTTTGTAAACAGAAGAAATGTCTCTTAAATTTAAACGTCATGAACTTCTAGAATATTTTGGCACTGTACATATATCTTACCGCAGCATTAATTTTAAATATATAGTGCCTGTCTTGCTTTTTTTTCCCTGTTAATAGATCATAACACTGGTTTATTTTAGTATGTATAGTTTCCCTAGTGATTCTTTCACATTTAATTATAAAAGAAATACCTCGATTCAGTCCTAGAAGAGTGAAGGTCAGCTGGCCTCATTTTTTCTTTTCTTCTGTTTTAATCATGAACATCAATAAATAAGTCTTCCCTTCATAATTACAATATATATATATATATATATATATATATATATATATATATATATATATATATATATATATATATATATATATATATATATGGTGTAACCCGACCTCTCTCATTTTTCTCTAAACAACTGTTGTTGTTTTTTTTCAGATTAAGCGGCCCAGTTAAAAGTAGCCCGACCTCTCTCTAATCTTTCTCTTAACCACCAACTGACACCACAAGACAAAATGCAATTCTTTTCCCAACGAAATGGCGTTACATGCCACACATCTTACAGATCACTGACACGAGTTCATGACATGTTTATGGAAGAGAGAACAATAAGCAAAGGGTTATCGCCACCACGTTCCCCTGACTTGTCATCATGTGATTTTTATCTTTGAGGAACTTTAAAACAAAAAGTTTATGCAAATAATCCTCACAATCTGGACTATCTAAAGGGGAACATTACAAACGCTATCAGGAGAATCATCAGAAAATATCTACAGGCAGTAACTGCAAACGTTGTTAAATGTGCTTAGTTGGAAAAAGAATTGCATTTTGTCTTGTAGTGTCAGTTAGTCTTTAAGAGAAAAATTAGATAGATCGGGCTACTTTTAAGTGGGTCAACCTGTATGTAATATGTGCGGTATTTCACACAATAAAATAGTTCATTGGCATCATCCTGTGTAGTGCAAAGGCAAATAACATACCTCTCTATGTTGTGTATTCGTCTCTTTTCATTATTCAAGTAAATCTCCTTCCGAAGGAAACCAAACAACAATAGATTATATATTTCATATAACTTTATTTTTAACTTCCCCTCGGAGCTTCAAGTCGCTGTAATTTATGCATTATCGCGTTTTCACCCATTTGCCAAAATGCGGAGACGATATCTATTTTATTAACTTGTTCAACTTTCCAGCCAGACCCCCAACTCTAAACTAATTGATTCCCAAGCTATATCGTTGCGCCATTAACTCATGTAACATTAGGATCACCTGATGTCATCACTAAAATCATCTCCATTGTTTATGTTTCAATATTCTTGTTTGTTTTAATATTCCTGCGTTAACATTCCTGAGAGCTATTAAATGTAAATATATCAACTTTTCGCATCAATAACATTTTTCTATCTAACAATTAAGTAAGTCGCCATTGTATTTTTAGTTATCACACACATTAAGGATTGAACCTGCAACCTCCTGAAATGTATCACTTAACACTGAATTTTACTAAGTATCTGTTACAATAGCTGTTATACCATGGGTTCTTGCTAATTAAATAAAGGGTTTCATTCAAAATTCTGTGCTATTTCCAAGTTCAACAAGATACACCTGGAGGAGGTTAGAGGTTATATCGGCCGAAACATTGTTTGCATTCAAGATGAGTTATATTTAGAACTAGCAAGAAACCCGGCATTGCCCGGTTGTAAAATACGCTTAAATATGATATTTTAATTTATGTAGATTTCATATTTATTATTATAGAGCCAATACTCTATTGATTATTATATTGTACCGAATATTCTTTCAAAAGTTTAAAAAATAAGGGTGTTAAACCTCTAAATGTATGTGTACAGATGCACTTTAAGTTGACTTACGCTTGTCAAGTTTCATTTTTTTTCAATTTTAACCCTTTAAACAGCTATTTTTACCAGCTAAAAGGCAGATCGAATTTGTTCCACAAGTCCAAATCTTTTATATATCAAGTTTCAAGAATGTAGACTAAAAATTGACAGAGGAGTTTGGTAGAGAGACCGTTCCTCAGACAAACAGACAGACAGGCAGACAGACAGACAGATAGACAGAAAAACAGACAGACAGACACATAGATAGATAGATAGATAATGTCAGTTTTATAAATATTTGTAATTATATTTGGAAGTTGTATAGTATAGTGCACCAAAGAATTTCAGTACTTAACGAAATTCCTGCCACCTTTTTCCCCATTGCACCACATTCTCAAGATCAGAAGAGTGAGAATCAGAGAGATCTTGGTCATTTCTGGTCTTTGAAATGTCGCCATAGATTGTCGTGTCATCTGCATACATGTCTACGAATGACCTAAGAATGTGATTTGAGAGATCCTTGATGAAGATCAGGAACAGGGTTGGACCCAGAATGGAACCCTGAGATACGCCAGTATTAATACGATGAGTTTGTGATGTCTGCCCTTCAACGACTACTCTTATAAGCCTATCAGAGAGAAAAGATTTTATAATTAAGAGGATATTCTCAGCTATTCCATAGTTGGCGATCTTGTGAAGTAGACCTTTAGGCCACACAAAATATGTCAAGAGCCATTGCTCTAAAGACAAACCCTCAGTTGAATGAATCACTAATCCTGTGTGATATAACAGTTAGTTTGCAGAATGGAAACTATACTGCATGTTATTGAGCAAGTGCTACTATACATCACATGTAGGGTAAATTAGGATCTTCTCTGGAGATATCCCTACCACATGGAAAGCCATCTCTAATGAAGCACATATTCCATGCTTATGACGATTTGGGCGGTCAGATTTTGATGTCAAATTTGAATATCTGGTAATTGCAAACTCATCTATGGAAACGGTCGGTCCAATGCCAGTTTTGCCCAGAAACAATAAGTTTGGTTTAGTCTCCTGTAATTGGATTTCAACCTCTGGAAGGTTGAAATGTAGACCCCTGATGTTAAAGAAAGAGGCATGGTAGTGACTGTCTACATTGGGAGTTGGAGTTCTGGGTTCAATCTTGATTTGTTTCTTGTGATTTTGCATTTTTTGAGGATTGAGAGATATGGAGAAGGTCGGCAGCTGTTTAAGTAGAGCAGAGGGAAAAAAAGGAATGAAGAATGATTTTTGCAACTATGATAAGGTAAAACCATAACAATTACCCACTAATATGGTATCGAGAGGCCCCACCACTACATGGTTCAGAATCCATTCACCAAATGGCAATACAGCAGCCCCAGTACCTTGCACCTGCTGATAGGACAGCCTTCTTGAGGGTTGATCCAAGGTTTGGGTCCCTGACTATCAGGCAGATAACATCAGCCCAGGTGAAACGTTTACCTCTAGCACCCTTATTAGTAACATGGCTACAAAGATAGAGATAGGGTGAGAAAATAAGGACATCCCAAGCGACTGCTCACTCAGAAAAAAAAAAAAAACACTGCCGGCCCAGACTACAGGTACTTTCTCTTACAAAAAGGAAAAAAATCTTCTTAGATATTTACTATGAACAAAAAAACTTTTGATTTTCGGTCTTAATAGTTGTGTCCGGGTCTATATCTTAAAAAATAAACAACAAAAAAAACTTTTATCTCTGAAATATTTGTTGCAAAAAATAAATAAATAATAGTATATTTTCTTTGAAAAAAAAAATTCTTCATATAATTAAATTCTTATGTTAATGTTTTGTTTCCAACATATTGAATTAAATTCTTGTGTTAAAATTTTGTTTTCAACATATTGAATTTAACGTTTGGCTGAGTTATTTAGATTAATAGACATTCTTTATAAGAATTTTTAACTTTATTGTTTTGTCGGTTTTGTTTTTGTTAACGAAAGAAGGCACCCCCATCAAGGTTAGTACAATTAAGATAAGAGTGAGATCAAGCTGCAGTCATTAATTAATTTCTGTTAAATGGGCAAAATAATGCTCTCGGGGTGCATTTGATCATCATTGCTCGAATGTAGTGGACAAAGGTATTACATTCAGGGGACAATATTCTACCTTTATTCATATTAGCCAATTTAACATGTGTTTTAGCCAAGTCCAGAATTTTTTCATTCAAATTTGTGAATCTTCGTTAAATTCATGGTGCACTATTCAGCACAAGTACTTTATATTTATAATAAAGGCTGTGAATTGGAATTTGTTTTATATTTTGTTTTTAAAATTATATTAGGTTGAGAAGAAAGTTTTTGCAGAATTTTTAATTTTGATTTAAAATGATGTCTTTTCAAATAAATTTTCATTATAATACCTTTACTTTTCATATCATTAAAAAGAGCGTTTTTTGCTTTGTCTAATCGTTTCAATTATAATTGTTTTAAAACAATTATGTCTTCTTTTCAGAATATTGAGTACAAGCTGGAAAAAAGCACATTCGCACAATTTGGTTATTTCAATTCTAGCTATGTTGAAAAGTGGCTGAAACAGCTCACGATATCAACAAAACTTTTGGCTCAGGAACCACTACTGAATACACTACTGAATGGTGGTTTAAGAAATTCTGTGGCGGTGACGAGATTCTAGAAGATGATGAGTGTAGTGGTTGGCCATCAGATGTTGACGATAAATTGAAAGCTTTAGTTGAAGCCAATCCACACACAACTGTTCGAGAACTTGCTTCTGAATTAGATGTAACATATACAACAATTTCCAACCATTTGAAGGAAATTGGAAAGACAAAAAAACTTGATAAATGGGTGCCTCACGAATTGAACGACAACCAAAAGAAACCTCATCTTCTCTTCTTTTACGCAACAAGAATGGCCCGTTTCTCAAATGGGTTATGACTTGTGATGAAAAGTGGGTTCTTTACAACAACTGGCGACACTCAGCTCAGTAGGTTAGATGCTGACAAAGCTCTACAACAGTTACCAAAGCCAGAGTTGCACCAAAAGAAGGTCATGCTGACTGTTTGGTGGTCTGTGATCGGTCTCATCCATTACAGATTTTGAATGCATGTGAAACCATTACGGCAGAAGAGTACTGTCAAGAAATCGATGAAATGCATCAGAAACTTCGACAACAACACCCAGCATTAGTCAACAGAAAAAACTCAATTCTCCTTCATGACTATGTCCGACAGCACGTTTTGTTTGAACTGGGATATGCTCGTCTCAATTTAAAAGTTAAAACCACAAGAACTTTCTTGTCAACCTGATACAACTGATATTAGCTTAAACTTGGCGTCTGGTGGCAATAGTGAGCATACAAGTTAGGAATTCCATCTCAACAATCACCTTAGCAGAAACTGGGCCATTTCGGGCTTAAGCATTCGTTCCGAGTAGTCCTAGGAGGTCCTCTCTCTTAAACTTTGCCTCCTCTTTTTGAAGTAGAGTAAGTTTATTGCTTACTGTTTGAGGTGCTCCAACTGAAGAATGCTGATGGGGCTTCTGAGGCATTTTTTTAAAAAAGACCACAATGCTCCTCGTTTAAGAGTGCTGGCTTTATTCTGCCCATATTTCAAACTTGTGTCA
The DNA here is from genome assembly GCF_053919585.1 of Euprymna scolopes. Classification (NCBI taxonomy): domain Eukaryota; kingdom Metazoa; phylum Mollusca; class Cephalopoda; order Sepiida; family Sepiolidae; genus Euprymna; species Euprymna scolopes. Next base: position 37,250,086 of record NC_136512.1, on the reverse strand, counting down.
CATCTTTCTGAAGTGGTAAGAAAGTAAATATCGCCTCTCCAAGGTGGCGTACAAGTTGGGAGCTGGCAGCTAAGAAGATAACCAATACAGAATTGGCATGCATCCTGATCAGACGCACAACCGAAGGAAATGAAGGGTCAAAATGACTTCTGCAATATGATGCTGGATTATGCAAGAAGAAGAAGAAGAAGAAGAAGAAGAAGAAGAAGAAGAAGAAGAAGAAGAAAAAGAAGAAGAAGAAGAAACGCGAACTTTGTAGTTTATTTCTCTTTTGACTTTTTTTCATGTTTTACCTTTTCTATTTTTTTGCTCTAACTTACTCTGTCTTTTTTACTTCTTCTCTTACCCTCTTCTACTCCTCTCTCTCTCTTTCTCTTTCAATCATTGTTTTATTTCTACCTCTTTCTTTTTATCTTTCATTCCTTTTTTCTATCCCTTTACTTTATTTGTCTCCTTTTGTCTTTACTTCTTCCTTTTTTTTTCATTTCCTCATACTCTCTACTTTTTCATTCGCTTTCTCTCTCTTTCTCTCTCTCTCTCTCTCTCTCTCTCTCTCTCTCTCTCTCTCTCTCTATCTATCTATCTATCTCTCTCTCTCTCTTATTTAATTTTCATCTTTGTTTTCTTTATTTTTTTCTCAACAATTTCTTGTTTCGCTCTATTTATTTGTTATTCTCCTTCACTTTATTTCTTTCTTTTCTTCTTTCTTTATCCTCTTTTCCTTCCTTTCTTTCATCCTTTCTTTCTTTCTCTTTCCATTTCTTTCTTCCTTCCTTTTTGTCTCTTTTTTTCCCTTATTTCTTTCCCTCTTTTTCACTTTTTTCCTTCTCTTCTTTCTATCTCCCTTCTTTTTTACGTCCTTTTTCTCATTTTGTTCTTTGTTCTATACTTTTATTGTTTCTTTCGTTTTTATCTCCTTTCTTTTTCCTTTCTTCTTTTCTTTCGTTCTTTTATTCATTTCACTTTTTTCTCTACTTCTTTCCTTCTTTCTATCGTTATCCGCTCCATATTATAACTTCTTTTTTTTTCATTTTTTCTTCTTTTTTTATTTATTATCACATTTTTCTGCTTTCTTTTTACCTTCCTACATTTCATTTTTCTTCTTTCTTCTATCCATTCTCTTCTTTTTTTCTTCCTTTCTTTTATTCATTCCTCTATCTATTCTTCCATCCTTCCTTTTCTTCTTCTTTCCTGCCATTGTTTCTACCCACTCTATCGTTTCTTATGCATCTTTTAATTCCATTCTTTTCTGTCTCTCTGTTAATCCTCACCTGACTGTCCTCTTTCCTTTCTCTCTCTCTCTATTTATTCTCTATCATTTTGCCCCCCACATCATCATCATCATCATCATCATCATCATCATCAGTTTAAAGTCTGTTTCCTTTCTTTCTTTTTCTTTTCATCCTTTCTTTCTTTTTCTTTCTTCTTTCCTTTATTTCCTTCATTTCTTTCTTTCTTCATTCATTTGTATATATTCTTTCTTTCTTTTCTTTCTATCTCTCCTTTCTTCTATCTTTTTAGTCTTTTTCTTTCTTCTTTCTGCTTTTTTTCTCTTGTTTATTCTTTCTTTCCTTCCTTTCTTCCTTTTTCTCAATTCTGTCTCCTTTCCGCTTTTACTTTCTTTCTCTGGTTTTCTTTCTTTTTCCTTCATTTTGCTTCTCTCTTTCTTTTTTCTTTATTATTTCTTTCAACTTTTTTCTTCTTTTCTTCCTTTCCTTCTTTATTTCCGTTATCCATTCCCGTTTTCCTTATTCTCTCTCTTTGTATTTTTCCCATTTCATCTTATTCTCACCTTATTGCTTGGCTTTCCACTCCACATTCCGTCACTCATCATCATCATCATCATCATCATCATCATCATCATCATCTACTTCTACTTCTCTCTCACTTACTCTCTCTCTCTCTCACTACTTCCCTCCCTACCCCAGAGGAAGAAGGTATCACGTGCCTCATTGACAAAAATCAGCCTGATTCACAGCTAAAACCGGCACATTATTATCAGAAAGGAATTAAAACCTTGCCAAAATGACACGGAAAGTCATCGAACTGATGCGTGCCCCCAGAGTGCAAAAATGAAGAATTCTCTAATTAACCAAATGAACACGTGATTCCCATCTCAAAAAGAAGAAAAAATAATCAAAAGACGAAAATGGTTTTCCCACAGAGAGAAGGACAATGAAGAAACTAATTAGAAATTTCATAAGTGGTCAATATTTGCATTTTTCTCAAATCTCACAAAATAAACGCACATTTCATAAATTTCCATGATAATTTACTGACGCAAATGCAGTGAAAATCTTTGTTTAAACAAACAAAAATAGAATGGCCAATAATTGTTTAATTCTAGGAAAATACTCGTCCCAGGACAGATAAAATAAATTTTCACAAGCAAACTAGTTTTTCACCTTACACCTTACAAAAATTGAAATATATATTGCAACTGAGGTGTGAGGGGCTACTGTGGATTAGGGACCAGATTTATAGGGGACACCCTAAATAGGGAGTTGTGCAACGAGATGTTTGTTCATCTTATATTTAAACTTCTGCATTTTGGTAGAGTCAGGGAGTAGGAAGCATATTCCAAAGGCTAGCAGTTAAGTCCTATCGAATCTGATATGCGGTTTAGCTGTTTGTCGGGTTAGTCAGGTGTATTTCCGTTGAGAGGATGGCAAGTTCGTCTTAGCACATACCATTGCCAGTCAAATGGGAAAATCCAGTCCTTCAAAATATCTGATATGAACAATATGTGTAGTGAAGACAAAACTTGCAAATACACAAAACGATCAACACTCGATGGAAGCTAGATATGTCTAGAAGGTTTGGTGGAAGGGTACAGAAACATCCTAGTAATTATATGTTTATTTCTGGCTGTTCGCTTCTTGCTCAAAACAATTACCATGAGTTATATTGAATTTTTTAAATTCAACTAGTAAACATATGAATAAAGACTTAGTAATTGGAATTTCATTTAAAATCCCATTGTTTATTATTATGGAATATATATTCTAGGCAACAGGGTGAATAACATGGATATGCTTATTTAGTTATTGTTTTTTTGTAAACTTTACCATAGAAGAGAGGCACAAAAGTAGGCACCGCCAAAAATGGCCGCAAAATCAAGTTGTTTTTTAAAACGAAATTACATTTATTAAAATCCATTATTTCTGAGTAACTTTTTTTTTCCAGAAAGATAAAACCCTGACTTTTATCATATAGAAAACAGAATAATGTAAAACTTTTTCTACTATTTTTAATTAAATTTTAAATGTTAAATTTTCCCAAAAAGTTAACAATTGACATTTTTTGTCTTGCACAAAAAACGTACATAAATATTTAAAAAAAAAAAAGGTTTTTGAAATAATTCATTTATTTATTTATTGTCTAACTAAGATTTAGGATGATTTTCTAAGAGAATATGCAAAAATATTATAATATAAGTACCTGGATTTCAAATAATTCCACTTATTCATATATGTAAATAGTTATTTCGCGTCGATCTAGAGTCTAGATCGACACTGTTTACGTTTGCGTTTGATAAGAAGCAAACTATGGAAGACCAAACAGGCCAAAAAAACTTATTTTTCAGTGACGAAAATTTCAATGTATTATTAAGATGAGGCTGGCCAGTACCAGATGGGTGACCATTTGTATGAGTTTGGTTTTTAATGTGTATGTGTGTGGGGGCCAGGCTCCCCAAAATGGGGGGGGGCAATTTAAAGCAGAATAAAAAAAAATTATTTCAGCGCATTTGGTCCACCGTAGTCGAAAGGCGACAAACGTTTTCAAACGGGATCGAAAAAAATGATACTATTTTTAACACAAAGGGCACAATATTTATCGAATTTTTTTTTTTTTTTTTGGTATCGATTCTTAAAAGCATGCCCTGTTTAATAATGGTCATGCATTATTCGGCTCGCTAAAAGAAATTGTTAATTTATTTATCAAAGATTTTAAAATGGCTTTTTTCGTATAAATATTGAAAAAAAAATTTTTTGTTTTGCTTAACTTAAATTAATTATTTTACTTAACATATTCACCGAATTTCACACTTCAAAACTCAAAAGCGGGATAATTAAACACAATCGAAGCTCTGATATTCAGACGTCAAAATAAGGTATGCAAACCATTTTTTTTTTTTTTAAATCTATAATTCTGTCCCTTACAACAACACAATATGTTTTGTTCAGTTTCAGATGATTATTTTAAGCATATTTGTTCCCACTTCAAAACAAGGGGGGGGGTTGTAAGCAAAAAGAAATATATATATAAATATCGTTTATGAAAAATAAGTACACCGTTATAAAGTTCATTCTTCTCTTAATAATCGCTGAAAATTTCGTATTGATCGGATAATTACCTGATTTTTGGTAGATTTTTAAAAAGACGGCCCATCAAAAAATACTGACCTGCCCCCCCCCCCAGTTTTGGCGGTGCCTACACAAAAGCCATACCATACCATACCATACCATACCACCACAACCACCACCACCACCACTACCACCGAGTAGTCACGACCGTATCCCCCCAAGAAAGAAAAAATATTCAAATTTTAAACTAATGCTATATTTATTGCTTATATCAGTCCTGGGACGGGTATTCTACTAGTATATATTTAATACTGATGTTTGATTTGTTTTATTACAGGAAAGCATAACTTGGCTTATAATGTGTGTCAGAAAGAGGAAACTTAAAAAAAAGAAGAAAAAAAAGAAATATGTGTGTGAGGGGGGGGGGGCGATATCAACCAAGTAACCTAAATCTTAAACTGAGTCGAACTCGTCTGCCAATAAAATCTCATAAATTTGGATTAGAGAATAAAAACAAATCCTTTTCTTCATCATTTTTTTTTTTTTTTTATTATTATTGTTGGAACAATGCAAAGATGAAAATCGCACTCGGAATTTGCAAGTAAAATGCGGAGGAAATCCTGATAGCAGATAAGAAAGAGAAACACAAAAATAAAAAAATAAATTTTACCAGACGTAGTGGATAAATAATCCCCCTTCAAGTTCGACTGCTCGTTAACTATTTTCGTCAGGAGCTATCTGCTCTTTAATAGCTGGTAGATTGGAAGAGACGGTTTGTCACCAACCCGAGGCTATTAAGGTTGTTCAGAAGTTTTATGTTGCTGATACCATTGGAGCACAAGGAGGAGTAGGTGCTAGTGTGATTGCAAGAATTAAGAGTAAATAAACTAAGTTCAGAGAATGTCTACTATTACTAACCAACAAAACACTATCATTGTAAACCAAAGGAAAATTCTATCAGGCAACAGGCATATGTATACAGCGATGTAAAACCTGGTCAGTGAGGGTTGGAGACATGTGTTGCATGAACAGGAATAATATGAGAATATGATAGCTGTGTAATATGAGTATTAAACACAAGGTTGATTCTGATGAAAATGAAATCTGAACAGTATCTTCACTAGTATATAAAAGTCTCTTTGTGTGTGTGTGTGTGTGTGTGTGTGTGTGTGTGTGTGTGTGTGTGTGTGTGTGTGTGTGAGAGAGAAAGAGAGAGAGAGAGAGTTTCTTCCTCATAGGTTCCGAAATGGCTGAGCCAATCTTTTGCAAATTTCACATAAAGGTCATTTATATGTCTGGCAGTGTTTGTAGATATGTTTTGTGCAGAAATTTATCTGATAAGTATCGAAAATTGGAAACATCCAATCTTAAAAATAGCTTTTCTCTCTTATAGATAAAAAAGAAGAATTTTTACAGGGGAATGTTTTATGTTACACCAGCCAAGGGAGATAATAAAATTTCAACAAATCATTTATTCTTAAAAAAAAAACTAAAAACAGACTTAATATAATCTGGGGATATGGCTTAGTAGTAGAGCATTCGATTACAGATCGAATAATCCCCTGTTCAAGCCCGGGTGTACTTCACCATTTTATTTTAATTTTTTTTTTTATCAACAAGTTCAATTTACAATAAAAGAAGAGATACCATTTAAAATCACCACAAATAATTTTTTTATTTGCATATTTTAAAACTAAACATTAATCAGAAATGACTTATCTAGAGCTTTCAAGCCCAAATATCAGTTGACATGATATTGTAAACAAACACATCATCATTAGTATTTAAAAAAAAAAAAATTGCGAGTTCGTCCACTGGGCAAATTATTCCTCCTAATATATAATAATCAATAGAAGATTGATTATATAACAATACATACACAATCTGCATAAATTAAAATACCATGTTTAAACGTATTGTATGACCGGGCAATGCCGGGCTTCCAGCTAGTAGAGAGATATATAAAGAACATGAGGCTTATATTGTATGGCTATGTTGAAAGAATGAATAACAGTTCTTCCTTTAGTATTTTTTTATGTTCTAACAAATCACTAATTATCAAGTCACAAAAGAAATTTGAAGATGAGGATTTAATGGGTTTGTCAGGTGGACAGTGCGATAACACTGTGAGGATTAGTAGTGATGGTTGAAATAAGCCAGAATCTGATTATGTAAGAGGACAGCTCAACAACAACTTGTTGACATTGAATGTAGAATAGTTGAGGTAGCAGGGTCAGTTCCAAGGGAAGACCAACGAAAATATGAGAGAAAATGATGTGGTAAAATTGACTGCTCCAAATTCGTCACACCCTGTTAGATACTTGCAACTCCAAGGTCCAAATCCAATTCTTGCTACTCCAACGTCCAAATCCAATTTTGCTACTCCAACGTCCAAATCTAATTCTTGCTACTCCAATGTCCAAATCCAATTTTGCTACTCCAACGTCCAAATCTAATTCTTGCTACTCCAATGTCCAAATCCAATTCTTGCTACTCCAACGTCCAAATCCAATTTTGCTACTCCAACGTCCAAATCTAATTCTTGCTACTCCAATGTCCAAATCCAATTTTGCTATTCCAATGTCCAACTCTAATTCTTGCTACTCCAACGTCCAAATCTAATTCTTGCTACTCCAACGTCCAAATCCAATTTTGCTACTCCAATGTCCAAATCTAATTCTTGCTACTCCAATGTCCAAATCCAATTCTTGCTTCTCCAACGTCCAAATCTAATTCTTGCTACTCCAACGTCCAAATCCAATTTTGCTACTCCAATGTCCAAATCTAATTCTTGCTACTCCAATGTCCAAATCCAATTCTTGCTACTCCAACGTCCAAATCTAATTCTTGCTACTCCAATGTCCAAATCTAATTCTTGCTACTGTTCTGTAACGGGGGGGGGACATAGAGGCTCATTAACGGATACATGTAATACAGATTCATGGAATACAGAGGTAACGATGTTGATGGTGAGAGAGAGACATTTATGCAGTCCTTATATGCTTCTTGGGGACTTCGTATTAACAGTTCTTGTAACATAGACAGAATGCTAATGATATTTATATATATTACATCATGACGACTGGGACAATTCTTGGATGTTTCATATTACATACGGACTGAGTGATGCATGATGCACAAATCTTAACCTATTTTTTAAACAATACATTTTTAAGTTGTATTGAACATTCTTTTAAGTGGCATTTTAATATTCAGATTTCTAAACGAATCGGACAATCGACTTAATTTCTAACATTCCATTTCTTAACCTTGCCTACAGGGTTCGATTCTGGGTTTATCCTAATCTCGTTTTCACTTATCTAATATTCTTCTTATTAACATGTTCCATGTAACACTCCTATCCTTCCTATTTAAAAAAAATGTACATATTTTTTAAATTCTAGTACATTTTTCTCTATTTCTCTGTACAACCACTTGCCCAAGAAATATCAGACTCCATAAAAAAAAAAATCCTTAGTTAGCCCTTTTCCAACTGACTCCATAATTATTTTTTTAGATCAGAATCTCTGAGCTCCCTGGAATTTCCTTTTGGGGTGTAGGGTATACCTCCTATGATCCATATCAGCTGCTTCATCCAGCCACCCCTATGCTGTAAACTGAGTCCCATTTTACTTCTTCACAAAATCGATTACTCTTCATCCAAATGTGTCCTGATCCTTTCTTTCACCTAGTTGTTCTACTAATTAGAGCTTTGTCTCATTTTCTAACTCTTTTATTTCTTTTGAGACATACATCAGAGCTCATTTACTTAAATCTTTGTGGTTGGGCTTTTAATTATTAAGATGTACCTTTTCATCACACCTTGCTTGGACCCTTGGAACTCGACGAAGACTTAGAAAACATCACCCTTAACTAAATAACCCCCATCTCCCTGCACCAAAATTCCTACTTGCGCACTGAAATTTAACTATTGCTAGGATTTCTGTGATTTTTCTTTTTTTTTTTTTCATCAAAGCGCCCAAGACCCCCCACCAAAGATATCCCACATTCATACAGCACTAAAAAAAATATAAGGTTATATCTTTTCTTTCTACATACGGCATATTTTACCTTTTCTCCCTTCTTATTATTATATGTGATTTGCCTGTGGTACTGATTCTTCAAGTCCTTTGATACCCTAAGGAATGTTCATATCCTTTCCACGCCTGCCTTTTTAATTTATTGTGCCGAGGCTTATAATTCCGCTCGGAGTAGTTATGTGCAGCATGCCTTAAAAGCACACAATATCACAGTTTCCCATCTATATTTTCCTAACAGGGGCAAATCTAATGCTGTCTCCTGGCAAACTACTCTTCTTGCGAAAAATGTTAAGGCCATCAAAAAAACAAAAAGAAAAAATTCTCTCTTTTGGCTTACCACATCCAAAAAACCTCTCAAAATACCCGTTTATTTTTCTATTGTCCCCTCTCTAAAATTCTAACTTATTTCTAGGCCAACCATTTGTCTCAATAATCGTTTCATTTTTATTTTCCTATGACTTGTTTTTTTAATTTTAATTTATCTACTTATTTATGGTCTGAATTCCTGATGACAAATTCAATACATTTAAAAACAATTTTTAACAATATTTGTTCAAGCATATATAACATTAAAAAAAGATACGAGGGGCGTGCAATAAGTAATGCCCCGACCCACTTCCAGTTCTCTGATCTAGCTAAAATTTTGCATGTGCAATGATTTATATCTCTACGAGTTATGTGGCAAATTACAGCTCTGAACTAAGTGTGGTTTCTGTTTTACAGGTGTTTGAACTGAGTCAGGTGTGAAATGGAGCCTGTTGAATGTCGAGCAGTGATACGGTTTTTGTATTTGAAAGGACGCACACCATAGAAGACTTTTGATGAAATGAGAGAAACTTAATAATAATAAGAAATAAGGTGATAATGCCCCATCATATGACCTTGTAAAACGCTGACATCGTGAATTCAAACATGGCCGGAAGTCTGTGGAAACAGCTCCCAGACCTGTTTGCCTTCCTTCTGCCATTGATGAGGCATCTGTCTGTCATGTTGTGGCTGCCATTTTGGAAGATCGGCGCATTACTATTCGCCAAATAGCCCAAGATGTCAAGATTAGTACAGAGTCTGTGGACACTATCATTCATGACTATTTGCATATGCATAAGCTGTCTGCCAGATGGATTCCCAGGTTGCTCACACCATTCCAGAAACGAGGACGCGCTGAGTGCTCGAGTATGAATTTGGAGATGTGCCAAGAAGATGAGTCAAATTTTTTCAAAAGACTGATTACACATGATGAAACCTGGGTCCATCACTATGATCACTATGATCCAGAGACCAAAGCCCAGTCAATGCAGTGGAAGCACTTGAACTCACCACCTCCAAAGAAGGCAAGGGTGCAGCCCTCCGCTGGCAAGGTCATGCTCACAGTCTTCTGAGACCAGGAGGGAGTAGTGAGGACAGATTTCCTGGCAAAGGGTACCATAATTACAGGAGCCTATTATGCTTCACTAAAATTAAGAGAAGCTATCAAAATCAAGAGGCAAAGCAAGATCAGCAAAGATACCCTCCTCCTGCAGGACAACTTGCATGTCACCAGATCCTACCCCATCCTCCCTACTCTCCTGACCTTGCACCCTCTGACTTTCACCTCTTCCCAGCTATGAAGTTGTTTTTGAAAGGAAAGTGTTTCCCACATGATGTAGCCTTGATTTCTGAAGTCACGTCGTGGTTGGAGGACCAACCTGGTGTGTTCTACAAAAACAGTCTCCAGAGCTGCATCAACCGATGGGAGAAATGCATATCTCTGGGTGGTTCCTATGTAGAGAAAGACTAATAACTGTGCCAAGTTTCGTTGCTCTACTGCTATGGGAAGTGGGTCAGGGGCATTACTTATTGCACGCCCCTTGTACATTATTACATTTAACTATGATCTACACAAAAAGCATTCCAGTTATAACATTTTTTTTTCAAAAAAGACATATTTTTCTGTAACAACAAAAAAAATAACAACAAAGTCCGTTAAAAAGACACTGGAACATACATTAAAAAAAATCGTGAATCAATATTGGCTCCTATTTTTTTTTTTTTAATTGTCCCTTTTTTTAAAGAAAAAAAAACACTAAGAAAATTGAAAAGTTCAACAATAACCACCAAAATGCCTTTTGCAACAAAAGTGTATTTACACGCGCTGTTTTAAAAGTACATCTATCCGATGATTGATACTCTTAAATTCAATAATTTCACTTTTGCAAAACAATTTTCCAAAATAATAATGACTGATCCCAATTCTTTTACTACATTTGTGTGTCTGTATTTTTCCAAACAAAATTCATTTATCAATGAAATTTTACGCTTTATTACTCTTATGAACTTGCTTTTTTCGTGTGTGGGCGTTTTTCTTGCTTTGTTTTTTTTTTTTTTTTTTTTTTTTTTTCATTCATATCTACGACTGTTTTTTTTTTTCTTTTGCGGCATACCATCTCTTTTTTAAGTACATTTTTTCGTGTGTAAGTATACGATTCTTTTCGTTCCCCCCCCCTTTTGACAGTGTGTGTATGTGTGCGATTAATGGTCTAGCATTTTTCATATCCTCCTAAATAGATATTCGTGTGTGGGTGTTTTTATTACTTTGCAGCATCAGTCTCTTTTTTTCCTTCTTTCTAAATACATTTTTTTCCGTGTGAGAGTGTATGCTTTACTTTTTTTTATCATAGTGTGTCTGTGTATTTCGTCTAGATAAGGACCTTTGGTTGTTTCCGTGGCATACGCGAGGTTCGACTTTTTCCCACACTCTTGTATGGGTACACTGGAAACGAGCACCAAAAAGGGGTATGTTGTATTATCGTTTTCCATAAATAGGGGTACATATATAACGATGATGAGGAGGAGACATTTATACAGTTCTTATATGCTTCTTGGGGACTTCATATTAACAGTTCTTATAACACATATGGAATGATAATTACATTTATACATATTACATCATGACGACGACTGTGACAATTCTTGGAGGTTTCATATTAAATACGGACTGAGTGATATATGATGCACTGATGCAGTTCTTAAAACAGAAAAGGGGAGACACATAATCTTTGAAGAGTTACAAAATGTTCATTATAAGATGATAAACACAATTACCTTTCGTTCGTGATGAATGGTGACACAAGACAACAGTTATAACATAAGGAGGACTTCTTTATTCATCGGATCGGCCGGTCGATGACGTCAGGAATTCCGCTTGTATCTACATGGTTAATCTTCTTCCATTTGCCTGTAAGGGACTCTCCTCTCCAACTGACTATGTCAACTGTTGGTTGATCAACTGACTCTCTGACTGACTCAACTCCTCTACATTCGAACCCTCAGATTCTATATCGATAAATGTCTTTTGTCTATGACGTCAGAAGTGTATTTTCAAACGTAACTAATTTCACGTTGTCCAAACATACTTTTGGCAAACAAAAGAATCCTCACCTAACCTATTTTAACCTAACCTATATTTTAAACAATACATTTTTAATTTGCATAGTCCATTCTTTTAATTGGCATTTTAATATTCAGATTTCTAAACGAATCGGACAATCAACTTAATTTCTAACATTCCATTTCTTAATCTTGCCTACAGGGTTCGATTCTGGGTTTATCTAATCTCATTTTCACTTATCTAATATTCTTCTTATTAACATGGAAATAGGACAGCTCTTTTCCATGTAACACTCCTTCAACGTCCAAATCCAATTTTGCTACTATAACATCCAAATACAATACTTACTACTCCAAGGTCTACATCAAATACTTGCTACTCAAACGTCCAAATCCAATTCTTGCAACTTCAACGTCCAAATCCTATAATTTCTATTCCTACTTCCAAATCCAATTCTTGCTACTCCAACGTAAAAATTCGATACTAATCATCAATCCAAATTCAATACTTGCTACTTCTACAAGCAAATTAAATTCGTGCTACTTCAAGATCACAATCCAATTCTTGATAGTCAATTGTCCAAATACAATACATGCGACTTCAAAGTCCAAATCCAATTCTTCCTACTTGAACCTCCAAATCCAATACTTGCTAGTCCAACATCCAAATTCAATACTTGCTGCTCCAACGTCCAGATCCAATACATGCTATTTAAACGTCAGTACTTTATACTTCAATTTTCAAATCCAATATTTGCTACTCCAATGTCTAAATCAAATACTTGCTATTCAAACATCCAAATCAAATACTTGCTACTCCAACGTCAAAATCTAATACTTGCTACTTCAACGTTCAAACCAAATATTTGCTACTTAAACGGTCAAATCCAATATGTGGCCCTCCAAAGTCCAAATCCAATACTTGCAAACTTCAACGTCCAAATCCAATTCTTGCTATTTAAACGTCAAATCCAGACTTGCTACTCCAACGTCCAAACTAAATTCTTGCTACTGTCAACATCCAAATCGAATTCTTGCTACTTCAACGTCCAAATCCAATACTTGCTACTCCAATGTTTAAATCCAATACTTGCTACTCCAACATCCACATACAATACTTGCTACTCCAACGTCCAAATCCAATACTTGGTACTCAAACATTCGAATTCAATATTTACTACTTCTACGTCCAAATTAAATTCTTGATACTTCATCATCCAAATCCAATGATTGCTACTTCAACCTCCAAATCAAATACTCGGTACTCAAACTTCCAAATCCAATACTTGCTTCTCCAAGTTAGAATTCAATACTTGCTACTCCAACATTCAAATCAAATACTTGCTTTTACAAAGTCCCAATCCTATACTTGCTACTCCAACGTCCGAATCCAATACTTGCTGCCTAAACGTCCAAATCCAATACTTGCTACTTAAATGTCCAAATCCAATACTTGCTACTTAAACATCCAAATCTAATACTTTCTACTTAAACGTCCAAATCGTATACTTACTTTTCCAACATCCAAATCCAATACTTGCTAGTCCAACGTCCCAATCCAATATTTGCTACTTCAATTTTCAAATCTAAATCTTGCTACAGCAACGCCCAAATCATATACTTGCTATTCCAACGTTCAAATCCAATATTTGTTACTCCATGTCCAAATCCAATATTGGCTACTTCAACGTTCAAATCCAACATTTGCTACTTCAATGTCCAAATCCAATACTTGCTATTCCAATATCCAAATCCAATATATGCTATTCCAACATCAAAATCCGATATTTGCTACTTCAACGTTCAAATCCAATATTTGCTTCCATGACACTACCATTTTCAGTGTCATGAGGTTGACTGGTGAAATTAACCATCTTTAACTAATTAGTCAGATTAAAGTAGACTAAATTAATTGTGAAAATAATTAATTTTCAAATTACTGAATCATTTGAATTTGAATAAATGAGAGATTGTGAAAATCATTGAAAATCAGTGAAAACAAAGAAAAGAAATGGTCACCAAATACAGATCCGTTGAAATAAAACAACGGAGTTGTTAAAAGAAAAACACAATCATTTAGATTTTTAATATAATGAAAATGACAAAAGTGTCAATCGTTTGCCAGCGGAGTTGCCCTGCTAACCTTTGCCAAAAGCCAGATAATTGCAAGACAATATACGAAGTTATCGTAAGTAAAACAAGATTTCGATTTTAATAAAAATGAAAATGAAAAAAGTGTTAATCTTTGGCCGACGGGGTTGGCCTGTGTAGGAGACTAGGATATATAAATACCCCAATCCCGTTACAAAAGAATAATGAAACGAATGGAATTGAAGGAAACAAAGACTCAATTGATGGATAAGATAAACGTCGTTTATTTGCTGTTGAAAGAATGAACGTTTTAGCTATAACATGTGTTCATGTCCGTGCGTATGTAACCAATGTTCATTGCACGACTGGTGTTGTAGCAAGAAAAGGAAATGTGTTTTCATCTCAAGTTCGGGTCACTATCGTTTGTTCGTGCGTGGGAAGAGAAATGAGTGTTGTAGTGGAAATTGAGAATGATAGTCCAGTGTGTAGACAAAGAAGAGGATATGAGAGTTGACGTCAGTTAGCAGTCAGCTACGCGAAGATGGTCTCAGGGAACAGTAGTAGATAGAGAGAGAAAGAGTGTGAATGTGTATATACGGTCTGTTAGCTCGTGCCCCATACATAGTAGTAAGTGGGCGTGATACGCACAAGCGTGCGCCTCCCTTTCGGGAGGCGGCTGGTTAGCCCAACCTCTTTGGTTGAGAGTTGGTCCTAAAAGGATTAGAAACAGCTTGTCTCTTTGTTTTATACTCGTTTCCGGTGGTCATTTGCGCATGTGTATATTTCCTTAGAAAGCAGAAGTGACGTTGTCCATGTGTGCGTTCGTGTGCGCGTGTGTGAGTACATATGTGTGCGTTAGCCTGTGTGTCTATACACGTGAATGTGAGTGTATGTACGCGAACGTGAATATGTGTACGTGTGTGGACGTGGGCGCGTATGTTTGTGACAAGCAATATAGCTTGAAATATGAATGTGTGTTTTTGTGCGAGACTAGAAAAGGCTCGCACACCTGTCAACTTTTGGCCAAAAAGCAAAACAAATGTAAGAAGGTGCACGGAGTTTTCAGAAACAAAACAAAATCATTTAGAGTTTTAAAATAATGAAATCGACAAAAGTGTCAATCTTTCTCCCGCAGAGTTGACCTGCTAACCTTTGCCAATAGCAAAATAATTGTAAGGTGATATACGAAATTATCATAAGTAAAATAAAATCATTTTAGATTTAATAAAAATGAAAACAACACAAAAGTGTCAAACGTTGACAGGTACACTGGGTCAACCTGATCGGGGCATAAAGTGCAAGGTTTGACACAAGACCTTGGGAGCGGTCAGGGGAAATTGAAGCCCAGATCATTAATTACAGTACTAGCCATTGGCTGCTCTAGAATGACCAACCACATACGAGTCCGGTGGATGGGTATTTTCTCTTGTCCTTCCCCATGGTCGTGGCGTTTCCTCTTGTTCCTTCCTCATGGTCGTGGCGTAAAACCATTGGTTAACAGTCATGATTGGCTGACCAACCAGAAAAAATCGGGTCCATAAAAAGAGAGACACTGAATTGAGAAATTGAGTTGGTTCCTTTCCCGTTAAATGAGAACCAAGTCCCTTGCCGACACCTCCAATGCCGTCATATCTGCCATCTCAACCAGTCAAGCATATTCTCCCCGTATCTCCGGTTTTTAACTTTATTTTTTTTACACATATTATGGTAACATCCAAAGTGTTTCAATAAACTTGTTATTGTTGTGGATTGGCTGTTTTCTACTTTTGCTTTTGAAGTCGCTAAGTCTGTTTGGCAACACCACCTACAAGAACTGGACAGCTTTCTAGGCCGCATCAACTCAAGCCTTCTTGTGAAACAATTCTGACACAACTTGGAGCATGAAGGAGGGTTTGAACGGCTAAAATCATATGTGGTAGTCACGAAACCGCAACTACTCTAGTATTGTGACAAAGACAAGACCACACTTCTCTTATGTCCAAATCCAATACTTGCTATTCCAACATCCAAATCCAATACTTGCTACTGCAACGTTCTAGTCTAATACTTGCTACTCCAGCGTCCAGATCCAGTTTTTGCTGCTTCAACGTCCTAATCCAATACTTGCTACATCAACGACTAAATCCAATACTTGCTACTCAAACGTCCAAATCCAATACTTCCTACTTCAACATAAAAAATACTTGCTACCAATGTCCAAATCCAATTCTTGCTACACCAACGACAAAATCCAATACTTGCTATTCCAACGTTCAAATCAATACTTGCTACTCGAAAGTCCAAATCCAATATTGCAAGTTCAATGTGCAGATCCAATTTTTTTCTACTCGAACGTCCAAATCCAATACTTGCTATTTCAATGTTGAAATCTATTATTTGCTACTTCAATGTCCAAATCCAATATTTGCTATTCCCACATCTAAATCCAATACTTTCTACTACAACGTTCAAATCCAGTACTTAAGACTTCAACGTTCAAATCCAATACTTGCTATTCTAACATCCAAATCCAATACTTGGTACTCAACCTTCCAAATCCAATACTTGTTACTTCACCGTCACAATCAAACACTTGCTATTGAACATCCAAATCCAATATTGCTAATCCAACGGGATAATCCAATTTTTGCTAATACAACGTCCAAACCAAATACTTGCTACTCCAACGTCCAAATCCAATACTTGCTACTACAACATAAAAATCCAATACTTCCTGCTCCAACGTCCAAATCCAATATTTGCTACTCAACGATTAAACCAAATATTTGCTAATCAAATGTTCAAATCCAATACTAACTACTCCAACGTTCAAACTCAATTCTTGTTACTTTACGTCTAAATCGCATTCTTGTAAATTCAACCTCCAAATCCAATACTTGCTATTCAAACCTCTAAATCCAATAATTGCTGCTCCAACGTCAAAATCCAATTCTTTCTACTTCAACCTCCAGATCGAATACTTGCAACCCCATCATCCAAATCCAAGACTAGCTATTCCAACGTCTAAATCTAATGCTTACCACTCCACGTCCAAATCAAATACTTGCTATTCAAACATCGAAATCTTACACTTGCTACTCCAACGTCAAAATCCAATACTTACTACTCCAATGCCTAAATCCAATATTTCATACTCCAACGTCCAAATCGAATACTTGCTAATCCAACGTCTGAATTCATTACTTGCTACTCCAACGTCCGAATTCAATACTTTCTTCTCCAACTTCCGAATCCAATACTTGCTACTTAAAATTCCAAATCCAATACATGCAACTCCAACGTCCAAATCCAATTCTTGCTAGACCAACGCCGAATCATATACTTTCTACTCCAACGTCCAGATCCAATACTTGCTACTTCAGTGTCCAAATCCAATACTAGCTATGCCAAAATCCAAATACAATATTTTTCTGCTCCATCCTCCGAATCCAATACTTGCTAGTCCAACGTCCAAATCCAATACTTGCTGCTTCAACGTGCAAATCCAGTTTCTGCTACTTCAACATCCAAATCCAATGCTTCCTACTTTAACGTCCAAATCCCATACTTGCTTCTCCAACGTCAAATTATAATACTTGCTACTCCAACGACCAAATCCAATATGTGCTACTTAAACGTGCAACCCAAGTTATTGCTACTTCAACGCCAAAATATAATACTTACTACTCCAACGTCCAAATCTAAAAATTGTCCTCCAATGTTCAAATCCAATACTTGCTACTTAAACGTGCATATCCAGTTATTGCAACTTTAAGATCCAAATCCAATACTTCCTGCTCCAACATAAAAATCCATTGCCTTCTACTCCAACGTGCAAATACAATTTTTGCTAATACAACGTCCAAACAAAATACTTGCTACTCCAACATCCAAATCCTATATTTGATACTCCAACGTTCGAATCGAATACTTGGTAGTCCAACGTCTGAATTCACTCCTTGCTACCTCAACATCCGAATCCAATACCGGCTTCTAAAACCTCCGAAACTAATACTTGATACTTAAACGTTAAAATCCAATACTTGCTACTTCCCTTTTCAAATCTAATTGTTGCTACACAAACGCCCGAATCATATACTTTCTGCTCCAACGTCCAGATCCAATACTTGCTACATCAACGTTAAAATCCAATACTTGCTACTTCAATGTCCAAATCCAACACTTGCTATTACAAAATCTTAATCCAATATTGGCTACTCGATCCACCAAATCCAATACATGCTACCCAACGTCCAAATCCAATACTTGCTGCTTCAACGTGCAAATCCAGTTTCTGCTACTTCAAGGACCAAATCCCATACTTGCTTCTCCGACGTTCAAATCTAATACTGTCTACTCCAACAACCAAATCCAATAAGTGCTAATTAAACGTGCAAACTAAGTTATTGCTACTTCAATGTCCAAATCTAATACTTGCTGCCCCAATATCCAAATCCAATACTTGCTTCTCCAACGTGCAAAACTAATTTTTGCTAGTACAACGTTAAAATCCAATACTTACTATTCCAACGTCCAAATACAATACTTCCTACTCCAACGTTCAAATCCAATATTTGCTACTCCAATGTCCAAATCCAATACTTTCAACTTCAATGTCCAAATCCAATACTTGCAACTTTAATGTCCAAATCCAATACTTGCTACTTCAACCTTCAGATGAAATATTTGCTGCAACAACCTGTAAATCCAATACTTGCTACTCCAAAGACCAAATCCAATGCTTGCTACGTAAACGTGCAAATCAAGTTATTGCTACTTAAACGTTCAAATCCAATACTTACTACTCTAACGTCCAAATCAAATAATTGCTATTAAAACTCCAACTCCAATACTCAAACGTCCAAGTCCAATAATTTCTACTTAAACGCTCAAATCCAATACTTGCTACACCAACGTCCAAATTCTATACTTGCTTCTCCAACCTCCCAATCCAATACTTTCTAATAAAATATCATATGTAAATACATTCTCCTCCAACGTCCAAATCCAATACTTGAAATTCCAACTCCGAATCCAAAACTTGCGACTTCCATTTTCAAATCCAATTCCTGCTACACAAATGCCCAAATCATATACTTGCTATTCCAGACCTAACACTTGCTATTCCAAATCTATATACTTGCTATTCCAAATCTAATACTTTCTGATCCAACGTCCAGATCAAATACTTGCTACTTCAACGTTCAATGCAATACTCGCTACTTCAATATCCAAATCCAATACTTGCTATTCCAAAATCCAAATCCAATATTTGCTTCTCCATCCCCCAAATCCAATACTTGCTACTCCAATGTCCAAATCTAATACTTGCTGCTTAAATGTGCAAATCCAGTTTCTGCTACTTCAAGGTCCAAATCCAATACTTCAGACTTTAACGACCGAATCCAATACTTGCTACTTAAACGTGCAAACCAAGTTATTGCTACTTCAATGTCTAAATCCAATACTTGCTACTCCAACGCCAAAATCTAATACTTGCTCCTTCAATGTCCAAATCGAATACTTGCTCCTTCAATGTCCAAATCCAATACTTGCTACTCCAACGTCCAAATCCAATATTTGTTACTCCAACGTCAAAATCCCAAACTTCCTACGCCAACATGCAAATCCAACACATGATACTCCAATGTCCAAATCCAATACTTTTCACTTCACTATGCAAATCGAATACTTGCTACTCCAACGTCCAAATCTAATACTTGCTACATTAACCTTCAAATGAAATAGTTGCTACTAAAATCTGTAAATCCAATACTTGCTACTCCAAAGGCCAAATCCAATTATTGATTCCTAAATGTCCAAATCCAATAATTACTACTCCAATGTCCAAATCTAACACTTGCTACTCAAACATCCAATTTAAATACTTGCTACTTCTACGTCCAAATCACATTCTTGCCACGTCAACATCCGAATCTTATTCTTGATACACACTCATCCAAATCCAATACTTGCGTTTCAACGTCTGAATCCAATTCTTGCTACTTCATCCTCCAAATCGAATACTTGCTACTCAAACATCTAAACCCAATACTTGCTACTCCGATGTCCTAATACGATACTGCTACTCCAACGTCCAAATCCCATACTTACTATTCCAACGTCCAAATCATATACTTGCTATTTCAAAGATCAAACCTAATACTTTCTACTCAAACCTTCAAATCCAATATTTGCTACTTTAACGTCCAAATCTAATATTTGCTTCTCCAACGTCCAAATCTAATATTTGCTTCTCCAACGTCCAAATCTTATACTTGCTTCTCAAACGTCCAAATTTATACGTTCTACTAAAACGCTCAAATCTAATACTTTCTACTCCAACGCTCAAATATTATACTTGCAACTTCAACGTCCACATCTAAGACTTACTACTAAAAGGTTAAAATCTAATTGTTCTAATACTTGCTACTCCATAGCTCAAGTCTTATACCTGCTACTCAAACGTCAAAATCTGATACTTGCTACTCAAACATTCAAATCTGATACTTGCTACTCAACCGTCACACTCTAAATTTTGCTTCTCCAACGTCCAAATCTAATACTTGCTTCTCCAACGTCAAAAACTAATACTTGCTACGTTAACGTCCAAAGTTAATACTTGATACTCCAACGTCCTAATCTTATACTTGCTACTAAAACGTCCAAATCTAATGCTTGCAACTCCAACGATCGAATATAATACTTGCTACTTCAACGTCCAAATCCAAAACTTGCTACTCCAACGTCCAAATCTAATACTTGCTACTCCAACGTCCGAATATAATACTTGCTACTCCAACGTCAAAATCCAAAACTTGCTACTCCAACGTCCAAATCTAATACTTGCTACTCCAACGTCCAAATCTACTACTTGCTACTCCAACGTCCAAATCTAATACTTGCTACTCCAACGTCCAAATCTAATACTTGCTACTCCAACGTCCGAATATAATACTTGCTACTCCAACGTCAAAATCCAAAACTTGCTACTCCAACGTCCAAATCTAATACTTGCTACTCCAACGTCCGAATATAATACTTGCTACTCCAACGTCAAAATCCAAAACTTGCTACTCCAACGTCCAAATCTAATACTTGCTACTCCAACGTCCAAATCTACTACTTGCTACTCCAACGTCCAAATCTAATACTTGCTACTCCAACATCCAAATGTAACACTTGCTACTCAAATCTCCAAATCTAATACTTGCTACTCCAACGTCCAAATCTAATACTTGCTACTCCAACGTCCAAATCTACTACTTGCTACTCCAACGTCCGAATATAATACTTGCTACTCCAACGTCAAAATCCAAAACTTGCTACTCCAACGTCCAAATCTAATACTTGCTACTCCAACGTCCAAATCTACTACTTGCTACTCCAACGTCCAAATTTAATACTTGCTACTCCAACATCCAAATGTAACACTTGCTACTCAAATCTCCAAATCTAATACTTGCTACTCCAACGTCCAAATCTAATACTTGCTACTCCAACGTCCAAATCTAATACTTGCTACTCCAACGTCCGAATATAATACTTGCTACTCCAACATCCAAATGTAACACTTGCTACTCAAATCTCCAAATCTAATACTTGCTACTCCAACGTCCAAATCTAATACTTGCTACTCCAACATCCAAATGTAACACTTGCTACTCCAACATCCTAATCTTATACTTGCTAATCAAAGGTCCAAATCTAACACTTGCTACTCTTATGTCCAAATCTAATACTTTCTAATCCAACGTCCAAATCTAATACTTGCTACACCAACGTCCAAATCTAATACTTGCTACTCCAACGTCTAAATCTAATACTTGCTTCTCAAACGTCCAAATTTAATACTTGCTACTCAAACGTCCAAATTTCATACTTGCTACTCAAACGTCCAAATCTAATACTTGCTACTCCTAAGCTCAAATCTTATACTTGCTACTCCAACGTCCAAACTTAATACTTACCACTCCAACATCCAAATCTAATACTAGCTACTCCAACATCCAAATCTAATACTAGCTACTCCAACGTCCGAATCTAATACTTACTTCTGCAACGTCCACATATAATACTTGCTACTCCAACGTCCAAATCTAATACTTGCTACTAAAATGTCACAAACCTTATTCTTGCCACTAAAACATACAAATCTAATACTTGCTACTTAAACCTCAAAATCTAATACAAACGTCCGAATCTAATACTTGCTATTCAAACGTCCAAATTTAATACTTGCTACTCCACCGTCCAAATCTAATATTTGCTTCTCCAACGCCCAAATCTAATACTTGCTATTCAAACGTCCAAATATAATACTTGCTACTCCAACATCCAAATCTAATACTTTCTACTCCAACCACCAAATCTTATACTTGCTACTCTAACGTCCAAATCTAATACTTACTCTTCCAATGTCCGAATCTAATTCTTACTACTACAAACGTCCAAATCTAATACTTGCTACTCCAACGCATAAATCTAATACTTGCTACCCCAACGTCCAAATCTCACACTTGCTACTCCCGCGCTCAAATCTTATACTTGCTACTCCAACCACCAAATCTAATACTTGCTACTCAAACGTCCAAATCTGATACTTGCTATTCCAACGCTGAAATCTCATACTTGCTACTCCATCGTTTAAATTTAATACTTTCTACTCAATTGTCCAAATCTAATGCTTGCTACTATGTCGCTCAAATATAATACTCACTACTCCAATGTCCAAATCCAATACTTGCTACTTCTGCTTGCTAACTCAAGTTTTGCTACTCTAAGGTTTAGAAATTGGAATGTTAGAATTTAGCTATTATTTAATTCTATTATAAAATAGTTCGATATTGTTTGTATTGTAAAAAGAATTGATTGATCGTTTTTTATGAAAACTGAATTTAAAATGTCAGCTATAAGAATGAACAATACAAATTAAAAATATATTGTAAAAAAATAGGTTTGGTTAAAAAACAGATGAGAATTCTTTGTTTGCAGAAGTGTGTTTTTGACAAACTTGTGCTTAGCCATGTGTGTTGGTCACGCTTTGGGGCCATACATCTGACGTCATAACAAAAAGGGAATTTTCAATATAGGAGTTTAGTCAGATTAGGCACTCAGGTAGTCGAGTTCGAGCAGTCAGCAGAGTCGGTCGGAAAGAGCTGACATGGTCAGAGGATGGTCCCCTTAGAGCGGAAGGGGTAGAAGTTTAACCATGTAGAACAAATGTGAATTCCTTACGTCATCATCATTCAACCGGTCCAATGAAATAAAGAATTACTATCGATTTTTGTAACTGTTGTTTTCGTGTCGTCATTCCATAAATGGAAGGTAATGAATGTGTTAATATGAACTTTATGTAATCCTTAGAAGAAATGTATCTCTCCTCTCTAAAATTTGTTACAAGAAATATAAGAACTGTGCATCTATACCCTATCATTCTCGCTAATATATGTGTTAAGAAGAAACATCACAAACTGTTATAAATGTCTCCCTCTCCCCCTCATCATTGTTATATATATGTCTCTGCTATCTCTCTTCAATATGAATGTCCCCATCATATTTCTTCAATAATCTCCTTTAATATGAAACCCCCACTGCACAACACTACTCCAACGTCCAAATCCAATACTCGCTACTCCGACGTCCAAATCCAATATTTGCTACTCCGACGTCCAAATCCAATACTTGCTACTCCATCGTAAAAATCTAATACTTGCTACTCCAAAATCCAAATCCAATACTTGCTACTTCAATGCCCAAATCCAATATTTGCTGCTCCAACGTCCAAATCCAATATTTGTTACTCCAATATCCAAATCCAATTCTTGCTACTCCAATGTTCAAATCCAATATTTGTTACTTCAACGTCCAAATCCAATACTTGCAGCTCTAACGTCTAACTCAAACTGACGAAGCCTCTGAAAAGTCTGGCTTTTTATTTACCTCAGAATAATCTCACTTGCAGGTGACAAGGTCAAAAGCATATAAAGAGAAGAAGCAGCCATTTTTTTTCTTCATTGTTTTTTTTTATCTACACAGGATTTTATAATCTGCACAAAAACAGGTTTGTACTAATTTTTAGTCACAAGATGGAGAGTAGAGAACGCATTGTCGATGCATTATCGACAGCTCCCGTTACTCACCGCTTCTCTTTATTTGTCCGTCCATCCTCATTTTTTAATGAGTGATTTTTCTGACAAAGAGAGAAGAAAAGGCTGTATTCTAGGTTGGCAATATTTTGCATGAACAGTCGCCAGAGATGTCGGAAATTTTCTGGTTGTATATCTATCCTGTAGCCATGTCACTAGTAAGGGTGCTGGAGGTAAACGTTTTATCTGGGCTGACGTTATCTGCTTGATAGTCAGCGACCTAAACCTTGGATTAACCACTAAGGAAGCTGTCCTATCAGCAGGTGCAAAGTACTGGGGCTGCTGTATTGCCATTTGGTGAATGGATTCTGGACCATGCAGTAGCTTCTGGTGGGGCCTCTCAATGCCATACTAGTGGGTAATTGTTACGACTTTACCTTATCATGTGCTACAAAAAAAAATTTCTTTGCTTCTTTTTATCCTAGTTTCCCTCTCTGTCCTGCTCTAAGCAACTCTGTCGACCTAGTCCACAAATCCCAAAACTCCATCATGACAAGTTTCAAGAAAAAATACACTATTAAACCCGGATCTCCAACTTCCCCACTACCGTGTCTCCTTCTCCAACATCAGGGGTCTACGTTCTAACCTTCCATAGGTTGAAACCCAATTACAGGAGACTAAACCAGACCTATTATTTCTAAGCGAAACTGGCATTGGACAGACTATTTCCCTAGATGAGTTCGTAATTAAAGGATACTCAAACTTAACTTCCAAATCTGACCCCCAAGATCGCCATGGGCATGGAATAAAGGCCTATATTAAAGATAGCTTTCCATATCGTAGGGACATCTCCAGAGAAGTCCTAACTTAGCCTATATGTGCTTGCAGGTTGAATTAGCTCAAACTACTGCATTTATATTTACTCTCCATTGCCCCCACAACAGCAAAATTGACCACGTCCTATATGTTTATCCTTCAGCTAATATTCACATATGTGGACATTTTAATGTTCACAATGTGAAATGGTTAACCCACTCAAATAAGACCGATGATGAGGGGAGGTTCTGTCATGATTTCTCCATTGCTTATGACCTCACCCAGATTGTTCACGAACCCACCCATGTGCCCGATACTGACGGCCAGTATACGAGTCTCCTAGACCTTTTTCTCCCAACTTGCCCTGAACTATGTTCAGTTTCCATTCTGTCTCCTCTTGGATCTTCACTCCATCGTACAGTATATCGATAAACTATGGCTGAGTGGGATAGCTTCCATATATTTATATCAGATCTACCTCTGCATTACATGTTTAAACAGGATGTGTCCTCTATAGTATCAGACCTGACGGAATGGTTAATTGTAGGTATAGACCATTTCATACCCTCGAAAAGTTTCAGCAAAAACCTAACAGCCAGCCATGGTTCTCTCCAGAATGTGCTGCTGCGATTGTGCACAGAAATCACTAGATGCATTGAGACTAAATCTGCTTTCAGGACTGCCAGCAACCATTGTAAGAAAGTAATAAAGAACGCAAGAGAGTTGTATGCTCAGTCCGTCAAGTCCAAAGTAGCTGAGCAGCGACTTGTTTTCCATCAGTTTTGGCAAATAGCAAACAGAATCCTGGACAGAAGCGTGTGTTCTATCCCAACTACTATCTATCGACCTGAGGTAATCTCGTCAGCATCAGACAAAGCCAAACTCTTTGCCAAGAACTTTGCAGCTAACTCTACCTTTTGCGACTAAGGCCGCCAACCCCCAATATATTCTACTGTATCAGAAAACACACTATGTAATATACAAATATCTGTTCATGATGTTCCAAGCTAATCAAAAACCTTGATTCCAGTAAAGCAACCGGCCCTGACAGCATTCCAATTATAGTACCCAAAAGACTTCAACCAGAACTAGCGCCCATACTTACAAAACTGTTTAAACGTTGTCTTAAGGAGAATTGCTTCCCATTACCTTGGAAAATCTCGTTAGTATGCTCTGTATTTAAGAATTCAGGTGATAGGACATCTCCCTCTCAGTACAAGCCAATAAGTCTTCTGTGCGTCATGAGTAAGTTGCTGGAATCTGTGTTAAATAGGGCAATTGCTCTTGACATATCAAAGGCCTTCAACAAGGTATGGCATAAAGGCCTACTTCACAAGATTTCCAGCTATGGTATAATTAGAAATGTTTTCTCAATCATTAAATCATTTCTCTCTGATAGGCTCATAGGAGTAGCGGTTGATGGACAAAAATCAGAGGCCCAACGTATTAATGCTGGAGTCCCTCAGGGGTCTATCCTAGGCCCAACTCTCTTTCTGATCTACATCAATGATCTCTCTAATCACATACTTAAATCATTCATTGACATCTATGCTGATGACACAACCATCTACAGCAACACATCAAAGGCTGTAAATGACAAAGTTCCTTCTGATTCTCTCTCCTGTGATCTAGAGGGCATGGTACAGTGAGGGAAGAGGTGGCTGGTTACCTTTAATGCATCTAAAACCAAGCTCCTATCTTTACATCATCAACACTCTGATCCCCATCTGGCATCAATTGAAATGGATGGCTTTCGTCTAGGGGAGGCTCCATGTTTTAACAAGCTTCTGGGCTTGACCTTTACTCCTGATCTGAAATGGAACATGTACATCAAGTCTGTTGCCAAGGTCGCTGGAAAGATGGTGGGATCCTTCTACCGTTCCAGAAAATATCTCACTTCTGATGCAATTCTCTATCTATATAAAAGTCAAGTACGTCCAAGGATGGAATACTGCTGCCAGATCTGGGCAGGAGCTGCTAAAAACATTTTATCCTGCCTTGACAGAGTACAAAATAGACTTTGTGGCTTAGTGGGGGATGCCCTTTTCTCTTCACTGCAACCTCTCTCCCACAGAAGAGACGTTGCGAGCCGATCTTTGTTTTATCGTTATTACCATGGCAGGTGCTCGTCTGAGATCCAATCTCTGGTCCCCCTCGCCAATCTTTCACGATAAACACCCGTCTAGCTAAAACCACTGTCAAAAAATTTCCCCAGTCTTTATCTGTGCCTAAACCAAAACGTAGATTCCATGAACAAAGCTTCTTTCTTAGAAGTGCACGCCTGTGAAACTCTCTATTGCTTGCCTGTTTCCCTCCTGACTTCAACATGGATGTCTTCAAGTCCAACATAAACAAATTCCTGATGAACCGCCCCCCCCTAAGTAATGACACTTTATCAAATCTCCAATACTAATGAATACTGCAACACTATCCCATTGATTACTGTACACAAAATAACCCTTATCCCCGAGTGGCTTCTGGGCCTTATAAGTGGTGTCCTTCATGTAAAAAAAATAATAATAATAATCCATATCAGTAAGGACTAACATTTTTTCCTTGTCATAAATTTTGGAATTCCGTAAAAATTTGAAAGCCATAATTTCCGGTTGAGCTTGTATTGTTTTTTTTTTTTTTTTCTCTCTATTTTTCTGTATCTATTGTTAAACATGACAATATATTTATTCACAGACTGATTCTCATTTCGGGAGAATTCATTAAAATCTTTAAATTTCTGTAATCATCTATAATATAAATCTCACCTGTCTGTGTAAATGTATGTATGTATGTATGTATGTATGTATGTATGTATGTATGTATGTATGTATGTATGTCTACCGAACACCTTCAACAGGGGCGACAGATTTTCACAACATTCGTATCGTTTGGAAGCTCGACCCTTCAGACGATAAATATTAAAAAAAATGGCTAAAAGCATTAATTCCTTCACCCTCAATTGGGCACGTTTCTATAAGGAGGGGTCGCATTCACAAACGGACATTGTCCTTACCCTTTTTTATTTTGATCGAGTTAAATAAAATTCCCACCATGCCGTCATCTTCCATGTTTGTTTGTCTTTTTCGTATAAATAAAGTGAAACTATTTGAATGCAACCGCCTCGCCTTTGTGCTGGGTAGTATTTGTTCTGTAATTGGTCCTTGGTCAATGTAGGGGAAACTCTTCATACTGAGACAATTACCAGAGTGCCCCCTTTTGAGGGGAGCTGCCCCCCCCCCACACACACACACATTGAAAACGACCTTGTGTTTTATTTGCTTTTGTGGGTGTTTAAAAGCAACACCATTTCTGCAAGTCATCTTTTGTTTTTGATTTGCCTCCGTTAAATTTGAACGCTTTAGACTTCCGGTCGCATCATCGAGTAGCAGTAAGATGTCAGATTTTCTTTCACTTTCTTTTCCACCTTCGTGTCACGGTTCGAGCCTGCTTGACTACTATCACCCGGGCAACGCCGGGCACCCAGGCTAGTCTTTTGTTAAATCTTTATCAAGAAAATTTATCAAAATATGAAAGACGTTCTCCTGCTTTAACGCAACAATAGATAATTGAGGAAAACCTTTTTTTCATCAGACTTTGGTAGAAAAAGAGCAACAGTAACTCCAGCCTTCGTTTTAGATAAATTTGATACTCCGGACGCTGTTTTATATAATTTATATAATTTTGATTTATGAAAAATCTAGAGACTAATTCTTGTAGTCATTTTTTTTTTTTACACCAGAAACACACTTTTTCCTTTCTTCTTTTTTTGTTAAAAAGAAAATTTCAAGTAAACTACGTGTTCAAAGATGGAAATGAAAAAATGTTGGAAATTAAAAACTCACCGTGTTGAGAAAACATTAAAATTCCTCTTTTTCTTTGAAAACTATGAAACAAACATGAAATGTGAAACCAAAAAGAATTAATTCAGAAAATTTACTGTTAAAATAATGAAGATGTTTTTGTTTTTTTTGCACATTTTTTTTGTAGCTCTTTTTTCTTCTTTTTCCACGCTCAGTGTATTTTTTCGTATGATCCAAGAGTGAATAATTTTTAGTTTATATCACTTTGTATTCACTAGAATATTTTATTTTCTTCATGGAACTATGCTCTGTTACCATTTGTTAAACCTGATTAGTAATACTGGAAGAAAACACAACATATTGGTCGCTAGGTTTTGACAGAACGCTTTATTTCTTATGACTCTCACCCCTCCAGGTCGCTTTCTCCTGAGACCGCTCTTGCTAATACCCCCATGTAGAAAATAGACTTCGTTACTAAAGTATTCCACAACCCTTCTTGAGGATAAAGAAGGGGTAAAGTCCCTGCATCTATTAATATATTAACAGAGGTAGTGATATACCAATACAAATATGCGACATCTGGTCACACATTTTTGCTAGTATATGAAATTGACATTTGTCATTGGCAGTCAGTTTGTCTTGTAGGCGTTGGAGAGAGGAGAGACAAAAAGTATTATATGAGATGTGCAAGAGAGTTTGTCTTTTTTTTAATTATTTGGCCTACTATTTTCATCTTTGATATTAATTGAACAATGTTTGGACGATTTAACCTCCAAGTCTTTCTTGGCAGTACTTCACAAACAAAGATTCTATGAAGGGGGTTGTCCACGTCGACTGCAGGCACGCTTGTGGCTGACGAGTCAAATGCGGGACAAGCAGGTTTGGCCACAGCAGCTGCAGTCAAAAGTTGCGTCAGATGTCGCTGCTAAGGCTTCCCGAATCTTCCTCCTGCAGCACTTCTCCCGCAGATTCTCTGTGCAGGAGATCTCAAAGAAGCCGACAGCCTGATAGACAGTACATCGCCAGGTATCACGGTCAGCAGCGAGAGCAGACCACTGAAGGTGGTCAATATGGCAGTCACCGAGGGATTTCTTCAGAGAATCTTTATATCTTTTCTTCGGTGCTTCTCTCACGACGGCCAGTAGAGAGTTCATCATATTGGACTATCTCGGGCAGGCAATGATCGTCCATTCTGGAGACGTGCCCGACCCAACCTCCAAGTATACAATTACGAATACTTAAGACTTTTAGCCAGGCATGACTGATGGTACGAGAACAAGCTACTCCTGTGAATTAAATAAAGAGTTCTATTTGAAATTTTCAAGTTCGATATAAAGATTCTCGAGTTCTACAACATGCACCGGAAGTAGATCGGAAGTTAGATAAGCTGAAACATTTTGAGAATGATATCAAAGATGAGAACCATAGTCTGAATGATCTAAGTTATACAAATCTCAACTAAGTCAACATCTAAAAAATGCTAGAATACATAGAAGAAAAGCTGGTGAATTCAGTGTCCATGATTTCGTAGATATCAAGGGGAATAGTATTTATATTTGTTTGATTTTGTCGGAAATGCTTGACTTGAAACGCTGCGCGTGTCCTACAAACATCCTACAGTATAAATAATATCTGGCTTGTTCAGATATCCTTAACCTACTTGGAAAGGTAGAAAATTGGCGCTGCTTGTGAGTCGAAACTATTGTCTTTAATGTTTTGTATAATGTTACGTTTATGTTTTTTTTATGTATATTGTCAGCTGTAAACGTGTAAACTATACGTAGCTTTCATTTCTTCTGTTATTTGTTTTTATGATAGTTGCGTTTTGGATCTCAACTAAATACAGAGTTTTGAGGTCCAATAACCTTTTCTATATAACAGCAATAATTATAATTATAGCCGTATTTTTATTTGTTTTATTGCTAAAGAAATGCATAACTTTATGATATGTGTCATAATGTGTGCCATAAAGAAGAAAAATGTGAAAAGAATGAAGAAATCTGTGTTATTTTCTTTTATTTATTTATTCAGTACAATATCAACCATGTGACCTCGATATCAAAGAGAGACAAACACATCAGCAATAAAAACTCATAAATTTGGATTAGAGAATAAAAAGCAAATACTTTTGATTATCGTTCTGTTCTCCTGTTTGAACAAAAATGGAAACAATAACACACATTATAATCTAAATAATGACTGGAAAATCTCATGTGAAACCAGTTCGCATGACGTCACAGTATGATTTACAACCTTCTCAGATATTGAAAAACAAAAAGAACAAAAAAAAACTGTATTATTTATGTTATTAAAACCACTAATTCTAATCTTGGCCGTTATTTTCACAACGTTTCTGCCAGGTGCAACTTTGTAACACATGAAAATATCTATATCAAACTCGTGAACCTATATGGCTGTGCACATTTGACGCAACGGATAAAAGCCTACTGTCATAATTTTTTTTTTTTTATATATAGGCGTCACCACTTATCAAGGCCGATAGGCCACTCAAGGATAAGAGTTAAAGAGTGTAGAGTAGTCAAAAGGACAATATAGTAATCGATAGTAATGGAAGTTCGGTAAATTTGTTAACTTAAGTGGAACGGCTCATCAGAAACTTGTTCACGTTGGACTTGAAGACAACCACATTATAGACAGCTGGAAAGCAGGAAAACGGAAGACAATTCCACAGGCGTGCAGTTCTAAGAAAGAAGCTTTGATCATGGAATCTATGTTTAGGTTTAGGCACAGATAAAGAGTGGGGAAAATTATTGATAATGTTTTCAGCTAGTCTAGTGTTTCTTGTGAAAGTTTGGCGAGGGGGGACCATAGATTGAAGCTCAGTCGAACACTTTCCATGAAAATAACGATAAAGTAGAGACAAACTCGCAACATCTCTTCTGTGAGATAGAGGTTGCAGCGAAGAGAAAAGGACATCTCCCACCAGGCCATGAAGTCTATTTTGAACCCTATCAAGGCAGGACAAGTCTTTTCTAGCAGCTCCTGCCCATATGTGGCAACAGTATTCCATCCTTGGACGTATCTGGCTCTTATATAGATAGAGAATTGCATCAGCAGTGAGATATCTACTGGATCAATAGAAGAATCCGACCATTTTTCCAGCAGCATTGGCAACAGATTTGATGTACGCATTCCGTTTAAGATCAGGAGTAAAGGTCAAGCCCAGAAGCCTGTCAAAACTTGAGGCCTCTCCAAGACGAGAGCCATTCATTTTAATTGATGCCAGATGGGGATCAGAACGTTGATGATGTAAAGATAGAAGCTTGGTTTTAGATGCATTAAAAGTAACCAGCCACTCCTTTCCCCATTGTACAACGTGATCAAGATCAGAGGAGAGAGAATCAGAGAGAACTTGATCGTTTACTGTCTTAGATGTACTACCATAGATGGTAGTGTCGTCAGCAAAAATGTCTACGAATGATGTAAGGATGTGATTTGGAAGATCATTAATGTAGATCAGGAAAAGAGTTGGGCCCAGGATGGACCCCTGAGGGACTCCAGCATTTATACTGTGAGATTCTGATTTTTGCCCATCAACTACTACTCTTATGAACCTATCAGAGAGAAATGATTTAATAATTGAGAAGACATTTCCAGCTATACCAAAAAAATGTCAAAAAAGGAGAACATTAGAAAAAAATGTCAAAAAAGGAGAACATTAGAAAAAAGAAAGGTGGGTTTTTTTTAGACATCAACCAAATGACTTCAGTATGAAACCATGTCAAACATGCCTGCCAATAAAAAAAAAATAACTCATAAGTTTGGATCAGAGAATGGAAATAATTGCGTTGCTCCTTTTTTTTTTTAAAATTCTTTGGAACAATGCAAAGATGAAAATTACTGTTGGCATTTCTAATATAGAGAAAGATCTTCATAATCTTCATAGCAAATAAGAAGTAGAAGAATGGGGGGAGAAGAAGAGGGATTTCAGGTAGAAGAAGAAGAAGAAGAAGAAGAAGAAGAAGAAGAAGAAGAAGAAGAAGAAGAAGGAGGAGAATAACGAGGAATGGAAGGAGGAGGAGGAGAATAACGAGGAATGGAAGGAGGAGGAGGAGGAGGATTATGAGGATAACGAGGAATGGGAGAAAGGTGAGGAGGAGGAAGAGATTTTATATTTCATTGCTCTCAATGGAATCCATGTGCTAGGGTTGATTATCTCAATACTTTTCTCTCAGAGCTCATGGAAGATGGATGATGGATACTTTTTTCTTTTTACTTGAGGAGGGGGCTCACCGCTCATCAAGGCGCGGAGGCCACTCAAGTATAAAGGTTAATAAGTGTTAGGTAGATGGCAAGACAAAATAGTGAGGGGACGATTCCAAAATTTCTCCTGATTCCGATGCAATTACCGATTCTGTTCTAAATTCCCAATTCTGATTCTTTAAAAAAATTTTCGAATAATTAATTAAAAGATTTGATGCTTTTAACAAAATATTTAAATGACGGTACATCTCCATATAATATTCGCACATATTTTGCAAAACGTTAAAAATACACTTGGGAGTTGATTATATATTACAAGAATAGATCATTCTCAATATTTTTTTTTTAAAAAGGATTCCTTTGTAATTGATTGAAAATTGTGAGATAAGATTTGTTTTTCTTTAAAAAAAAAAAAAAGCTGAATTGCATTTGTTCGTCGTTAATATTTGAAATTTTCATAAACAATTAAAAAGAATTGACGAGGGGGTATGCAAAATAAGAAAACAGTGTAGGAACAGAATAGTTAAGAAATCCTGTTCCCATGTCAAAAATTTCGACACGATAATATAACCTATTTAGGAAAACATTTTTAGAAAAACATTCTTAACTATTCTCTGCCTTCCCTCTATGAAAGAATGTTTACATTTTTTCTCACAAATATAAAGATTTTGTCGGTTATTAGATTGATTTGCTTTACTGGAAAAGAAAAACACGAAACAAACAAACAAACAAACAAACAACAGCAGCAGCAACAACAAAACAACAACAACAATAATAATAAACACAATGATGATGATGATGATAATAATAATAATAATAATAATAATAACAACAACAACAATAACAACACCAACAACAACAGTGGCAAATTTGTAGATCAACACCTTTAGCTAAATCAATCCTCCAAGATGAGATTCTACCATTTTTTCAAATGATAACATGGCCGAAAGAAAAGAAAAACAATTATTTCGGGATTTTGAATAAGAAATCAGTTTTGTATACTAATTTAACGTTAAATGACCATCAGTTCCAACTGATTCTTACTATTTAGGGACATTCACAAATTGTTTTACCGCTAATCTTATCTAATCGTTCAAAAATCGAAAATTAAACAAAATATTGGTAGAACATTATACTTTTGCACGATTGTTGATATTTAGTTGATTTGTTTCCACCAGCATTTAATTTTCGACTTTGAGCAGTTAACAAAGGTCCTTGTACAGGGCTTATGGGCAGCCATTTTTTGTTCTAACTGAACAGTGTGGACACTAGGTTTATTTTGAACTAAAAAAGCTTTAAAATAAAACAAATAAATATAGATAAAAGAGAAATTTATCTTGCATTTAGTAGCATATATTTGTTGCAGATTTGTTTTTTCATCTCTTTTCTTCTGTTAGTTACAGTAACAAATACCCAAATTTAATTCTTCTGTTTTGGTGTGGAGGTTACGTTTATATGTAGATATAATTTATTTTTTATTTGAAAAACTCTAAATGTTTTCCTTTTATGTATTTTATCCAAGATTTTGATAAACTCAATGTGAAATTTTCATCTATATTTTTCATTTGTGTCCTAAGCTAAAACAGTGTCCCAAGTGAAAAAATACAATAAAACATTAATTATTTCAGATACTGATGTCCAGACTTGCTAAATTAAAAAAAAAAAATTGTCTAGACCATTTTAAATCTTTTAATAATAAACTTTGAACTTCCTGAGAGGCAGCATGCAGGTGTTTAGCAAGTAGATGCGAAAAGGTTTACTTAGGAAATAGGCAAGTGAACTCTAAAATGTTTATTTTGTTTACCATGATTGACCAATAAAAATATAAATTAGACTTAGAGAGTCAATACTAAATATGAGAATGGGATTTATAACCTGTAGTTCTATGACCCTTGGTCTTATGTTGTAAATAAACAACTACAAATATATACATCTGTGTTTGTTTCACATTTAAAAAGAAAAAATCTAAAGAATCGTCTTTGGATTCAGAAATTAGACTCAACTTTTCTGATTCCGATACCACAAAACTTTTGATTTTTTTAATCCCAAATTCTGATTAATCGTCCCTACACTAAGGATCAATAATATTGAAATTGATTAGGGATTAGTTATTTAAAAGGACAGCTAAACAAGAACTTATTTACATTAGATTTGATAACGACTAGGTTTTAATTAGCTGGGGAGCAGCCCCACAGTATTGCATTCCACAGACGAACAGTTCTAAGAAAGAAATTCTGCCCATGGAATTGATATGTAGTTTTAGGCACAGATAGAGTGTGAGGGAAATTGTTGATGGTTGTTGTAGTTAGATGAGTATTTGTTGTGAACGTTTTACAGGGTGATCATAGATTGAAGCTCAGTCGAGCAACTGCCATAGAAATAACTATTGAGCAAAGATAGACTCGCAACATCTCTTCTGTGAGAAAAAGGAAGTAGAGGGGCGAAAATTTTCTAGCCCAGTACATTTCGAATTTTTTACCCTGTCAAGGCAGGAAATGGCAGTCTTAGGAGCTCCTCCCTAAATGTGGCAACAGTATTCTGTCTTACGTAGAGGATTACATTAGGAGTGAAATACCTTCTGGAATAGTAGAATGATCCCACCATTTTTCCAATGGAACTGATCCGATGTGAGTCTTCCATTTTAGGTCAGGCGTGAAGATCAGGTCCAGAAGTTTGTTAAAGTGAGGTGCTTCCTAAAGACAAGAGCCATTCACTTCAATTGGGGCAAGTGGGGATTTGATCATTATTGGTGAAAAAGGTAGAAATTTAGTTTCCAATGCATTAAAGGTAACTAGCCATTTATTCCCCTATTGTACCACGTGCTCCAGGTCGGAAAACAGAGAATCAGAAAGATGTTGGTCATTGCCAGCCTTTGAAGTGTTGCCACAGATGGTAGCATTATCTGCATAGATGGCGATTAATGATTGTAGAACATGATTTGGGATATCGTTGATGAATATTAGAAAGAGAATTGGTCTCAGGATGGATCCCTGAGGCACGTAAGCATTAATACTGTTAGCTTTGGAATTCTGCCTACCAATTACTTTTGTAAACCTATTGGAGAGAAAGGATTTGATGTTTAAGAGGAGATTTCATAGCTATAGATCTTGTGAAGTAGACCTTTATGCGAAACACTGTTAAATGCCTAAGACATGTTAAGTGCTATTGCTCTAGAAATGAGGCCATTGTCAATAAATTCACTGATCCCTGTGTGATATCATGATCAACACATCAGCTGTAGATCTTTTAGAATAGAAGCCAACCATATTATTTGTTACTGAATAGATTGTTTTTGATGAGGTGATTTCCAACTGTATTATTTATCACAGACTCAGGCAACTAACTGATGATGAACATGAGGATGATTGGTCTCTACATGCAGAAGACTGATCCCCTGTATTTTTAGATACTGGGCAAACTGTCGAGGATTTTCAGGATGTTGTGAAGTATCTCTTCTAAAGGCAGCATTTAAACAACTTTTTCATATAGGAGCTAGTTCCGGTTGCAGCTTTTGGAGTACAATGATTGAAATGTTGTCAGGGCTAGTTGCAAGATTCTTGATAAATCTGAAAACATTTCAGACAGATGTATAGATGTCACTCAGCGCATTTTCAGTCCTGAGAGAAAATTCAAGAGGTAAGTGACCCTGATTATATAGGATGAAGTTTGATGTGAAGTTCTTAGCAAAGAGTTTGGCTTTGTTGGCTTTGTTGATCTGTTGATCTTGGTTGAGATCTATTCAGAACCCTGCTTTTTATGTACCAAAACTTGTTGAAACCTTGCCTCTGCTCAATTATTTTAGGCTTGACAGTTAGGGAAAAAGACTCTCTTGCTTTTTTTTTAACCCTTTTGCAGAGATGGTTTTTGTTTTTGCACATCTGTTTCGTTTAAAGCAATTAAAATAGTAATTTCTGTATGCAATTACAGCGGCAGATTCAAGGATGTACCACAGTTGATTATTTAGTTTCAGTTAGAATTTTTTGAGAATATATAACTGTTTACACTGACATCTAATCTGTTAAGTTGGATGCTGTGGAGGACACATCCTTTTTGAGCATAGAGCATTCTGATATGAACATTCGCAAACTATCCTAGTCACCAATCGAGTAGCAATATACAGTGTGATGGAGAGGGACATCTAAGGTTTTGTTACACTTTTTTTTAATCTTAATTGAGACAACCAAGTGATTGAAGGATCCCAGCAGAGAAAAAACAGAGAATGAGCACAGTTCAGGGCAAGTTGTCAGAAATAGATCTAGAAGGCTTTCAAATTGTCCATCAGCATCAGGAACATGAATGGGTTAATCAACAATCTGGGTTAAATCATAGGCAAGGGACAAATGATGATAAAGCCTCCCTACATCATGTATCTTGTTTGAATGGATTAGCCATTCAACATTGTGAACATTGAAATCTCAACAAACGTGGCAGAGGGATGAGCACACAGGATATGGTCAATTTTCTCTGCAATACATTCAAAGACAGTGACTATATAGAGCAAATATGAAAAACTGAGCTATATGTGCCACTCAGAAGCACATGTAGTGTCGTTTAGAATCTTCTTTGGGGCTGTCTCTGTCACAAGGGAAGCCATCCCTAATATTTCATACCAATGGTTATCCTGATAGTCAGGTTTGGAGATTAAGTTAGAATAACCTTTAATCGAGAAATTGTTTAAGGTAATAGTTGAGCCAATACCAGTTTCACACAAGAATTACAGATCAGGTTTGGTCTCCCATAATTGGATTTCAGCCTCTGAAAAGTTGGAATATAGACTCCTGTTGTTAGAGAAAGAAACCTGGAAGTGGGAATCTATGTTGAAAATTGGAGTTTTGGGTTTAATTTTTTCAAAATGTTAAATATGAATCTAATTCATGTTGAATTTCCTCTTAAAACCATCTAAATGGTTTTGCAATGCTCAAAATAAGTGATAATCCTAGAGAAGTAGGTCACAAGAATATGCAGGAGCAAGATTTACCAACCAAATTCTTCTAGATCTTTGGTCAGTAGTACTGTGTTAGAACAAGCATTATCATTATGGAAGATGACCCACTTTCTGTTGATTAAAGAAGATGGTTTTGGGTCAACATGGGTGAGAATATCTTGCAGAAAAGTGTGAGTGATACTTTAATAATCTAAAAGCAAGAAGTTATAAATTAATTTTTAAGTAATAACAATATGCTGAAAATAAATTACAATTTAAAATGTCCCTTCTACAAACCGACAAAAAACTTTTGCACCTGATATTTATATCCAACAACCTGCTACCACTGTCTACATCATTAAGTGAGGTAGAACGGATGTCTTACTAAAGGGAAACTTGAGTTTTATTTTGCACTGCTTATTCAGTATATTCACAATAAACTTCCATATCTAAAGTTTATATTATGGTAATTTTCACTATGATATCCATATTAACGTCTGGTTTACATACTAGCATGTGCTGGACAGCTTATATAAATTGATCCCCAAACTAACCTATCTTTGTCTAAATCCTTATTTATCTCCATTCTCTTGAATCCATCCTTACTTCTTTCCATGTTTCTGTTGATTTCATCTGCTACTTCAACTGTTCTACATCTAGCAACCCAAAAAACTTTGTCTATTCTTTCAATGTGACAAAACCAACAGAGTTTCGTGCACACATTTCCTTATACAGTCCAGATTTAATCTTCTTTTGAACTCATCAGAACTAAGCCAGTTTTTTAGACGTGAATTACACATCCATTGCATGATTCTTATATCATTTCTCTCCATGTAAAGTATATCCTCAACCCTCAATGTCTAGGTTTTACTTTCTGTATATTATCACGCTGCATACACATGCCTGATAGAAACTTCCTTTGATCAATAGTGGAAAAGCTCTGCCGGTTATTTATAGGAAAAGTTTCCTGAACTTACTTCATCCATTCCTAACTCTTGCAATCACACCAGAACCAGCTCCTCCCTGTGCTCCAATGATACTACCAAGGTAACAAAACTTCTAAACAACCTCGCTATGAAAATATACTTTTTCTACGTCTGTGTTCTCATCCGTCTCAATTTTGCACAGAAACTGGTCATCCGCTCTCAACCTACCAGTAATTCTGCATTTCACTTTGTGTACGCAATGTTGGCAAGTCCCATAAACAATTGAGTGTCACCCGACTCCCATTGCACAAACCGAGGATGGTAACTTTCTATCTCTTTGGTCTCGGTAACATTCACTCTCAAACCTTTACTTTCCATAGCATTCCTCAGAGTCCATAACAATTTTACCATTATTGCACAGATAAGCATTAAATAAGCTGCATAAAGCATTTCTTCCAGCCAACTCATAGGAAACTCCCTGGACAACACTTCCAAGACACAATGAAAGAAAAACAATCATAATTCGTCAATTTAGAACAGAAGCAAGGAAAGTTACTAGAAAATGTTGAATAAAATATTTAGACTAAATTTGTCTAGAACGTTTGACTAAATATGACTTGACAAAGAAATGCTATCCAATATGTATAGCATTATTTCTCTTTATATATAAAGTTAGGTATGTGTATATGTTCATATATTTCTATGTACAGGGTAATCTTCTGAACTTATAAATAAATTATTATGGATTATGGAATATATATTCTAGGAGACACGGTGAGTAACATGAAGTTATTACTTTTATAGGGTTATTTCTTCTTGATTTTATTGAAGCATTTGTCTTTATTAATTATAAAAACGTAAAGGTACATTTC
This sequence comes from Euprymna scolopes, assembly GCF_053919585.1. Lineage (NCBI taxonomy): Eukaryota > Metazoa > Mollusca > Cephalopoda > Sepiida > Sepiolidae > Euprymna > Euprymna scolopes. Next base: position 37,210,659 of record NC_136512.1, on the reverse strand, counting down.
TAGTGAAACACTCTCAATCTCTGATGATGGATATGTTATTTGAAAAGTTTAAGGTAAAAATCAAGAAGAGAAAGAGAATAACTTTTAATAAAAAAAGATATTTGCATCGTATGCATAGTTTTCAAATATCTTGTTCATTGGCCATGTTTGTATCTCTTTCATTCAAAACGCCCTTTTGGTGAATTTAGCACTTGCTAAAAAGTGACCCATTCTTAATCTTAGATTACAATCATTTTAATCCATTTATGTGTGTCCCGCTCACTTTAATCATCAGATATACAAATTTATTTTTATGAGCAGAGAAAAAGGGACTAATTTTCATTCTAGTCGATGCCTCCGTTCCGTCTCAATAAGACAGCAGATACCTCCATAAAAAGTAGATCCACATGTAATTGTGAGGCAAGGGTTGTGCGATTCCCCAACCAAATCTCTCCTGAGTCGGCACTGCTTGGGTTCAGTAGCAATGGGAGGCCCAAGACTGACTGGAAATAATGCCAAGATAAGCAGAGAGCACGTATAGCACTTGGAATTCCCAAATGGTCACCCATTTTAGTATAGACCAGGGTCAATATTGCTTAACTTCAGTGATCTGACGGGAACCGGTGTGTCAATGTGATTATGCTGTATATATCTTCATCTTAACTGATAATAAAGTAAGTAATAATCATGTATGCAAAGTTAATTTTTATGAGCAAAGCAGTGGAGGCTTAATCTCAAAAATAATCTATCTATATAACTATAAAGTTGAGTTTTTGTTTCGCTCTGACATTGATATTAAAAGCCTACTTTTTCTATTTAGAAATTACTGAAACGAACTTCTTAGTATACTCAGCTATAGATATGCGAGCGACTACATGAAAGTTAACTAATTTGCATATTCTTTTAAAATGCGAGTGTTAATTAATTAATTATTAATTTTTATGGTTTCTTATTAAATAATTGGTTCTATTTCACCACTAAACTGAATTCTATTCATGCTTAGTTTTTACATTCTGCAGAATTTAAGATGATAACATTTTAGCACACAAATATATATATATATCTATATATCTATATCTATCTATATATATATATATAGATATATATGCTTAGTTTTTACATTCTGCAGAATTTAAGATGATAACATTCTAGCACACACACACACACATATATATATATATATATATATATATATATATATATATATATGATTAGTTTTTTTGGAAAAAGAATTCCAGCAGAGTGCTCAATTAAAAGGAAAATCCAAATTTTAAGAGCGTACTTATATTTTGTGTACAGAAAGTTGTTAGTTGAGACAGGTCAGGATTGGCTGAAGAGAGCTCGATAAGGATACCTTAAACGGGCCTTATTATCGGGCTTGAAACCGACGGTACCAATGACCTGTCTCAACTAACAACTTTCTGTACACAAAATATATATATATATATATATATGTATATATATATATATACACACACAAAAGTGACCTTGTCGGTGTGTGTGCGAAAGCTTTCTAGCAAACTCCTCTCTGAATATTTGGTCTACAGGGTTGAAATTTGGTATATAGGGTATTTGAACCTGTAGCACACTTTCAATATGGTTTTTACCAAGCAAAGATTGCTACTAATGGGTCAAAATTAGAAATCAAAATGGTTGACCTTGATAGACTAAGTCGAATAAAACATTACTCCTGCTGTTTCTTTTGAACATGCTCAAAATTAAACATTCATAGCTCGAAATCACTTAATGTTGAACCTTTCTTATCCATCTGTTCGTAGCTCAGATGTTAACGATGTCGAAGAGATAAATAACGACTAAGGCTGGGGAACTAAACGTTCTGGTCTCAATTAGTATAGCAGATGGTACCCAAGTCATACTTTTTGATAACTTTTGAAATCATTACTATATATTGGATAATAATCATTAGAGAATTGACTCTATGATAATAAATAAGAAATCTGCATGAATTAAATAATGTTTATGCATATTTTATGACCGGGCGGCCTGCTAGTCTCTCTATAAATAAAATGAACTCATTTTTTCCCGTCTGATTTTGACATTAATAGGATTAAAAATCAAGATATTTCATGCAAATATAATATGCACAAACGGCAGAACAATATCTGAGGTGTGTTATAGGCTTATTATTTCTCAAATTCCTCGATAATCTTAGATTTCTATACTTTTTCTGCTGAGAAGTCACGGCCAAAATCGGTTAAGATCAATGGAAGTGGTAAAATATTTTCTCTCTAATAAATTCCTCCTCCCCCTGCCACCACTTAACACCGTTTGGGGATCGTTAACAAGGAACAGTTGAGAAGAGAATACCGGTTTAGCTTCGTAGTTCTTTCATGTGAAGTTATTTAAAATCACTAAACTAAGCTGCAGTGCTCTGTGGCGTAGTGGTTAGCGTGCTGGACAATTCACATTATATTTTCACGTTCGCGCCGACCTACCGTAGTCGTTTTTTTTTTTTTTTTTCCTAAACAACTGGAATGGACTTTTCTTGGTGTCCGAACTGTTAACGTTGCAGATGTTTTTTTTTTGTTTTTTTTTCACACTTTATTTTCCTACTTTTACTCATGACTCCGGGTTTGATCCTTCCTACTTACCTACCATAACATTTTTTAAAACTCCCCCCCCCCCGTCCCGGAAACAAACACTCGGGCAACGCCGGGTACCCCCGCTAGTAAAAAATAAAGGAGAGAATTTTATTCACTTTTAATAGTTACAAAGTATTTCCTGTTTTTTTTTTTATATTTTTTAGACAAAATTAAGAATTAATCTACACAGACTCTTATTTATAGATTCAGGAGAAACACAGATGCAGATTTGTTTATTTTTTTATAAGTAAAATTTTACTATTATATATTCTACATATTTAAAAAAGAAAACTTTATTTGCCTATTTGTTCTTTAAGTAAAATTTAACTTGTGTATTTGTTGTTTTTTATAAGCTTTACCTTATCCATTGTTTCGGTTTTTATAGTAGCTCACATGTGACAACAGGTGGTTTAGTTGTTTGTTTAAAATGGCAGGTCATACTGAGAGGTGTATCATTAAAATTATTTCCCTAGGTGTTCAGGAGGTGTGTATCCATTGTTAATCATCTCACGAAACACAACGAAGGGTCACAAATAATATCAAAGCTAGTCAAGCCAAGATAATAACATTTTTTGTAGAAGTCAATTAACAGAAGTGTCAACAATGACTTAAAGACTGTCACCAGTTCAAACAATTACATTTAGTCACTCGGTAAGCACCCCTGTGAAGAGTTTATAATGAAGCAAGGTTTGCGTACTTACTAACCACACATTTCCAGAGCCGACATTGCTTGAGTCTAGTAGCAAAGTAAAGCCCAGGATGTTTAGAAACAATATCGTCAATTCAGAAAAAGATTGATGCTATTTCAAAGTTTTCTCCTCTTAAACTAGATGCACTCTACTATTCAATCCATTCATGTTTTTAAAAGTATCCAGGAGTGTTAATCAAAGGGATGCAGTAATCATGAACCCGAATTATATATATATATATATATATATATATATATATATATATATATATATATATATATATATATAAATCACAATAAGTTTACCAAGGTAATCAAAATGGTAAACTTAAAATATATTATAATTATTAAAGAGTTAATATTTACAAGTAAAGTAATCTCAACCAGATGTAAAAGCTCAATAAAACCGAAAAGGAAATAGAGCTTATAATATATATATATATATATATATATATATATATATATATATATATATATATATATATATATATATATATATATATATATATATATATTATATATATATATATATATTATATATATATATATATATATATATATATAATATTATATATATATATAATTGTCTAGAGACAGTTGCGATGTCGCTTCATTTCAGATATTTAGTGTGACTAGACGTGGTGATGTGGCTTAGTTGGAATTTGAAACTGATGATCAGTAAGCAGTAAGCATTTTAGTTGTAGGTTGTGAATTTCTCCTTGAAAGTAAGAGAAAATTATATTATTTGGTTGTTTTGTTTTATGGCATATCAACCCTTTTCGGGTTATTTAATCCCAAATCCATTAATTTTGGAACAAAGTTTTATGCTTTATTACTTCAAATATTAATTTATGCTGTTTGACTTGGTTGTTTTGTTTTACGCCATATCAACTCTTTTTGATTGGCTGGTTGTTTTTGTTTTATGGCATATCAACCCTTTCCAGGTTATTTAATGCCGAATCCAAATATTTTGAAGAAAACTTTTTTAATAGAATATATTTGTTGTTTTCAAGTCGGTTTCTATTTAACCCATAGTAGAAATCCTAACAGGTACTACCACTCCGGGTCAGAGTGGACCTGGGAGTAATGGTAATTAAAGGGTGGCTCCACACTCCCCAAAGCTCGCAAGCTAGGGCCTCACCACAGGATATAGTTTAAGTTCATAGCCAGAAATAACTCTTTTTGAGTTCAGTTATTTTGGTTAAAGCTTTTATATTTCACGTTCTTTATATCTTCAAATATTTATTCATGGTGTTTGGTTTCGTCGCTTTATAGAGAAATAAGGTTTTCAGCTTTGCAAAATATGATTGAGTTTTGCAAAGAGAAAGGGAATAAAAAACAATAACATCAATATTTAATGTTAAAAAAACAATAATATCAATATTTAATGTAAAAAAAAAACAATAACATCAATATTTAATGTTTAAAAAACAATAACATCAATATTTAATGTTAAAAAACAATAAATTCAATATTTAATGTTAAAAACAATAACACCAATATTTAATGTTAAAAAAAAATGACATCAATATTTTATGTACAAAACAATGACATCAATATTTAATGTTAAAAAAACAATAACATCAATATTTAATGTTAAAAAAACAATAAAATCAATATTTAATTTTAAAAAAAATAACATCAATATTTAATGTTAAAAAAAACAATAACATCAATATTTAATGTTAAAAATAATAACATCAATATTTAATGTAAAAAAACAATAATATCAATATTTAATGTTAAAATAAACAATAAAATCAATATTTAATGTTAAAAAACAATAACATTAAATGTTAAAAAAAACAAAAATATCAATATTTAATGTTAAATAAACAATGACATCATTATTTAAAAGTTAAGAAAAAACAATAATATCAATATTCAATGTTAAAAAAACAATAACATCAATATTTAATGTTAAAAAACAATAGCATCAATATTTAATGTTAAAAAAACAATAATATCAATATTTAATGCTAAAAAAACAATAATATCAATTTTTAATGTTAAATAAACAATAACATCAATATTAAATGTAAAAAAACAATAATATCAATATGTAATGTTAAAAAACAATAACATCAATATTTAATTTTAAAAAAACAATAACATAAATATTTAATGTTAAAAAAACAATAATATCAATATTTAATGATAAATAAACAATAATATCAATATTTAATGTTAAAAATACAATAATATCAATATTTAATGTTTAATAAACAATAACATCAATATTTAATGTTAAAAAAAATAATATCAATCTTTAATGTTAAATAAATAATAACATCAATATTTAATGTTAAAAAAACAATATCAATATTTAGTGTTAAAAACCAATAACATAAATATTTAATGTTAAAAATACAATAATATCAATATTTAATGTTTAATAAACAATGACATCAATATTTAATGTTAAAAAAACAATAATATCAATATTTAATGTTAAAAACCAATAACATAAATATTTAATGTTAAAAATACAATAATATCAATATTTAGTGTTAAATAAACAATGATATCAATATTTAATGTTAAAAAACAATAATATCAATATTTAATGTTAAATAAACAATGACGTCATTATTTAAAAGTTAGAAAAAACAATAATATCAATATGTAATGTTAAAAAAACAATAGCATCAATATTTAAGGTTAAAAAACAATAACATCAATATTTAATGTTTAAAAAAACAATAACATCAATATGTTATGTTAAATATACAATGACATCAATATTTTATGTTAAAAAAACAATAACATCAAAATTCAATGTTAAAAAAACAATAATATCAATATTTAATGTTAAAAAACAATAATATCAATTTTTAATGTTAAATAAACAATAACATCAATATTTAATGTTAAAAAACAATAACATAAATATTTAATGTTAAAAATACAATAATATCAATATTTAATGTTTAATAAACAATGACATCAATATTTAATGCTAAAAAAACAATAATATCAATATTCAATGTTAAAAAACAATAATATCAATATTTAATGTTAAAAAACAATAACATCAATATTTAATGTTATGAAAACAATAACATCAATACTTAATGTAAAAAAAAACAATAAAATCAATATTTAATGTTAAAAAACAATAATATCAATATTTAATGTTAAAAAACAATAACATCAATATTTAATGTTATGAAAACAATAACATCAATACTTAATGTAAAAAAAACAATAAAATCAATATTTAATGTTAAAAAAACAATAATAGCAATATTTAATGTTAAAAAAACAATAATATCAATATTTAATGTTAAAAAAATATATTATCATTATTTAATGTTAAAAAAACAATAACATCAATATTTAATGTTAAAAAACAATAATATCAATGTTTAATGTTAAAAAAACAATAACATCAATATTTAATGTTAAATAAACAATAGCATCAATATTTAATTCTAAAAAAACAATAACATCAATATTTAATGTTTAAAAAAAAAACAATAATATCAATATTTAATGTCAAAAAAAAAATAACATCAATATTTAATTTTAAAAAAGCAATAACATCAATATTTAATGTTAAAAATACAATAATATCAATATTTTAATGTTAAAAAACAATAACATCAATATTTAATGTAAAAAAAACAATGACATCAATATTTAATGTTAAAAAAATATAATATCAATATTTTAATGTAAAAAACAATAACATGAATATTTAATGTTAAAAAAACAATAACATCAATATTTAATGTTAAAAAACAATAACATCAATATTTAATGTTAAAAAAACAAATATATCAATATTTATTGTTAAAAAACAATAACATCAATATTTAATGTTAAAAAAAGAATAACATCAATATTTAATGTTAAAAAAACAATAACATCAATATTTAATGTTAAATAAACAATGACATCAATATTTAATGTTAAAAAACAATAATATCAATATTTAATGTTAAAAAAAAACAATAACATCAATATTTAATGTTAAATAAACAATAGCATCAATATTTAATTCTAAAAAAACAATAACATCAATATTTAATGTTTAAAAAAAACAATAATATCAATATTTAATGTCAAAAAAACAATAACATCAATATTTAATTTAAAAAACAATAACATCAATATTTAATGTTAAAAATACAATAATATCAATATTTTAATGTTAAAAAACAATAACATCAATATTTAATGTTAAAAAAACAATAACATCAATATTTAATGTTAAAAAACAATGACATCAATATTTAATGTTAAAAAATATAATATCAATATTTAATGTTAAAAAAACAATAACATCAATATTTAATGTTAAAAAACAATAACATCAATATTTAATGTTAAAAAAACAATGACATCAATATTTAATGTTAAAAAATATAATATCAATATTTTAATGTAAAAAACAATAACATCAATATTTAATGCTAAAAAAACAATAACATCAATATTTAATGTTAAAAAAACAATTATATCAATATTTAATGTTAAAAACCAATAACATAAATATTTAATGTTAAAAAAACAATAACATCAATATTTAATGTTAAATAAACAATGACATCAATATTTAATGTTAAAAAAACAATAACATCAATATTTAATGTTAAAAAAACAATAGCAATATTTAATGTTAAAAAAAACATCAATATTTAAGTCAGGAAGTCGATATCTTCAAACAACCCGACCTAGTAACACCAGTAATAACAGCTGGAAATTAATTATTATTGATAAAAAAAATTTATTAATCCACCGAGTGATGTCGGGTGATCTTGCTAGGTTTAAAAAATTAAATTAGTTTAAGTGTATTTATTACAAAATCATAATTTTTTTTTCTTGATTTTGAAAAAAAATGCGATGTAATTGATTTTTTCTGTATTATTCGAAAACAATATGGTTTATAAAGACGATGTTTATTTTCAATTCTCATAAATACTAAGTGATGAATTCAAAAATTGAGATTGGCTTGAAGAACCTACTTGTTGTCTTGCCAACGTGTCTGACATAATATTCAACACGCTAATTAACATTGGCTATAAATTATACGCGGCTCAAAAGAGAGGTACTAATTAATTGATAAAAGGCTTGATTAAAATTCTTAATTGGGTTTAAAAATACAAAAAAGAAAAAAAAAGAGTGTTCATCAAATGTTATTAAAAAAGAAATTCTTTTTAGAAATACTTTATTTGTGAACTGAATGTTGTTTTATAGAAACGGAAAAAAATTCATTGAAAATAAAAAAAATGGCATTACATTGAAGAATGATGATAACTTTTACATTATAACATAACACCACTAGATCACCAAAGTTAAGCAATATTGAATCTGCTTGGTACTAAATGGGTAACCATTTAGAAATACCAGAAGCTGTATGTGTCGCCATTGTTTTCAGTCATCCTGGAATTCTCGTTACCACTGAACTCAAGCAATACAGTTTCAGGAGAGATGTTCTTGAGGACTGTACCCAGATTTTACCTCGAAAATAAATGTTTGGTTGGTTGGTTGGTTGTTTTACGGCATATCAATCCTTTTCAGGTTATTTAATGCCGAATCTGGTGATTTTGAAGAACGATTTTTTAATATAGTATATTTGTTTTTTTAAGTCATATTCTATTTAACCCATAGTTGGGACCCTAACAGGTGCTACCACTCCGGGTCAGAGTGGACCTGGGAGCAATGGCAATTAAAGGGTGGTTCCACACTCCCTAAGGCCTGCAAGCTGGGGCCCCTCACCATCGGATATAGTTTAAGGTCATATCCAGGACCAATAAATGTTTCTGGTCGACTTTCATGTGATAATTCAATTCATACCCTATATGTAAGAACACTGTAGTAAATTTGAAATTAATATGCGAGGCGAATGTAACTAAGGAAAAAGTTAACAGTGTGTATAAGCTACCTCTTCTTCTCTGTTTGCTTTATTCCATCCTCTTCATTTTTCACTTTCTTTCTTCTGGAAATCTCTAATAAAGTCAGCTGCTTCAAACTAAATACTCGACTCAGTGGGGCGGTTGCTAAATACAAAACCTTTTTTTTTGACATGAACGTGTTAATATTTTTCAACCAGTGGAAATGATTTCTGCCATTTTGAAATATGGAATTAACAAGCCTACAGGAAATTTATATATAAAAAAAAAGAACTAATATAAATAGACAACTGGACGAAACAACTTTATATTTTTCTTCAAATCTTCAGAAAGTCTTGAAATAAAGGCAAAACATCGCTGAACATATAAATAATTTTCGTTTTATTTTCTTTTGTCATATATTACAATAGAAAAATGTGAGCATGAAAATTAATATAGTTGAGCTTAAACATGGAAAAGTAAAGGACTAGTTGTTAAAACTGGAAAAGAAAAGAACAAGATATTCTAGTAAAAAATATAAAATTCATAACTTAAAATATTACAGCATTAAGAATTTTTTTAAATTCAATTTATAACATTATATAATCAATTCTTAATGCTGTTTCTATGTCTATCCTTGTGGCCATTTCAATAGTAAGGCTGCTGGAGGTAAACGTTTCATATGGGCTAACGTTGCCCGCCTAATAGTCAGGGACCCAAACCTGGGATTAACCACTAAGGAGGCTGTTCTATCAGCAGGTGCAAAGTACTGGGGCTGCTGTATTACCATTTGGTGAATGGATTCTGGACCATGCAGTAGTTTCTGGTGGGGCCTCTCGATGCCATACTAGTGGGTAATTGTTACGGCTTTGCCTTATCATGAGCTACAAAAAAAAAAATTTCCTGTCTTTTTCTCTCTCACTTTCCCTCTCTAATCAAGTCTCTCGACCTGTTCCACAAATCTCAAAACCTCAACATAAAATATCTCCAGAAAAAATTCACAAATAAACCTAGAACCCCATCCTCCAATGTAGACCCCTACTAACATGTCTCCTTCTCCAACATCAGGGGTCTACATTCCAATTTTCCAGAGGTTGAAACCCAATAGCAGGAGACAAAACCGGACATATTGTTCCTAAGTGAAACTGGCATAGGGCCGACCACTTCCCTAGATGAGTTCATAATTAAAGGATACTCTAACAACGTCTAAATCTGACCCCCAAGTTTACCATGGGCATGGAATGTGTGCCTACATTAAAGATGGCCTTCCGTGTGATAGGGATATCTCCATAGAAGACCCTAATTTACTTCATATGTGCTTCCGGGTTGCACTTGCTTACACCACTGCATTTATATTGCCCCCACCCCCCACAACAGCAGAGTTACTATCTTAAGAGTATATCTGAGAAAATTGACCACATCCTATCTGCTCATCCCTCTGCAAACATTTACATCTGCAGTGACTTCAATGTCCACAATGTGGAATGGCTGACCCACTCAAACAAGACAGATGATGAGGGGAGGTTCTGTTATGATTTCTCCATTGCCTATGACCTCACTCAGATTATTCATGAACCCACATGTGTGCCCGATACTACCAGTCAGTATGCAAGCCTTTTAGACCATTTTCTCACAACTTCCCCTGAGCTATGTTCATGTTCCGTTCTATCTCCTCTGGGATCCTCCGACCATTCGGTTGTATCAGTAAAGATAAAAATGTACAGTATTTCGATACTCTACGGCTGACTGGGATAGCTTCTGTACATTTATATCTGATCTACCTCTGCATTCCATGTTTAAAAAGGATGTGTCCTCTATAGTATCAGACCTGACCGAATGGTTAATTGTAGGTATAGACCGATTCATACTATCCAACAAAAATTCCAATAAAAACCGAACAGCCAGCCATGGTTCTCCCCAGAATGTGCTGCTGCACGCACAGAAATCACTTTTTCCATAGCTATCAATGTAATAGATGTACTGAGACTAAAGCTGCTTTGTAAAAGAGTAATAAAAAATGCAAGAGAGCTATATGCTCAGTTCATTAAATCCAAAGTAGCTGAGCTATGGCTTGGTTCCCACCAGTTTTGGCAAATAGCAAACAGGATCCTGAACATCTCGTCAGCATCAGACAAAGCCAAACTACTTGCCAAGAACTTTGTAGCTAATTCTACCCTATGCGACAAAGGCCATCAATTCTCCATATTTCGTCCTATAACAGACAACACGCTATGCAACATACAAATATCTGTGTGATGTCGTCAAGCTAATCAAGAACCTTGATTTCAATAAAGCAACTGACCCTGACGGCATTCCAATTATAGTGTTGAAAAAGCTTCAACCAGAACTTGCCCCCATACTTACAAAACTGTTTAAGCATTGTCTTAAGGAGAATTGCTTCCCAACACCCTGGAAAACCTCATCAGTATGCCCTGTATTTAAGAATTCAGCTGATAGGCCATCTCCCTCTCAGTACAGACCAATAAGTCTCCTGTGTGTCATGAGTAAGTTGCTGGAATCAATATTAAATAAAAAAGTAGTCAACCACCTCAGCAGAAATAACCTTCTTAGAGAGATGAAATATGGTTTCCGTTCTGCTAGATCTACAGCAGATGTGCTAACGGTTATATCTCATAGGATTAGTGAATCTCTCGACAATGTCTTCCTTTCTAGGGCAATTGCTCTTGACATATCAAAGGCCTTCGATAAGGTATGACATAAAGGCCTACTTCACACGATTTCCAGCTAAGGTATAACTGGAAATGTTTTCTCAATTATTAAATCATTTATCTCTGATAGGCTCATAAGAGTAGTGGTTGATGGGCAGAAATCAGAAGCTCACAGTATTAATGCTGGTGTCCCTCAGGAGTCCATCCTGTGCCAAACTCTCTTCTTGATCTACATCAATGATCTCCCAAAACACATACTTAAATCATTCGTTGACATCTATGCTGATGATACGACCATCTATGACAACACATCAAAGGCTGTAAATGACAAAGTTCTCTGATTCTCTCTCTCCTCTGATCTTCAGTGCGTGGTACAATGGGGGAAAAGGTGGTTGGTTACTTTTAATGCATCTAAAACCAATCTTCTATCTTTACATCATCAACGCTCTAATCTACATCTGGCAACAATTGAAATGGATGGGTCTCGTCTTGGGGAGGCTGCATGTTTTGACAAGCTTCTGGGATTGACCTTTACCCCTGACCTTAAATGGAACATGTACATCTAATCTGTTGCCAAGAACGCTGGAAAAATAGTGGGATCTTTCTACCGATCCAGTAGATATCTCACTGCTGATGCAATTCTCTATCTATATAAAAGCCAAGTACGTCCAAGGATGGAGTACTGCTGTCACATCTGGGCAGGAGCTGCTAAAAACAGCCTATCCTGCCTTGACAGAGTACAAAATAGACTTCGTAGCTTAGTGGGGGATGCCCTTTTCTCTTCCCTGCAACCTCTCTCCCACAGAAGAGACATTGCGAGCCTGTCTTTTTTTTTATCGTTTTCATGGCAAGTGCTCGTCTGAGCTCAAATCTCTGGTCCCACCTCACCAATCTTTCATGAAAAACACTCGTCTGAAACCACTGACAATAATTCTCCCCACTCTTTGTCTATGCCCATGAACAAAGCTTCTTTCTTAGAAGTGCACGACTGTGGAACTCTCTTCAGTTTGCCTGTTTCCCACCTGACTACAACTTGGATGTCTTCAAGTCCAACATAAACAAATTCGTGATAATCCACCTCCTTAAGTAAGACACTTTATCAAATCTCCATTACTAATGATTACTACGATATTATCCCATAGATTACACGCAATAACCCTTATCTCCGAGTAGCCTCCGGGCCTTTATAAGTGGTGTCTACCATGTAAAAAAAAAATATATTATATTAAGATATTAATTATTTTAAACGGTTTTAAAATTTGAATATTTAGTTGACTTTCTCATGCAATGCTAAAAAAAAACCTTTTTCACTTCTGTGTCTTTGCCTCATCAATTACCAACGAAAGTATTTATTAATTTTTGACTCTTTATAAACTGATAGTTTCTAGCAGCATGGCTACATTTCTGAATAAATATTGCGAAACACATGTAAGAAATCTTGTACAAATCATTCTCCCAGGAACTTGATTTGAATATGTTTTAATTACGTTGATAGCTCTATCTTATGGAACTGAAAATTATTGAGCTTACATTTATTTGCAGATTTGGATTAATTTGCATAGAGAACGCAAGTCTTTCCTTGTGATTTTGAATTAAATTGTTCAATTACTTATATAATATACCTATTTATATATATGAAGGTTGTTCTAAAAGTAAGGGGTCCTATTTTTTAACTAAAAGACTAAACTGTTGAAGAGCTATGAAGACAGGAGTGATACCATTAAACTGAGTGACCTTTTGTGCTCTTGAATTTATTTTTTGATATAGCCACCAACATTCTTAATGCACTTTTGCCAGCTTCTTTTGAAGCCTTAGTCGTAAAAGACCAAGTCAAATTTGTCACTCACATCTCTAGTGCGACTCTGAAGTCGACAAACTCATTTCCTGTGCTGATATTAACTGCATCGGCTTTGTAAATGCTCAACAGGCACTGGCAAATGTTAATCAGTTCAATTTTTTTCCATGGCGGAATTAAATAATGCATCTCTGCTTCCGATGCACAACTATGACAGGGGTTGCTTTCTTATAGTCTCACACCGTCAATATTTGAAACAGAGAGAAGAAACTTTCAGGTCATAAATGCATTAGTTCAGATATAACAATGCAATTTGAATCCCCTCTGATTCATTTAGGCAGAATAATTATATATATATACATACACACTAGGGAGGCCGCCTGGCATTGCCCGGTTGTAAAATATGCTTAAATATGATATTTTGATTAATGCAGATTTCGTATTTATTATTATAATATATTGGTTCCAATATATAGTAATGACTTAAAAAAATTTTTTTAAAAATGACTCATGCACCACCACCGAGAATCGAAACCAAGATGTCTTAGAACTTTTTATATACCTCCTAGATCATAATATCTACGATTTGTGAAGGGACGTCATGCCGAGATTTATTTAGATTGATTTTTATAAAATTTGCGCTATTCTGTTCTGTCATGTGTTTGTTAGTGTTTTTTGTATAAAGTGAAACTAATCAAAGCAAAGGCATTTCCTTATCTTTCGTGCCAGGGACGTCCAGAAAGCGATGAGCTTTGATCAATGTGATGAAACCCGTCATATCAGACAATTGCTATTCATTTGGACACTCCCTTTTCATGGGGAGCTGGTTTTCACCTAACATCTTGGGGAAACAAAACCAAAAAAAGTGCGGGATTTCATTCCCGTATGGTGTGATGTTTGACCTCATTAAATTTATGCACCTGTGTGAACTCATTCACTTAACTTTTTAATTGTTTCTCACTTCTCTGCCTTATAAAACTTTCGAACGGATGCACCAAATTGAAAAATTATTTTTTTCCCCAAAAGATGTGAGTCTCTAGATTGTTCTTATCTGTATATGGTTCGTAACAAACAATGCCGAGTCACACAAAAAGCCCAAAGTAAGGGTTTATGAGCCGTTTCGTGCAATTGTCGAAAAAGTTACCTGCCCATGTCAATGGAATTAAGTAGCATTACAAGCGTATGCTGTATTTTTGTGGACATCGGCAATATTACATACCTAATGTGCTTCAACAAGTCATATATTTTTTATTTGTTGGTCAATTTTTAAAAGAATTATATTGATGGAAAGAAAATAAAATAAGCATTCCAATGATGTTAATTTATTTTTCTTTTATGCGTTCAATGTTTTTATGCTCCAAGTTAAAAATGAAAAATCGGTAAAAAATGACGACAGCAAAAAGGGAAACAGTTTTTTCAATGTTTACATTTTATACAGTACGTTTGGATACATATGCGCGGGGTTAAATTTGATTGGATATGGCTGAAATTTTACAGGCTATATAAACAAAGAAGTCCATCTCTACTGGTGTTTGATTTTTTTTATGACCACAGGAAGCAAAGTTACGACCGAGCAAAGTTGATGAAGAATATTTCAAAATTGATAAGATAAATCGGCATATAATCATCCATTTTCATATCGATAATAGTTTCAGAATTATTTTCATGTATAATATGTTGATAATTATTAATTGTGCAGAATTTTCTTTAAAATATTTTCTTTTATAGAAATCAAATCCGCTTACAGAAAAATGATTGCTAAGCGTGTCATGCGCTGAGCTGACTAAATTATTCTCTTAAAAATAGAAAACTGTCTTACTAGTCATTTTTTATTCTGAGTTCGTCAATTTAAAAAAATTATTTTCAAGTTTTTCAAATTTGATTTCCAAACAATACTATTTTGTTGTTTTTAACGCTTTTAGTACACGTGCACTAAAAGCGTTAAAAAACAACAAAATGTACTAAGTACATGCGTTTAACTTCTTATTTGTACTTAACATAGAATTGTGTTTTTTAGTGATCAAAAAACAAAAAAAAAACAAATAAAAGGAACTTGTGCACTTATGCTACCATGCTGAAATGATAACGTTATTATTTATAAATCCATTCTTAACATGGTGAAAGGGTGTTTTTTTGTTAATTATTCTGTACTTTCACCTAACAATTAAATAAAAAAGATATCATGAAACTTGAATTTATTTTTAACTCATTGTCAAGACCATTTTTTCGAATCTGTAAAACAAACCTGTTTTTTTTTTAATTGAGGATATCTAAATAATAATAATTAGGTGGTTCGATAAAGAATTTCATTGTGATGCATTTTGTAAATTTTTACTTCGTTTCCACCTTAACATTTTTCTTTAAAATGGCTACCTTTAAAGGTTTTCGGGTATGCTGAAAATGTATATCGCATTTAAATTTTCCACCAATAAGTAGCTTTCCAGATATTAAGCAATGTCATTTCTTATGTTATTGTTGGTGGCCATCTTGGTATCCGCTTTTGTGCATAGTTTCTCGGGTTGCATTTCTGCATACCAAGATGGCCACCAGTGATAACATAAGAAATGACATTGCTTAATATCCGGAAAACTACTTATTTGCAGAAAATTTAAATGCGATATTCGTTTTCAGCATACCCTAAAAGCTATAGAAGTAATCATTTTAAATGTTAAGGTGGAAACAAGGTAAAAAATTAGTTTTATTTCTTTGTTTACATAATTGAATTTTCAGTAAAACAACAGATTAGAAATGACAAAAATTACAATCAACTAGTGAATATATAATTATTGTTTATCAGAATTCATGGTATCTTGGCACTGTGAAAGTTACATCAAGGATTCATTTAGAGTACGATTTATGGTTGTATTTCAGAAAATAGGGGTATATTTTGGGCCAGATAAAGAGGATTTGCAAAATTGAAAATTGTACCGGTCCCAAAATGCATAAGTTCTCGTCAATTATGGGAATTTCCATCTTTTACAGAAATCCCAAATCTATATGAAAAATTTTCTTTGATTTATTTCTGAGATTAAATCATATCTACTCAATTTTTTTTTCTTTGAGGGGACTAGTAAATACCGGCCATGAATGCTCTTTAGGCATTCAATGGCTACACCCAAGATTACGCTCTCCTTTGGTGAGGAGGCAGGAAAATGCCTGCTCGCAATAAGGCTATATTTAAATACCACTATAATATTTAGTTTTGTTCATGAATAGACATCCACTGTATGATACCATGTGGCAGTTTTAAAAAAATTGAAATTTGTACATCTTAATTTATAATTCATGGCTTATGGTAAAGAGATACATCAGATTTGACTGCATAATTAGAAAGAGCACACAATTTTACATAAGAGTGCCAAGTTTCATGAGAATAGTTTGAAAAATAAATAAATGGTGGCGAAATTACCAAATTTCTTGAAATGTTGAGGTCCGTAATTTAGCCTACTTTTTCTAAAGAAAAATGTCCACAGAAAAACCTAAATTTATTCTCATAACTTTTGAACTATTGATAGTATTTGCATAATTCAAACAGGTTTAAGCATCTTTTACATAGCTCTTTCCATGCAAGTTGATAAAATAATTATCTAAAGGAAAAAATCAACTTGTAATGCTAAATTTAGCACTGTCTGTATACAGTCGCAGTAACATTTTTCGGCATACGGACAGGGCTTGTGACACAATGCATAACGCGTTCGGCTAGGGATCAGAAGATTCCAGGTTCGAATCCTGGCAATTCGTAATAATTTTAACCATCATTTTATCCAACGTTTACTCATTATCCTTACGTTTAGTTAGAGTATTTTTGTTTTTTCAGTGATTTTGTTTTGTGCATTTGGGGATTTCCCATACTCCGAGTTCACAAGGTAAGCATTGATGGTAAGACGATGTTGAGTGTACTCAATTTTGTGTTTGACTCGACGTTGTGTGTGCCAATGCGGTGCAGCCGCTAGTCTATAATATAAATCTCACCAGTCTGTTTAAATGTATGTATGCCTAAAACTTTCGACGGATTTTCATGAGATCGGAATTGTTTTGAAGCTCAACCCTTTTGACAACAAATATCGAAAAATTGGCCAAAAACATTAATGCCTTCACCCTCAACTGAACATTTTTCTACAAGGAGGGGTGGCTTTTTTGCCGATATTTTTTAAAGTCATCCCCTCTTTTCCATTGACTAGCCTTAATTTGCACCTTCGCCGCTTCCGGTTTGGCGATGGACGCAACGGTAAAAACGTCAGGGTTTTTTTTTTCACATTCTTTTCCACCTTTGCGGTACTGGTTTGAGCCTGCCAGCCTACTACCACTTTTTTTTTTGTTTAACACACACCTCCAAACACCCGAGCAATGCCGGGCATCCAGGCTAGTATAGAATAAATGTTTAAATATCAAACTTAGAAATAAAAAGTATATAGTCATCTATGGTGGATTCTTTTTTTTTTTTTTTTTTTTTTTTTTTAGTGAAGATTGACCAATTTTTACCAACTCATTCTATGATGGATTTCCATAATCCTGAAAAAAAATGATAAAATGAAAACCAAGTCAGTGCCTCATTATTTAAAAAAAATTTATTAATTTGCTTTTGAACAAAAGAAATGATTGAAATGGATGAAAAATATCTACAAAATGAATGCAAAATAAATATAATAAAAATAAAAAAAAGCTGCCAAAATTCACAACCAATAAAAACAATGTAAAAAAAACCTTGATTCAAGGGAGGCAATTCTGAACAGTACAGAAAATAGCTGCAAAGAAAAGACTTAGCAATATTTAAAGATTTTGGACGATCAACGCCTGCAACTAGTGATATGAGCAGTTAATAATAAAAAAATGCTCTTATCGAAATGAACTTCCCAACTCATAGCAATTGTGCCTGTTCAAAGTACATACTGCTGACTAACGCAACAAGCAGCAAAATCCTACCTCTTCTCTACATAGCAGAAAGCCTTCTTCTCTAATGGTTTCTTCCCATAGATGATTAAACTTTGGAATTCCCTGTGTTTCTTGCTTCCCCTGACTGTACTAATATGCAGAAGTTTTAATATAATATGAACAAGCATCTTGTGGCTCAACTCCCTGCATTGTCCGCTGTAGACATGATCCCAATTAGTTGCCTCTCACACCCAAATGACAATATGCCTTGTTTGGGATGAAAATGAACAAAGAGTAAAAGAAAAAAGTTTTGGAGCCAAAACCCCACGTGTGTGTGTGCATGTGCATGCATGTGTTTGCGCGTGCATGTGTGTGTGTGTGGAGAGGGCAGCACAAAAAGCAGCAACTTTTCTTCTAAACAATTCCAATCAATTCTAATTTCAAATTTCAAAGAGAAAACCGCTGAGTGCATATGTGAAAGTAAGAAACAAGAAATTCTTTGATGAAAAAAAAAGGTTATTCAACACCCCTACCCTCATCATGAATCCTTTAAAGTCTTAGTCTTCACAACAAAATTAACATTTTCAGTTTACAGAGAGAACTGTTATAAAAGAGAAAATCGTTTTTTCTTATTTAATAATAATAAAAAAAGCAGATTCCAATCGAAGAATTTAGAACTCATGTCTATGAGAGGCTCGATTTAAGTGGAAATCTGCTTTTTGTGAATTTTAAAAAAAGTGGAGAATGAAATCTCTATTTAATGTAAACGGATCATCGTATATGATTAACTAAACACAAGTTGCTATTTTATCCATATGTTGGAGGGGAAAATAGCACGTTAATATATTTCTCAGCAGTATTAGAATACAAACGGCCACAATAGATGTGATGGTTGTTCTCTGCAAACACCTCTATCTAAAGTCTCTACTGTCCATCTTGTTGTAGCAAAGTCTTTGATGGGGTCAGGCATGCATCTTGCCATCCAGAGAATTAATTTACAACAATTCTCTTTACCTCTCCACCTGCATGACACAAGCATATCAGTGAACAGCTAAGGACTTACATAGCAACCATTAAGGATTTGACTGAACATTCAGGTTCACAGGTATCAGTAGAACAAAGGTGTAGAAAGTTGTTCACAAAGTCACACAAAGGCAGCTGATAATAGGAGTGTTAATTAAGTTGTGACAGTAATTGGGACAAAAGGACTGGACAATAGACGTCGATATATTTAGTTAGTTTACAGGCAGTTTTACAAGTAGTAATGAGTCTTGGGACAGTTTACAGAGTCTTGAGTTTGCCACAGTTGAGAACAGTCTGGGAGATTTAGTGGCTTGAAGATCGGAGAGATTGGAATCAAAGCCAGGCGAAAGTAGATCGGGGCGAGAATAACATATTAGCAACATCATAATAACATATTAGTAACAAAATCGGCGATAAAGCTTGGACATATACCAGTGTCAGCAAAGTCCGCAAGCAATTAAAATACATGGGTCCTCTTAACAAATTTGTGGTCCAACTGATTGCCATGGATACAAGTATAGAAGAAAGCTTTGCCATGCGGAACATCCTAAATAGCCTAAGACAGGAGACTGGGGACCATCGTAAATAGTCTTGGTTTTACAAGGGCCTTATTATCCCCACTATTTGGAGAAATGCTTGAGCCTGCTCTCAGCCTGAAAAACCAGCAGGACGTCCACTGAAACTTCCTGATACTTGCATATTGGTTTAGAAAATTTTTTTTTAAAAAATCATTTTTTTATTAACTATTATTTGTTGTTGTTGAATAAATATAGCTATGTTTTACAGAAGAAAGATTAAATATATTTTTCTCTTAAACAAGGGGAAATAACCATGAATAACTAGCGCCCTTGAGAAAGTAATTTTTTTAAAACGTTCTAATACTGATTAGATTGGGCTTTTGGCTAGGATAAAAGTGTAGCATCTGTTCTGATGCTACAATGTTTCTTCTATCCTCAGTTAGTGAATGAGATATCCTTCTAGACTAAGGCAATTTTTATTTTTGTTCCAATCCAGAGTACCACTTTTTGGGAAGCTGGGTTTTCCCCTATTAAAAATCAGCCCAGTGAAGACGCAAGGGACTAAATCGACATTCCATCTATCCTTTTACAAAATTGATAATTTATTAATCACGTCTACTGTGAATGTAGCTATGTTTTGCAGAAGAGAGACCAAATACATTTTTCTCATAATATTTAAAATTTTTCGAAGGCACATTTAGCATAGTTTATTTGTTAACATAACGAGCACACATTTTAAAAACAAGCAAATATTAACTCCCTACTTATTTGTACTTGTAATTGATATCATCCTGCTCGGGTTGAGTCAGCTTCCTCCTGAGAAAGTACAATCTGGATTCCTAACATTTTTTTTCACCCACAAACAAGGCACCTAGCCACTGAAGTGAAAAGAAGTAGGGTTCAAGAGTTTTTATGGTGCAATCTTGGCAGCAAGATGTTTGTTTACATTGCTTTAAAAATTTATGCATGTTTATTTGGTTGTAGAAACAGGGAGCAGAAATAGAATTTCAATTACAAGCTCCTCCCAGGAAAGAAACTATCAGAGTAGAAAAATAATGATCATTCCATCGTCGAAGACTATGCATGGGCACAATAGTGTTGCATGCGTAAGGCAAAAAATGTTATTTAACCCCTAAGTGCAACGCTTACGGATATTACTACTTCATGCTAGAGTGAACCTGAGAATAATAAAAACTAAAGAAGGACACTATACTTTCCAACTCTCTCAAATTTGGACCTAATCAGCAGATGCAATTTTGGACCATACTCAGGACATCAAGAGAAATTATTGGTTATTAGGGCCTTCCATACTTAAAAAATACTGATTCTTATGAATGAATATCTATCCGCTAAGTTTCTTTCTATTTTAATCAGTTAAGACAATTCAAAGAAAATTTTAAACAGCAAAATTTCAATTTATTTCTTAAAATAGATAAAATAAATAAGCAAAACCTAAAAAATATATATAAGCAATTTAAACCGAAATCTCATTTATATATATATATATATATATATATATATATATATATCAAGTGTTTCCTTTTCAAATTAAATGTTTTTAATTCTTTTTCAAAGTGTTTTGTAACATGTTTTATTAACTGTTTGCTCGTATATATATATATATATATATATATATATATAATCAAATAATAATTTTCCTTATATATATATATATATAGTAAGTTATGAAAATATACATGACAATTACACTACACAGGCAATAGCCTGAGAAATACTCATAAGGATGAACGGTAGAAACTTAATTATATATATATATATATATATATATATATATATATATATATATATATTACCTAGCTCTACCTAAGTATTGAGCACCATTGAAGTAAATACTGAAAATAGATAATATTTTATGTAGATACATGAAATTATATATATTGGGTGTGTGATGAAAATTATGAAAATAATATTCCAACATGCTAGAAAAATCTATATAAATAAAACAGTAAATATACGTGTATGTGTAAATATTTAACAGGTAGACTCTTAAACTACTGGTCACATAACACTGAAAATAACAGAAAATACTAATCATACACCAAGGATGGTTTATAAGGAAATAAAATCTTGGTTTGGATGGATGAATAACATGTACAGCCATATCGATATGAAGAAATGCAAAATGTTCTTTTCAACTGACCAACATGTTTTATTTCTTTCTGCACATGCTCACATAAAATTAATTATTTCAAGTATTTTGATATTTAGACTTTATTATCTTTGTCTTGATACCAACATCAGTAGAGAATGCGGCTGGGACGCGAAATGTTTTGGTTTTGATTCTAGCTGGTTGCATTAAGTTTTTATTTTGTTTTTTTGTTTGTTTTTTTTTTCTAACTTTTGCCATCATATTTTTGTATTAATAAATGTGAATATCTGCATGATTTTAAATATATTTAAACCTATTTTACGGCAAACGGAATCAAAAGCGCTATCATATTAATATATAGATTCTTGCATCATATTTTGAAAGAATAAGGATTAAAAAATAAAAGATTAAACTAGAAAAGATAATTAGTGCAACTGACGAAACCTCTATAAAATAAAACGCACCAACTGCTCCTATCACATAGGGGATATGGAAAAAGAAGCTATTATGAATTAATGTTTCATTTAATCAATAAGATAATTGTATATGAGGATGGGATATTCACATATATCAAATACAACCTGGCAACTCCAGGTATTTCAGCTAGTGAAAAAATAATTTTTATATTAATCAAGGTTTTGTCTTTATATATCTAACGGTAATATGAAAATATACCTATGACAAGTAAGCTACACAGAGTCGTCTGTTTTTAATTTTTGTAAGAAATCTTCAAGCTAAATGATTTCCTACAGGGATGAAACATGGAAGCCTCTGTGTAGCTTACTTGCCATAAGTATATTTGCATACTATTACAAAGCCTTGCTCAAACATTGAGCACTCTTAAAGTAAATACTGAAAATATACATGCTGCACAATATATTATATCACCCTATAGTATATGTATATATATATATATTGGTTGTTTAGTTTAAACATTTTAAGTTTAATGGATATTAATAATTCCAGAACAATTATATATATATATATATATATATATATATATATATATATATATATATATATATGTGTGTGTGTGTGTGTGTGTGTGTGTGTGTGTGTGTGTGAATATATATTGGGAATAAAACTAATTTTGTGAAATTTTGTGACTTGTTTGAAAAGATATGTTTGAGGGGGAGATAATCAGGACGTGCATCCTTGTATAAACACTAGTGATTTATCTCCCTTAGATCAAAATTGCATTTTTTTTCCACAACTCCAGCCTGCCGCAGTGGATAGCGGGGTTAAATTTCTATGGTTCCAGGTAAGCATTGTGTGAAAATAGCAGTTTCAATCATACCCAAAGCCAGCCAGAGGCTGAAAATGTGGTAAGATGACAACAACTATGGAAGACAGAAATTACTGAGGATACAATTAAGAGACTCAGCATTCCAATCCCGCTGCGGTTAACCACCTGACGAAGGCCAGAGGAATAGTTGGTCGAAACGTTATGAAATTACAACTATAAAGATGAGGATAACAGTCCGCAAATAAATAAATATCCATATGATATGTTTCAATCTGAAAGAACGTTGACTCTTTAAAAAAGCAAAGATGGTGGATTGTAGTGCATGTGGATAGAAAAAGATACAGACGTTTTGATGAAAATATACAATAATAAATTTTTATCTTTGTATATATGAATATTCATTATGCCTATAAAATCCAGGCTGTATAATTATCAGCGCTCTGATTGTATAGCCATGAAAAAAAAAAAAAAAGAAAAACAGCTGTTATTTTATTAAAACTTATTTGGCTTGATACAAATTTTTTTTCATCAGAAATTGTTTCAATTTATAATACTTGTGCAGTTTATGAACCATTCTGCTCTTTATATAGGATTTTGAAGCTGGATTAAATTTTTACGGTAGTTCGTTTATTAAATTGTTTGGTGAAAGTACAGAATAGTTAACAAAGCCTCTTACCTTCCAATGTTAAGAATGGCTTTCTAAATAATAATATTGTTATTTTAGCATGCACAAGTACCCAATTTATATCTATATATATGCTATATATTAAAGATTACACAGAAATTGGGTTGAAAGTTCAGTAGCAAGTTTATAACAATATATATCATAGCCAATAAATATGGATAATGAGGCTGATTAAACATCTTTCTTATGAACAAGAGCAAAAGTGAGATGTAATATGGACAAAAAAGCTGTCTCAGAAATACAATAAAATGTTTTCAACAAAAATCTTGCATTTTATACCCATGCATGTGCTTCGTTATTACACAAATCATAGTGTGGCTGAACTTAGTGAGATTCAAAACCAAGACCGCAGAATATATATATATATATATATATGCATACATTTCTGTGTAACTTAATTGCCATTTATTTCCATACTTTACTATATATATATATATATATATCTAAATTAATTTACTATTTTATCTCTATACATACATATATATATATATATATATATATATATATATATATATATAAATACTTTTTTTTACATATATTTTTCACTATTTACTTCAGTGTTGAATACATGGGTAGAGTTTATTAGCTAAAAAATATACTTACGATAAATAAACTACACAAAAACATTTGTGTTCTATTTTCGAATTAAATCAACGTCTCTGTGTAGATTACTTGCCATAAGTATATATATATATATATATATATATATATATCGAGAGAGAGAGAGAGGGGAAAAGCAATAAAATCCACTTAGCTTTGGCTGACAGTGAAGTTTCTACCTTATGGATTTTCCAGAAGAGATTATTGGATTGAAAATTTTATAGTATCAATAATATTATAGCTGATCTATTATTAATAGTAGTGAGAACTTTTGGATTGAATATATACTATTTACAAGTTTTACTATTTTACCACAAACAACTAAATTTGGTATATATACAGAGATGCTGATAGCTACGCATACCGTGTCAAAGATGCATACAATTCCAGAATGAAGCAGAAAAATGTTACCCCTCTGTCCCAAGGACATAAATCAATTTTTTTAAATAAAAAGCTCACATTTTGCAATGCACACAGGAAACCCATCAGGGGTTCCTTTTCACCATCTTTTTTTATCAGGGGTTCCCTTTTCACACCATTTCAAGCTAAGGGTGTCGAAAAACATCACTCAAAAATCAAGAATCTATTTAAGTTCAAAACCCTTCAGTGACTTTTTGGATACTCTGTATAAGAACATTCGATCTAACCTGTCCACCCAGCTAACCAGCAGCATTAACCCTAAGCTGTCCTCTGAAGGAGGAAGTGTTTAGGAAATATGAAATACACAAGCACACTCCAGTTGCATGTATATCTCAGTCGGGGAGATGATATTTTGCAATTCTTGTAGGGAGATGTCAGCATCCTCCTACATACAAAGGCCTGATTTTCACAAATGATCACCCATCTGGTATTGACCAAGCTCTATGTTACTTAACTTCGGTGATCCAACGAGAACAGCTATGTCAACATGATATTCAACCGATCTACAATTTTCTTTGTAATTGAACAATTTAATTTTGTGGAAAGGATCAGAGAAATACATTTCTTAGTTGTACATACAACTGTCAACAAGGATATACTATCATGGAACATTGAGAGTAGTTTCTTAGAGTCAACCACTCTTTGAAACATACACTCTTGAATTCTGGTCATATGATATCTTCCGTGTCAGAGGGGTGGAGAGCATAATTCACATTTATACGGTTATTTATGTAGGAGAAAACATAAATAAAAGGATTATTTTCTTATGTATTAGAATTTTAAATTTTCGCTTTTAGAGAGGAGCTCAGCCATTGGCCAATGAAAATAGTAGCCTGAGAGGGAGTAATAACACTAACAAATCCAATTGTTTTGTGAGAGTAAACACTACGTAGATATAAAAGTAATTATTAACAATAGATCCATGCATTTAGCTTGTGGTAATGAAGCTTACTTGTTATAGGTATATTTTCATACAAGCATCACTGCACATACACACACATGTTATAAATGTTTATTTTTGAAATATTGTTAATTTCAATGTACACCGTTTTCATTTAACTGGTGGAGACTGTTATGATAAAAACTGAATCACTGTTAATTTCGAATAAAGCTCAATGTATCTACTTTATAGGTGTAGAGCATATATAGTACAAAATAATAATTTAATAAAATTGCCATTCCATTAACGAAACGGCTGTAATGAAGAGATCTAAGATGAAATAAACAAGTTACAAAAAAGAAAAAATCTAAGTCTTTGAATTTCAACAAAGTTTTGTACTATATATATATAGTGTATATTTGAGTAGCAAGTCTTCCTTTATGCACATATGCTTAAAGATAATGGACAAGGATCATTGCACACATCATTATAAAAATGAATTATATTTTGAATAAGCATGTATCCAATAAAAGCCTTGCATGTTCAAAAATATGAAGCACACACACACATATGATAACATTTGCCTCAATCATTATTCATCATCTTTGACTAAATCTGTACGTCTATACATGTGGACTTAAAAATATCAACATCTTCGCGAGGTTAAGTCAGCAGGTTAACACAGTCATCAGTCATCTCAAATATGTGATAAAGTTTACTTGACCGTCTACAAATATCAGCAGCTGTTTCCTGCACAGAGTTTTTGAGATGCGGTCGAATGTAACGGTTCATGAGCAGCATCTCTACAGTGTCACGATGGCTGGATTCAGCTGATGCCAAGTGGAGGGGCGTCTGACCCCCGTTGGTCTGGGCATTGATGTCTGCTCCATTCTGAATTAGAAGAAAGGCCACCTCTGCATTGTTCCAGCGGCAAGCACTGTGTAAAGCCTGCCATCCATCTATGGTGGTCGCATCAATCTGAGCTCCCTTTGATAAAAGTAACTAAAAACAAAAAGAAAATCAAATTATTCAAATGATCGGAAAGACATTGATTTTGATTCGTAAAAAAAACTATCAACAGAAAGCCAGAGTAATTATGACATTCTTTCAGTATCCAAATTTCCAAACTTTATTTTCATCATATTTAAAATCTTTAGAATCAAAGGTAGTTGAGGCACCCCAGAATGAGCAAAAACCAAAAGAACATATTGTCTTAACGCTTTTTTTTTACGTTCAGTTGAAATATGACCAAACAGCATATGTATATTTGTAAATTTGCCTTCAGATTTTCCTTTATTTAAAAAAAGAGGAGCTTTAGTTACAAAATGTTAGGTTCTTGTCTAGAATTCCCCCTTTATTAAGAAACAAAAAATCTGTATTACGTACATACCCATGATGAAAGGAAAACATCATATCAGAAAAATTGGTCAAGTAGTTTTGCTTTTATAAAGAAAATCATTTTTATGTGAATTTATAGCCATTGCCACATAAATCTAAGAGACAAAAAGAGGGAAAACGTAAGAGACAAGAAGAGGGAAAACGTAAGAGACAAGAAGAGAGAAAACGTAAGAGACAAAGAGGTAAAACGGAAGAGACAAAGAGGTAAAACGGAAGAGACAAAGAGGTAAAACGGAAGAGACAAAGAGGTAAAACGGAAGAGACAAAGAGGTAAAACGGAAGAGACAAAGAGGTAAAACGGAAGAGACAAAGAGGTAAAACGGAAGAGACAAAGAGGTAAAACGGAAGAGACAAAGAGGTAAAACGGAAGAGACAAAGAGGTAAAACGTAAGAGACAAAGAGGTAAAACGTAAGAGACAAAGCGGTAAAACGTAAGAGACAGAAAGAAAGAAGGAAACCGAGAGAGACAGAAAGAAAGAAGGAAACCGAGAGAGACAGAAAGAAAGAAGGAAACCGAGAGAGACAGAAAGAAAGAAGGAAACCGAGAGAGACAGAAAGAAAGAAGGAAACCGAGAGAGACAGAAAGAAAGAAGGAAACCGAGAGAGACAGAAAGAAAGAAGGAAACCGAGAGAGACAGAAAGAAAGAAGGAAACCGAGAGAGACAGAAAGAAAGAAGGAAACCGAGAGAGACAGAAAGAAAGAGAAAGTGAAATACAAATTCTTATATAAAATTAATAAAATCATTTAAAAAAAAATCTTTCTGATTAGATTGAAATGAAATGAATTCCTGCTTAGAACCTGGAAGCGTGAATCTCATCTAAAGGGCACATCTTCATCCGATTTGATTAGGGATGATTCCATTAGAAAATGGACGCACTTAACAATGATAACAAAATGCCTCATCATCAATAATTAATCAGTCAACAAATTGATTACTCTCAGACAAGAATACACAAAAAAGAACTTTTAAATGTCGCCATTTCACAACAAATTGTCAAATATGGTAACACAAATTACATTATTAATACGCTTTTTGCAACATTATCTTCATCATCAGCAGAATAGTGTCAATCAAATGTCAAATCGAAAAAGAGTCAATACTTGAATGAGCTCATATTGCAACTTAAAATGAATTCCATATTAACAGTTAAACAGCTAACACACTGAATCTTCTTAGTATGATTCATAAAGCTTTTGTTATAACATTTTTTGTGTTTAACTATGTTCTTGTGGGGAGGCAAGTAACTAGGGATCTTAATCTATAAATTAACCTATCTTAACCTATAAATTTGAGTTTCTCACTCTGACATTCAAAAAGAAAGTCTGCACTTATCATTAAAAGCCTACATTTTCTATTTAAAAATTTTTAAAAACAAACTTCTTAATATACTCAGTCATGAATGTGTGAGTGACTATGTGAAGGTTAACTAAATTGTATATTCCTTTAAAAAATGAGCACTAATTAATTACTGATTTATTTTTATTAAATGATTGGTTTCATTTCACTTTTCCCGTTCTCTCCAGAAATTAATAAAAATTCTATATTGCTAACGGACTTTATATATCCTCGACTTATCAGCAACTTGGTTTGTTGATGTTTATATAGTGAAAGAAGGAGTGAAGAATTGAATAAATTAATTAGACACTTCTCTTCTAGTTTCTGCTACCCGAACATACCCGTCTATTTGTTTGTTTATTTTTCCTTTCTTTCCTTTTGTTTTTCTGCATTGCTCTCAGCTTTTATTAATGTTCACATATTTCTTTACCAACACTGGTTCAAGCAAACTACCATTTACTTTTATAAAATAAATAAAATTATAAAGGAATAAAAAGCGAATAAAATGAGGTATAGGTTGTTTAAATGGTTACAATCAGTTTAGCGTCAATTTGCAGTTTTTTAAAAAAAATGACAAGTGCGGACTTTCTTTTTGGCAGCACTATATAATACTAATATATATATATATTTATTAGCAGGCCGCCTGGCATTGCCAGATCACAAAATACATTTAAATATATTTTGTATTTATTATTATACAAGTTAGAAAAGCATTTCATCCAAGGCATGAAAATTGTTAAACAAAATGTTTTTACTATAGGCTTTAAAAATAAAGGTTCAAGATTCAATTTGAAATTTACTTATCTTCAAAAGGCACTTTTATAAATTTTACAAAGTAAGGTATAAAAATTTAATTTAAATTGAATCAAAAAATTACCTCGGATTTATTTTATGTAATGTACATTCTGTTGAACTTTTTTTAAAAAAATCATTGAAAATTTTATATCTATATCATTAATTGCTAGATGAAAGATAATGTTTTTACATTTATTGTATAATAATTTATCAGAATATAATCGGACAAACATTTAGTGAAAAATTTGCATAAAAAAATTTGAATTTTAATAAAACAATTTCGTAATGAAAGCAACATCGGATTTTTATAAAATAGTTTGTTTTTTTTTGTTTTTTTTTCCCCTACAAATTAATCTTTGGAAACGTTTTTTTGGAATTAAAGCAACTTTGAAAGGTCAACAACAAATAAAATCAGATGATTGTTTCTTTCTTTTTATAACAGGGAAGTGGATTGTTTTTTTATTTATTTATTTTTTGTTTTAACTGCAATCGTTCTCCACTTATTATTTTTTGTTATTTATTTCAGACTTCGACCATAACTTTCTTTTTTTTTTTTTTCACGTGTACAAACACTTTTTTCCTTTGGGGAAATTCAGTTTTGTCCTTCATCTTTCACTTCCTATTTCAGTCACCTAAATTACTTAGTGTGACAGGAGTTTAGTTTTCTTTTTTTTTTCTTCGAACTAATAAATATTTGGAAACGTTATTTTGAATTAAAGCAACTCTGAAAGGTCAACAACAAATTAATTTAAATGAT
Source organism: Euprymna scolopes (assembly GCF_053919585.1). NCBI lineage: Eukaryota > Metazoa > Mollusca > Cephalopoda > Sepiida > Sepiolidae > Euprymna > Euprymna scolopes. The sequence goes on along the minus strand of NC_136512.1, from coordinate 37,180,447 downwards.
TGTTTTTTCCATTTTTAACGGGGAAGTGGGTTGCTTTCTTTCTTTCTTTATTTTTTTTGTTTTACCGGCAATCGTTCTACAGTTTAAATTTTGGATTTCATGCTTCGGCCATAGTCTAACCAGGATTTGCACAGGTGTGTGAAATAAAATGGCATCTCCAATTTCGGCAATAAAGTGTAGAAGCACCGTTACTTTTTTAATTATATTCGTTGGGGTGGGGGGGGCACAATTAAAAAAAAAATAAATAAAATAAAACAGAGCGAAATTTAAGTTTCCCTTCCATTTTTACAACAACCGAACAAATAAGGGGGATTTAGGTTTTTATTAGAAGCTGAGCACTTATTAAAATTATTTTATTGTGGAATTTTTGCATTTTGGTTACATTTGTTAGTTTGCAATCGGTGATAGCCCACTTCAAAAACTGAACACAAGACGAAATTAAAAAGAATGGTACTCATGCAGAATTTGACCCCACCCCCCGATTCCAGTTCATTCCACTGGATTCAACCGAGCGTTGTTTAAATGTTGAAACACTAAATCAACATCTTATTTTTTTTTTTGCATAATTAATTAATGGAGTATTTTTTCTGTTTATTTTATTTACATCTGCTGACAAAAAATTAATTTGTACATTCTCTTGAAAAAAAACAAACTTTTCTCTACTTTCACCTAACTATTTACAGTGTTCATGTAAAGCATTCATCTTTTCTTTTTATAACAAAAATTCTGTTTGCAAAAAGAAACGATTACTGCCAATTTTCTTTAAAAAAAAAAAAAAAAGTGCAAGTTTTCCTGAAAAAAAACAAACTTTCCCCTAACAATTTATGGTAAAAAAAGGAATCTTTTTTTGAGGAAAAAAACAATTGCAGAAAATATTAAAAGTAAATAAACAATACAAAATGCAATTTTTCTTGAGGAATGTGTTCTATTTTAACAAACTGAGCCACAGCAATGCATAGCCGGGTACAGCTAGTAGTTAATAAAGATGATCATTCTATAAAAAAACAAAAAAACTAAGATAGAACCAATTAAAATTAATGTTTAAAAGAATATGCGAATCAGCCAGATCTTTTGCAGATGAATGCATAGATGAACCATATATAATAAAGTTGTATTTTCTTTTTAAATAAATAGAAAAAAGGGTTTATAATATGAATATCAATACACAAAAAACTCAAATTTATAGGAATATAGATATACCACCTTTTTGGCAATTTTATAAGTTCCAAATCACAGCGACTATTGATCAGAATTTAACAAATGAAGGCTTGTTGGAAAGGTAATGGCCTGAATTGTGTAGTGGGCAATGTGACATTTGCCGTAAAGGTCGCACATTAAGGGGATCATCCTTTATCCAGTCTATTTTTGGCAATTTTTTACAGTCATAGAATGTTTCAATTATTATCATTTGTTTTCCTAGTTTTGCATATGAATTATAAAATATCTGATATTTCCCTAAACCTTTGGCCTTGATGAAGGGGTGACTAAAACTTTCTATGGTTTCAAATGATCTGAAATAGCAGCAAGGGGAGACTTGATTCCAAATATTTCTCATTTGTTATATCTCCCCCCTTTGGTTTTCATACATAAAGTAAATCTACAGTGTATAAGGATTATTTGATACTGGAGATATTCATAATCGTACCCTATTTGCAAAAGGGAGGAGATATAACATAGGAGAAATGTTTGGAATCAAGTCTCCCCTTGCTGTTATTTTAGATTATTTGAAACCACAGCTGCAAGTTTTAGTCTCCTCTACACCAAGGTCACAGTTTTGGGGGGAATATATATATATATATATATATATATATATATATATATATATATATATATATATATATATAAAAGTGACTGTCAGTTTGTATGTGAAGAAAAATCTCTACTAAACTCCTATCTGAATATTTTGTCTACAGAGTTAAAATTTGATATATAGGGTATTTGGACCTGTAGCCCACTTTCGATTTGGCAAAAATTATTCCTAAGGGGTCAAAATTTAAAACAAAAAAGTTGACCTTGGTGAGAGTAGTCGACTAAATCTGTTTACATGCACAAATCTACATTCATAGGTTAAACAACGTTATTTTTTTATTATTTATGTGCATGAGCATGGCTCCGAGGCTAAGGAATAAGGCTGGAGAGTTGTATATTTTGGTTTTGATTCCAGCTAATAGCATTCAAGTCATATACTTTTTAAAATTTTTATCTCACTACTATATATTAGGTTCAATACAATCATTGATAGATAATTGCCTCTATAATAATAAATATGTAATTTTCATGAATTAAAATATCATATTTAAATGTATCTTATGACTGGGCAACCCCGGCGACTTGCTAGTCAATAATAGAAAAAAACCCTCAGATTTTTCATATAAAATATGAAGTCATAGCAAATATTTTATTTATTAAACTTTTCAACTTTAATTTGTTAATGAAAGACACTTTAAAACCATATATTGATGTGTAACTTCTTTTCTTTAAAATTGATTTTATACATAGAAACACACAATATTGTATACATTAAGTTGCCAACAGCAACATTGAAAAATAAATTGTCTATCACTGAAAATAGTAACCTAATCTAAAGTAATCGCAAAACAAACAAAAAATTTTATAACACACACAAAATAAAAAAAGATCGTACATTTATCAAGAGAAAAAATTAAATTTCATTCACATACAAATTTTATAAAAATAAACTCCAAAATAAACTAGTTACAAGTTAAAATTGAAAGGAACTTAACTACTCAATCATTTTTGCGCACAAATCTATAGGTTAGTTTGTGAGATTTAATCTTATGTTATCAAGTTTAGAGGGGATGAGTTTAAGTCAAAACATTTTGCAGGAATGTTTTTCTTTTAAACCATTAACTAGTAGTAGCAACACCCATCAACCATAAAACACTTTGGATAATCAGATTCCAAGGTAGTTCTACGAAAATAGTCAGATTTAAAAAAAGCTGCATTTTTAGGGGAGGTGGGGTATGGAGAACCAATTAAGTGGAAGGTGTGAATCTACAATACTACAGAAATCTTGCAAAATATACATTTTTAAACAGTCCTAGAATTTTATTTCAGTTTCTTGTACATAAAATGCATTACAATTCCACTGAGTTTTTGAACTTCTTTTTTTTTTAAATGAATACATGGTATTTTTAAGGTATTGCAGCATATTTATGTGCATTTGTTGCAGATTACTTAGAAACTATTAATTTCTATGGATTTTAAATGACATCCTTGCACAAAAATACTTATATGGCAAATTTCATTGCTTAATTCTGCGTTTAAACAGACATAACATTTTCACTTAAAAAGTGGTGTAAAAAACGTGACAAAATGTATATGCTTTTAAAGAGGGAAAAATATCCAACCATACAAGGTATGAAAATATTTTTAGTCAGATTTTTTAAATTTAAAAAGATTCTTAGATCATCAAGCTCTTTCTATGTATGCCATTAATATTTTAAGCAATTTCAATTTTTTCATGTGTATTACAACTAGAAGAATATTACTATTATTGGCCAAGGGAAAATTGTACCAGGCATGTATATGCAGTGTGATGATGTATGAAAATGGAAGCAGTAAGAGTTGACGATATGTAGAATGATATGACAGACATGTAATGCAAGTTGTAAAGATGAGCTTATATCTGTTGAACACAGAGGAAGAGTGAACACTTCCCTAAAATGAAATGCAAGTACTGATAGGGTAAGACTTTTGTTGAGACCAGTTTGGGTGCAAGAATTGTAAGACAATAGAGATTGAAATGGTAACGTTATTAAGGTTGTCCAGAAATCTTGTTACTTTGGTGATATCAGTGAAGCACAGAGAAAAACAGGCGCTAGTGTGACTGCAAGATTTAGGAACAGATGAAGTAAATTCAGGGACCTTCTGCCATTACTAATCAGCAGAACGTTGCTACTGTCAACTAAGGAAAGAGTCTACCAGGCATGTGTAAGCAGTATGATGATGTATAGACATGAAGCCTGGCCAATAAGAATCAAAGACATGCGTTGCATTGAGAGAAATGATATGAGAATGATAAGATGTACATTTAAGTGAATTTTAAAAAATGGGCTTCGATCTGATGCGATCAGACAAAAATTGAAAACTTCACTGAAGAGCAGTGGAAGTACTGGTAGATATGATAGCGAGTTTGTGTACAAGAAATGGATACTGATGAGAACAGAGATGTGCAGGAAGTATATTTAAATGATGAGGCTATTGAGGTTGTACAGAAATTTTGTTACCTTAACGATACAATTGGAGCACAGGGAGGAATAGGTGCCCATGTGATTGAACAAATAGGAGTGGATGGAATAAATTTAGGGAACTCCTGCCAGCAAAGCATTACTACTGCTGATATTTGGAAATGTCTATCAGGTATGTGCTGTTTGGGTCTTAAAGATGGGCCTTAAATTTGATGATCTCAGAGGAAGATTAAATCTGGATAGTATAGGATGCAGCACAGGAGACTTTGTTGGTTTGGTTACCTTGAAAGAATAGACGAGTGTGTTTGGGTTAGTACATCAGTTGGATTAGCATGGTTAGTTGGCAGATAAATTTTTTTTGTTTTTTTTTTACTTGGGAGTCACCACTTATCAAGGCCCGAAAGCCACTTGAGGATAAGGGTTAATGAATGTAAGGTAGTGGTGTAGTAATTATTAATGGTGTAAATTGGGTAGAATTTGATTATTTATGGGGATGGCTTAACAAGAACTTGTTTACATTGGATTTGAAGGCTACGATGTATTTAACCAGAAAGCAGGCCAGTGGAACAGTGTTCCACAGATGAGCAGTTCTGGGAAAGAAGCCTAGGGAAACATGAGAAAGTGATTAGAATAGATTTGAAAGAAAGAGGAATAATTAAAGACATAGTCAGAGATAGGTTAATTTGAGAGTTAATTCCGAAATGCCATTAAATACAAGCCAGTTTGTAAAAGAGACATTAAAACAAATATGATAACAATGCAAGAAGATAAAACAAATATTAATTTTTGTAAATAGTGATGGGACATCAAAAGTCTTTAAAGAAATTATTTACCTGAACCATTTCAAGATGTCCTCCGTATGAAGCCCTATGAAGAGGTGTGTAACCATCAGCATCTTTAATATTTACCAAATAGTCTTGGTCTTCCAGCAAAGCTGACACTGTATCACACCGACCCTTTTCAGCAGCATACAGCATCTGTTTTTTTGGATTATCTGCAAAAAGGACAAAAGAATAAAATTTAATTTAAAAATTAAACTGTCAAAACAAGAAATTCTTTTTCATACGTCTTTTATATATCATGTCATTAGATATTATTATACCAAATTTGTCTGAGGTTGAGTAAAATTTGCTGAAACAGTTTTGCAGCACTTTTATGTACTCTTGTGGCACTATTTCTAGTACCACTGGCTGTCGTGGTCCCCCACCCCCTAGCCAGCAAGCGATTTTGCCGTAAGCAGAGGGATACACCGAAATAAACAACTAGAATGCAATTTTGTGATTCCCTTCCTTTCCTCTCTCTCTTTCCAGACATGGGTAGGGAATATCATTTTGACTCTCTGTAAAACACTGGGGTGGGGTGGGGGGTGGGGGGTCCTCATCATTTTAATTAAGGAGTAGCTAGATAGTTTTAAAAAATTGTGATGATTTGCCATATTATATTGTAATATTTTTGTAAAAAATAAATAGATAAGATTCTTCACATATATATTGCAACATATGTTGTGCACTGTTCTGTCTGCCTTTAATGTCGAGACGGTGCCAGCAACCTGAAGAATATTCCAGCCAGAGACGTCATCCTGAGTGAAGGAAGGAGCCAGCCACACACAGTATCCTAAGGTATGCCTTTACTTTTCAACTCTGCCTAAAGATGTCTAAGCGACTGATCCTCATATCCTTAATCGTATTGACCGGGCTATCGTGTCTCAGTCTGATACCGTTTCCAAGACATTTACGTAACACGTGAGTTGGTCATGCCATTGATCGGACCGTAGTGTTATACTTTTAGCATCAAGATATAATACTAGAAAATGTTATGCCTAATAGGTTTCTACATCCTCAATCAATTTTCTAATGGCTGTGAAATGTTCACAAAGATGAAACCTTGACTTGCAGCTTCAAGTCAAACAAACCATCCATCCATATATATATTTTCCCAAAACCTCTAACCTTGATGGAGGGGAGACTAAAACTTGCTGCTATGGTTTCAAATGATCTGAAATAACAGAAAGGGGAGATGTGATTCCAAATATTTCTTATGTTATATCTAACCTCTTTTGGAAATAGGGTTTGATTATGAATGTCTTCAGTATCAAATAATCCTTATACACTGAAATTTAATTTATGTATGAAAACCAACTACTAACGATTACTTTATTGTCCAATTGTCTACTGTACACTCCTTAACCCTTATCCTTGAGTGGGCTCTTGGCCTTGATAAGTGGTGATGCCTTTGTAAAAAAAAAAAAAAAGCTTCCTAGAAAAATAAATGAAATAAAGTAGATTCATTTACTGATTTAAAAAAAAAAAAATATTACAACAAATAAAAAATTAATTGATATCTATTTCATCCTTTCAATACTCAGTGTGACTAGATGCAACATTCAAAATGAAATAAAATATTTTACAGCAGTGTTTTAGTTGATAAAATGGAACACTATAAACATATATATACATCTAATTTTTTATTAAGCAGAAAAAAGAAAAATGTTAATTGTCCTCAACTTCTGTCAGCGTTGAAACAAAGTTCGCAAAGGTTAAGGATGACTTGAAATTAGATAATTATTAACTAAAACTATTAGAAAATATTTGCTGTCTTCTTATTCTTATAGAAGTTAATGATCATTCATGGATATTGAATATAAATTCATACCTTCCATTTCACTACTGGTAACGCTGATACTTTCCATGTCTCGCTCATCATCTTCCCAATAGCTGAGGAATTTGTTGGGCTCACCTGTTTTTTCTTTGAGGATCTGTGAAGAATACAAGTAAAGATTGTATAGGTACAAAAGAATGTGTAAAGACAAGTTGGGTATAAGACGGGGGGGGGGTATATTTCAACTTCCACGTAGCTGTTGTCCCTTCCCCTTTTTATCCAACTTGACACAAGAGAGAAGATATCCTCATCATCTATTCTTCCTGACTTTCACACACCATCTTGTTCTATCCTCTATAACTTATTTGACACTAGAAAATAAATTCAATCAAGAATTGATAAAACAATTAAAATATAAAACATAATTTGGTGAACTACACTGACTTCATTGTCTTCCCATGATTCCTTTGGATTTCACAGACTTTTAGCCAGTGTTCTTTTTTGGGTTTTTTTTCTACAAGTTACATTTTTGGGTCAGAAAAAAAAACGCTAATATATTATCTATAAATAAAAAAAAGCGAAAATGTATGTATGTTTGTATGTGTGTTCGCTTTTTCTGTATGTCTACAAAAGGCTTTTTTCAGAGAAGTGGTCAGTCGCTTCACAACTTTTTAAAACTTTTATATCACATATAAATCGTAATATCTCAGAGTTAACAACGAAGTTCGCCTGTCTATTTAATTTGCTCGTTTTCGGGAAGATAAATATTCAACATTTGCCGCTCGCCGCATGTGGGTTAGTCCTTTTCCTATAACATCTTGTGAAAATAAAAATAAAAAAAAGCGTTCCGCAGTAAATGAATACTATCCCGCAGTCAAACTTGACCTCATTAACTAATTAAAACGGGCACCTGCCAAATCCAAGTAATTAAATAAATTCAAACGTGTTTCCGTTAGCATCTCGTGGTGGGGCAATGGTTAACATCTCACGTTTTTTTTTTTTTTCACACTTTAATTTACAACTTTGCCTCAAGGGTTCGGGTTCGATCCTCATACTTACTTTTTTTTTTTTTACCCCCCCCCCCCCCCTTCCCGGAGTTTCCACACACACTTCCAAACACCCGGGCAACGCCGGGTACCCCTCGCTAGTCCAGAATACAACCCAATTTCTGTTAAGTTTACACTAGCATCTTTCAGAATGGCCAGTTATGGAAGCAGCTTGAAAAAAGCCAAAACAAAAACTGGCAGACGCTAAATTCAAAACACAATGTTGTAATCAAACAGGATAAAAAACACTGAAACCAAAACAAGAAAATAGTTATCTTTAGTCTAATTATATATAATTTTTTTTCAAGGAAAGTATGTAAAAAGTTTGTTTTTGTTTCCACAAAAAAATGCAAATAAATTTTTTTTATACAAGCAAATCATAGGGAAAGCAACTGTTATGAACAATTTTTTTTTTCAAGAAAAGTTAAGGTGTTTTAACGGCAATATTACCTCTTGCACATTACGATTCTCATAAATATCTGCTCAGGCTTGACTAGAATCTGATGTAAACCACTATAGTATAATTAGGATTAGTACACTTCCAAGCAAAACCATCGCTAACAGAAGCTTGTTTTTTTATGCTGAACTTCCTGTTACATGTCCTGCACCTCAATTCAGATGGTATCAATTCGTTTGCTTGACAATATTTTAGGACTTGCTCGAGTGTCTGTAATATTTTATCTAGGCTGGTTAAATTCATTGTCATGTGCTCCATTCTTATGATGGATTAAAAGTAAAAACTTAATTTTTATTCTTCCAATTTAACAAAAGTTGTTCATTTGCTTTTTATTAGCTGATCACGTTTGTTATCACGTTTTGATTTGATTGGCGATTAACTTGATCAACACTCGGTATATTCTGGTGGTTTACGTCAGCTTCTGATTGAACCCGAGCAGATATTTAAGAGAATCTAATGCATAATGTGCAACCATATTGTTTTAACAATTTGGGGGATTTTTTTTAAATTGTCATTTTGGAGACGGGGAGGCTTTTCCTTAAATTCTTTATGGTCATCATCTCATGGAACCACAGGTACATCATCATCTTCAGTACACTACACACAGTTGTGAAGAACCGAAAATATGGAAGGTTTGCACGAATGCACTAGTCCAGAACTCCATCCTTGTCACAGATTATTTGACTAAGAGATGGACATCAGTTTCTCACCCTCTCTATAATCCAGACCTTGCTCCTTGTGACTTTTGGTTATTCCCTAAGTTCAAGGAAAATATCAGAGGCTGTCGCTATGAGACAATTGAGATGAAAGAGACTGTGACAAGGGTCATTGACTTGCTTATACAAGAGGACTTCTATGAGGCCTTCCAGAAGTTGTTGGAATGATACAACAAGTGCATTGCAGCCGGAGGAGATTACTTTAAAAGGACTAGAGTTTTATATGTGTACTATCAATAAAAGTGTCCATACAAAAAAAGTCTGGAAACTGACTGAAGGCACCTTTTCCAGATTAATAAAAAGTGGAATTATGTTAAAAAGCAGAGAACTCATATCCTTAATTAAAGAAATGGTTCACAACTCACCTGTTCCATAAGATCCTCATTGTCAAAATTCGAGAAAGAATTCAGTGACTCACTGTCCTCATCAGACATAATGAAATTTTCTCTTGAAAAGAAAATGGCTGTAGTTAGTTGGTTTTCGCAAGTGGATATTTTGGTATTAAATAAACATCTGAAAAAAACAAAAAACAAAAAAAAAAAAAAAAAAAAAAAAAAAACTTAAACTTTGTGCAATATAGAAATCAATATGTTAACAGAACATTAACTCAAGTTCAAATATGGTTAGATTTATCATAATCTAAAGATCATGTCGAAATTTTCCTGTTTCCATCTGGAGTCATTAAGGGCAATTATAGATTAGGTCCATAAAATAACTAAAATATATTTGAACTTAAAAAAGGTGAAACTGATTTTTAAAACTAGATTTCCTTTCATTCATAAAACAATAATAAAATAAAAGGAAGGCTTAAAACATTTAATAATTAGTTTTACTGATATTTTCAAGAAGGCAGACAGGATTTTCTACAAATGCATGATGCTTAGTAGTGATGATGGGAACATTCTCAGTGAATTTGCTGCACACATCAATGCAACATGATTCAAATGGCACATCACCACAAGCATCCACTATGACTGCAAGATCAGCAACTATCTAATGTGTTGAAAATCTACTGGACAGTTTGAAGACCTCTCATTTCGTAAAGCTTAGAGAGCTTACTGACAACGAAGAAGAGGTAGTGAAGAAAGAATAAATAAACATCTGAAAACATATCTATATATATATGTATATATATATATAATTTTCTTTATTTGGCATTTGAAACCAGTGGCCTGATATTGGATTTCAAAAGATGAAATATGTATGCACATATGTAGCCAATAATGCTTGTGTATACAAAAAAAAAATCATGCAGTAATACTGTTCATACATTCGTTCTTTTGCAGGACTGTTATTTTCATATTCATAGTTTTTGTTGTTTCACCACATTTCAACCAACACATCCTCTGGCCTTCTTCAGGTGATTAACTGTGACAGAATGGGAATGCTGAGTCAGAAACGAAGTTAAATATTTACACCAATCAATGCCAAGCTTAGAAATTAAACATAGATTCAAAATCTTAACTCGTGAGCTGCTGCTGCTGTTGACCATTATTCTTTGAGTTGATTGTTGTTGGCATTCGTTTCCCCGGTGGCTTAATTAGAATTAGATCTCTTTCTAGAAAGCCATTGTGTACTTAGGGGAGGTACTATTTGAAGATTGTCAACATCCTAAGTGAAAGGATTCAAATTTGGCACACCCAGGTTGTCAGTCGTGTCATTAACCACTGAGCCACCATCATCTCCACATCACTGCACCTGTAATACTGCTGCTACAACATAAAATTATTTTTATCACCTATGCCCAATTTTATTATCATATTATATTTACTTTTTTAATTCATCCTTTACCGATAATTGTACACAAATAAAAAACAAAAAACCATTCGTCTATAAAAAAGGGTAAAGTGGTGGCGAAGATGGTGGTAAATAAGCGAGAATCACCAGATATGAAGATCTACGTGAACAAGGTGTCGGAAATAGCTGAATAATTAATGGATTTCATATTCAGGTCAGATGATAAAACTTCATTGCCAACTCAACCGTTGCATTCTTGACTAATCTTGAATTTTCTTCATCAGACAAGGGGAAAAACACACACAAAAAAAAGACCCAAAATAAGATTTTAACCACATAAACATAGACATGACAATCATATAGAGTGAGAACAATTCAATGCAATGCTGGAGTGCTTCAAGCTTGTGGTAATCGCTCTCTGCTCCTGAAACCATGCCTGAACTCAGAAGCATTATTGGATGAATCTCTTGTTGAACGAAATGTTGCTTTTGTATCATTCAGACTATTGTTCTCATCTTGAGTGCAATTTACATAACATTTTGGTTGATGTAACTGCAACCTTCTCTTTTTGAATTTGGTCATTTTTCTGTCGAATTTGAAAATCTACACGAAATTTCGAAGTGAACCCTTTATTTAATCCATGGAAGTAGCATGTTTTTGTGCCATCAGCCATGACCGGGTAAAAGTCTCAAATAATTTGCAACTGCATTCTTAGTATCGCATACACTGAAGATTGAACCTTCAACCTCCAGAAAAGTGTCATGTAGAACTAAATTTTACCAAGTATTTTATCTGTTTTGCCATGAATCCAAATAACGCTAACCATCAATCCTCATCTCAAAATTCAAAAGCGATCCATGCTTAAAGGAGAAATGTTTCTCAACACCATGATAAACCTCATTAGTTTGCCCAGAATTTAAAAATACTGGAGATCAGTCTTCTGCATCACATGACAGAATAATTAGTCTTCTGTGTGTCATAAGTTGCTTGTATCCATGGTAATAGAGAAATTGTCAACCAGCTCAGTAAAAACAACCTACTAAGTGACAAGCAATATGGTTTTCATCTTGCAAAATTTATAGCTAACTGTAATTGCACATGAATCTATCAATGAGGGTCTTCTTCTCTAGAGCAATAACTTCAGGCATATCAAAGGCATTTGATAGGGTTTGGCATAAAAGTCTTCTTCACAAGATATCTAACTATGGAATATCTGAAAATGTCTTCTCAATCATCAAATCTGTAACAACAGCATCAGCGTCAGGTTTGAGATTTTAAAAGCGTTTGGTTTATAACACCATTGCTGGTTTATTGTAGCAGCCAACTTCCTTTCTGGCTTGTCCAGTCAGAAGCCAGCTCTCAGGCTAACTGATTATGTGACTGGTTTTATAAAGGATTAAACCAATGTCAATTCCTTCTTTTTCTTCTTGGTTTTCAGACTGGTAACGCCATTTAGCTTGGCCTGCCTCTACCTTCTCTCCAATGACTGAACAGAACTCACCCAGGCCTTTGGGCTTTGGGGGTAAACTAAGATGTGAATAGAAATAATCCAGCATGGCTACCACCATACACAGACTTCAAAATGGTACACTCATGAACACTTCTTTTCCTACAGGACCGTCTACAATATTTTTCAATGTTCATACACAGAACTCATTCCAATACTAACCCTTTTTCTCTACAAGTCATACTAACAAAGATTATCAATAAAGTTGTTAGTAAATGTTAGAATGGACTTTGTCATTCCTCTTCTACAAATATTTTCTCTCTGATAGAGTTATACATGGTGGAACAATAACAGAAAACAACACTACTGCTTTATTTTTATAACTTTTATTGAAAAAATCAATTCAGATAACTTGATTATGTAGTAAAGCTGACATCTATTTAATGTAGCCCCCTTCAGCCTCAATCACTGCTTCAATACGAGTCTGGAACTAGGAGCATGCATTTTTCACAAGCACCGGCAGGAGCTTGGCAAATACTTGGCAAATGTCGGCGACAGACTGGCTTTAGTGTTGTGGGAGGTCATGTTGGTGATGTTCTAGACTTATAACCAAACAAAGTCGTCCAATTATGTGGTGATAGAAGGATACAAAGTCATAGTACTCCTTCTGAAGCCAAACCTGGGTCTTTTTGGACTTGTGCGCCGGCGCCAGGTCCTGCTGCCACACCCAGGGTTTGCCAGCAGCCACCTGATTGCACCAGGGGATCACGACTCTTCAGCACATCCAAGTATATTTTGGTGTTGATTTTCAAGCCGATTTTGAAGATGTGAGGGGGTATGATATAGTCCTCACTTGAAATCACACTAAAGACCATAACCGTGGCCAGAAACTTGTTTTCATCACCCTGGGCATGTTTCTATTATTCGTGACAATTCAGCAATGGGTCTGACTATTGCGCACCTGGTCCTGGCAGAGTTCTTTTTGCATGAAAAGAACCAGAGCATATTTGGCGTTTTGGGATACTTCAGTTTGTTGAGCAACCTGACAAGGCTTGATTAGCTTGAGGGTCTTTGTCTTCTCGGTCAAGAGCTGGCTTGTCTGGTGCCTGTAGGATCTACACTTCAAGTCCTCCTTCGCACATGCATTCACAGTTTGTGTGTGAGACGCCTAAATCTCTGGCAATCTGCCGAATAGGCTGCCAGGGTTTCATCAATGATTGCCTGGACCTTTTCAATGAACCTCTGGGACTGGGTCTTCCTGGCGGTGTCCTTGGCCTTTGGCTTCCGCTCCACCACCTACAAAGGATTGTTCAATGCATGGAGCTGTGCCCTCAACTGTTGAACCATCGAGATTTGAATTTTGAGGGCGCTGGCAATGGTCCTGTTGTCATAACTTGGATCAGTAGAGAGCATGAGTTGTACAGCAGTGCATCTCTGATCTCGATTATTGAACATTGTGTCACTTTCAGACATGATAGGAGGCTCCTATTGCTCTTCAGATTTGTATACAACTGGCCAATTAGTAGATGGTCTGCAACAAAAAAAAAGAAAACCGGTTTTCATCAAATGGAAATGGAATCATGTTATCTTTTCTAAGGCAACAATTTTATCATTCCACCCTGTATAAATAGTCGTTGATTGACAGAAGTCCAAAACTCAAAGTATCAATGCTAGTGTCCCCCAAGAATGCATTGTAGACCCAACTTTCTTCCTTATCTTCATCAATGATCTCCCAAATCGCATTCAGAGTTCATTCGTCAATATATAGGCAGACGACACTACCATCTATGGTAACATTTCAAAAAACCAATAATGCCCAAGATCTCTCTCTCTCTCTTCTGACCTTGAGCAATTAATGCAATGGAGCAAATGGAGGCGGGTTAATTTTAAAGCATCCAAAACCAAGTTTCTATAGTTTTACCATCAATGCTCTGATTCCTACTTAGTCATGATTGATATAAATAGCTCCCACCTCAAAGAAGCACTCTGCTTCAATAAGCTTCTGAGACTGACCTTCACCCCTGACCTGAAATGGAAGACTTACATCAAATCTGTTGCTAAGGTTGCTAGAAAAATGATAGGGTCATTTTACCACTCTAGAAGGTATCTCACTGCCAGTGCAATCATCTACCTGTATAAAGGCCAAATACACCCTAAAATGGAGTAATGTTGCCACATCTGGGTAGGAGCTGCTCAGACCACCTGTCCTGCCTTGATAGAGTTTAAAACTGGCTTCAACACCTAGTAAGTGATGCCCTTTTCTCCTCCCTGCAACCTCATTTCCATAGAAGAGACATTGTGAGCCTCTCTTTGCTCTATCATTTTCATGACAAGCGCTCGTCTGAGCTTCAATCTTAGGTTCCTCCTTGCCAAACTTTCACAAAAACACTCATCTAGCTACAATCACTATGAACAATTTTCCCTGCTCTCTATCTGTGCCTAAATTTAATGCAAATTCATACACAAAGCTTCTTTCCTAGAACAGTCTGCCCGTGGAGCCATTTCACTGGCCTGCTTCCCATCATCATCTTCAAGTCCAATATAAACAAGTTCATGATGTGCCACAGTACAAGTTCATGACATTTAATTTGAACTCTTTACACTTCCGGTTGCATCGTGGAGTAGGAGTAAGATGTTAAATTTTCTTTCACTTTCTTTTCTGCCTCTGCGTCGCGGGTTTGAGCCTGCCTACCGCTTGTCATGAAAAAGGTGACCTACTACCACTTTGTTTACTCCTCCAAACACCCAGGAAACGCCGGGCACGTAGGCTAGTCCCATATAAACAGAAAAAATTTGGATAAAAATAAATTTAATGACTTTTAAAAAGGTGCTTCACTTTCTTGTTATAATGTTCTACATCTTCTTACTTGCTCCTTGACTTACTGTACATCTCTTTACGGACGTGTCACGTGACCAGCGAGATTGTGTGTTCGTAGTTCTCACGTCTATGTAACTTTGATAATTAATAAAAATTAAAAAAAAGGAGATGACCTACTGGCCACATATTAAAAAACGCTTAAAATATATTTTGAGATTAGTAGGGGACATTTTTTTTTTTTTTTTTTGTAAGGGAATTTAAGGAAATCTCACCATGGCTAATTACGTGACACCTTGGTAAAGAGATGTACAGTAAATCAGGGAGCAAGTAAGTAGAACGTTATAATGAGAAAGCGAACCGCCTTCTTAAAAGTCATTAAATTTATTTTTGGTTAAGGTACAAAAATGGGGGTCCGAAAATCCAGCCTCGTTCTGAGTTTGGGGAAAGGTGGGTCTGTTACCAATGTCAAGGGAGAACCTAACCCCTTAGAATAAATGTGGCAAAACATTAACTTTTTCAACATGGATATAAACCATATGAGGAAGTTTGGGGGTTGCTATAACGAAGCAAAAACGTTCTTAAGGGAGAATAATATCTTAAGAACACAAAGACCCATAGGTTTTGTCAAAGACAAATAACAGAGGTAGCTGTTTCCTATTTTTTTACTTTCACTTAATTTAATAAAAAAGATATTGTAAAACTTTAATTTAACTTGAAAATACCATTCAAAAAATAGTGCGGTAACAAAAGTGCATAAGCACCAAAAAAAAAAAAAAAGAGGCAATCGGGCATATTCCTCGAGACAAGATTGGCAAAATAATCTCTAACCCATATCACATAAAACGCAACCAAATTTCCCTAATCACCTGTATGTTACTATATAAACAATTTTAAATGAGGAACATACGCAATATAAACAGAACTTTTTTTTTTTTTTAATAATATACGTTGTAGCAACTTGCCACAAATATTAAAAGTGGTTGTACAAGGAACGTTTCAGTTGTGTGTACAGCTGCTGTCTACACTCAGGCAATTTTCGTGATCATAAAAACTAAAAATCTGCCTCTTCACGCAGACATATTTCAAAGCATTTCATGTCACAAAGATGTTTTTTTTTCATCCAATCGGATTACGAAGTAAATTTCAAACATATTTTTTTCAGCAGCTTTCGTTGGAGCCGGTTTGAAACCTATAAAAATAGGTACGCGTGCCAAAATCAATCAGTCACAGTAAAACCCAGCCAGTATGCCATAACAACCAGAAAGACTTCGTCGGATCTGACGTAAAACAGCCAACATCATTTCGCATGCATCAAACATCTAAATTCTCCACATGGAAGTACCAAATCAGCAAGAATTTACCCTTCTTGTTTCATTTTGTTTCATATTAACGTCCGAATCACACTGGATTAACAATAGTGAACTAATATAACGGTTTTAATACCGTTTTAAAAAGACAAAGAAGAAATATTTTATATCTAAAAAAACATTTTGCTTCAGTCAGAGAAAGATTTCTCTCCTGCTTTTCATTAAAGATATATATATATATATATATATATATATATATATATATATATATATATAGAGAGAGAGAGAGAGAGAGAGAGAGAGAGTCCTAGCGATCATACAAGAAGTTACAAACATTATTTCTTTTTATGGTTAAATAAAAGTCATATATTGAACTTTTGAAGTCATCTTTGCCTTAATGCTGTCTCTTACAACCTTTTTATTTTTTTGTTAGGGGTTGGGAAATATTTACCTATGCTCACATCACAACTGTAATACAGCATTGGTGAATGTCAAACAAGCCCCTTCTTACAACGCTTTTTATTTATTTTAAACAATATATAAGACTTTTTTTTAATTTAAAACAATATAATCATATTTATTAATTAATTATAACTTAATTGTAATTTATTTAATTATTTAAAGAATGAAACCATGGTATTTTTTTACGACTTGCCTCAGTGTAATAGAAACACTCCCAACCATCCCATTTTAAGAATGGCTTTTTTTTTTTATGTAGGCGTCACCACTTATCAAGGCCGATAGGCCACTCAAGGATAAAGGTTAAAGAGTGTACAGCAGTCAAAAGGACAATATAGTAATCGATAGTAATGGAAGTTCGGTAAATTTGTTAACTTAAGTGGAACGGCTCATCAGAAACTTGTTCACGTTGGACTTGAAGACAACCATATTAGAGACAGCTGGAAAACAGGAAAACGGAAGACAATTCCACAGGCATGCAGTTCTAAGAAAGAAGCTTTGATCATGGAATCTATGTTTAGGTTTAGGCACAGATAAAGAGTGGGGGAATTATTGGTAGTATTTTCAGCTAGACGAGTGTTTCTTGTGAAAGTTTGGCGAGGGGGGACCATAGATTGAAGCTCAGTCGAACACTTTCCATCAAAATAACAATAAAAAACTGTGAGATAGAGATTGCTACGAAGAGAAAAGGACATCTCCCACCAGGCCACAAAGTCTATTTTGAATCCTATCAAGGCAGGACAAGTCTTTTCTAGCAGCTCCTGCCCATGTGTGGCAACAGTATTCCATACTTGAACGTATCTGGCTCTTATATAGATAGAGAATTACATCAGAAGTGAGATATCTACTGGATCGATAGAAGGATCCGACCATTTTTCCAGCGGCCTTGGCTTTCAGAATAAACCCTCCCCCAACCTCCCCATATTAAGAACGGCTTTCGAGGTTGGGAGTGTTTATTCCGAAACTGTTCTTAACATGGAGAGGTTGGGGTGTTTATAATACGCTGGGGCACGTTGTAAAAATTTACAGATTTTAAAAAACAACTATTTTATGAATTGTCCTGTTATTGCCGAAAAAAGTACATTTAATTCTTCGACGCCAGAGAAATTCCTGTAGGTATTACAATTAAATTATTAGTAATTATTAAATATGTGATTATATTGTTTAAAATTAAAAAAGAAGAAAAGGTTCTGTACATTGTTGAAAATAAATAAAAAGCATTTATTATTTAACAAAAACCAACAACAACAACAAAAAAAAAAAGAAAACAATTCTGTTTATATTGCGCATGTTGTTCTTATTTAAAATTGCTTACATAGTAACATACCGGTGATTAAGAAAATTTTGTTCCTTTTATGTGATATAAGGTTACAGAATATTTTGCCAATCTTGTCTCAAGGAATATGCCGGATTGCCAAAAAATTCTAATTTTTTGCATCCTTAAAGACATCCAATAGAGATTCCAAGTTGTCCAATCGAACCGACAAATCCATACCATCAGCCACCAAGACAGGAGATGTCACAGTCTTTCCAGAACCCAAGTCAATTCTCAGGACTACCTCTCTGAACCCACGCTGACACTCACCTAGAAAGGTAGACAGTCTCAGCTGACAATTGACACCATGGGTCTCAATCAGACACAAACTTCTCAGTACATCTGCCGCCAAATATGTCCGCTCGCTACCTGTGTCCAGTAGGCAATTCACAGACACTGTCCTTGTTCCACAAGAGAAGGTTACTGATAAAATCGGAGGCAAAGTGCATGAATACCCGGTTGAAGTTGCAGTTTGTTCACATCCACATGAAAAGAAGGAGTAACTGCATTTCTCCCTAACAAACTTTTGAGACGTATTCTGTCTTATGGTTGACGTAAATGCGGTAGAGGCACTGCCCTTAATCTGTACTCTCTTTATTGCTTCTTCAGTGAGTCTTAATATGGAAGACAATGGTGGTACCCACCTATCCATTAGCGCTATTATCTCCCCTTTCAACTCTTGGGGAAATTTCCTAAAGAGAATCTTAGCCATCAGTCTGGCTCCACCAGAATTGTTCGCAGAAAAGTCACAGGAGAAGGAGTTTCCCAATTCCTCCAACAGCGATGCCATCCTGAAAATGAAGTTCCCCAGTTCAAAAAGGGATACACCCTTCTTCAGAACAGTCTAGATTATCCTGGAATATTTGGTCAATGATTTCATCCAGATCCAAATACTCCCTCTTTAATATAGACATGGTGTGCTGGTAATTGGTGTCGGTGCAACTCAACCTTTCTGCATCATTGGCCATGCCGATCACACAGTTCTCAAACCTAGTTAAAAAGTTCTTGAAACTCATGCGGTCGGACTCCATTTCCTGTCCACTAAATGTAGGCTCCGTGATTTGTATTCATGGGGGTTTAAGGAGGAAGGAACTCTCCCTGTGGTTGCAGAAGCCTCCAAGAACTCAAAGGCAGATTCTGAGTAAGGGCCAGTCTCTGGCTGTTGGTAGGCTTGATCCAAATCACCCAGGTCCTCATAATAATCCTTCAATTGAGGCAGCCAACCACCCTCAATCTCGGCAGGTGTTATCTCGTCAAAGGGGCCTAACTCCAGCTGTGTAATACAAGTCTCTAACTCAACAATGATTGTTGAATTTCTGTCCGTAGGAATGGGTACACCAAGGGCCTCACTCCATCACGACACATCTTCAGCAGTCCCTGTATCTTCTGAGTCGATGACTCCTTCCTGTATAGGAGCTGCTCTTTCATGACGCTCATGATAGCAATTAATCAACGAAAGAGTGAAGTAGCAAAACCTCTGCAAGATGTGGGAAACAGAACTTATTCTGAGGGTAAAGGTGATTACCAGGTGGTTGTGTAAGCTTCGAGGGGTTGCAAACGATGCCCTATGCGACCCCCTCACAGGGGTCGAGTAACAAAGTAAGCTAACACAGAGAGCAACAACCATTTTCCAGTATTTCATAAACACAACTGGCCACTAGTCAGAGGTACGTTCCTTTTATAAGAAAAGATTTGTGCCTCCCACTACTCCTCCAAGTCTATATAAGACTTGTCCTTTTAAACACACAGATTGGAATTCCGCCCCTGAGGCCGGCGCCACCACGTAAGCAATCTTCTTTTTTATTTTTTCACATGTTGTTCGAAGTTAACAACTTGGCACTTTATTCAAAGGGACTAGGTTCTCCTTCGACTCCGGTGACAGAGTACCATGTACCCACCTTTCCCCAAACTCAGAACGAGGCTGAATTTTCAGACCCCATCTTTGTACAATAACCTTATTTTCTATGAAAATTTTTTTCTGCTGCTATAATAGTAAAGTCTGTAAGCTATGATAATCACCAGAAAAAAGTTTTTATTTTGTTTTTTAGTGGAAAAAAAAACGCGGAGGACATACACAAGTGAGGCCCCCATAGCGAAATACGAATCGGCTCCGATGTCGTACGCAGCACATTCTAGGGAGCATACAGTAATCTGGAACAGAAAGAATTTTGGCATGTGTGGCCGTGTTTTTTTTTATTTTGGCTTGAACTTTGCACTTTTCAGATTATTTTGTTTTGTTTTTGAGGAGGGGGGGGCCAGAGATTATAATCATAGGTAATTATTAACAGGAAAATTGGCCGATATCTGTTTTCATAAAATTGTTAGGTGAAAATACAGAATAGGTACACAACACCCTCCCACCCCCATATTAAGAATGGCTTTCTAAATAACGTTAACATTTCAACACGGATCAATAAGTGCATGAGTACCTTTTATTTTCTTGAATAAAAAAAAACTACTTGACGAGAACACAACTGTTTTTATTTTAATAATTTTTTTATTCAAAAATAAGAAATAAAAATAACTATAATCTCCAGCAAAAAAAAAAATGGGTAAATGTGTAGTTTAGTGACATAAATTATTTGACAAACAAAAGTTATAAAAACTATTTATTTTTATATAAAACCCATTATTAGACCCAAAGGCTAAAATAAACCAAAAAAAAGATTTTCATTTTTAATTAGACTAATGTACGACATTTGAAGCCGCTGTATTGCTTTTAAAATTTGCTCGTTCAAAGGTTTGATAGAATGGCCTTTTTAAGGCTAAATTTGTCCTTTTTTATGCTCTTTCATGAACTATGTTTTTGGCCATCATATTTTTTTGTGATGAAAAGCGTAAAAAAGGGCAAAATTTGGCCTTAAAAAGGCCACTGTCAAACCTTAGAAAGGCCAAATTCTAAAAACAATACAGCTTGATTGTCATACATTTAGTCTAATAAAAAATGATGAAAAAATAATAAAAATACAATTTTTTTCTGATTTTATTTCAGTCTTTGGGTTGTGAGAAATTCCATATTCAACCGCCACGTTTCTTTTAGACCGCCTACACGGCTAGCCAGTCTGTGATTGGTTTAAATTTGAATGTGTCAGGTGATTTTGACTTGGCGCCCTTTTTGTATTCATGCTTATTTTTCAGTCTAAAAAAATAACACAGGATGGGATAGACTCAACCCAGCGGCACCTGGGGAGGGAGCCAAGATAATTCCTTCATTCAAAATAGTCGGTGAACAAAGGATTCAACTCTACAAACAGAGACAACCTATTTGCTGAACCTATTCAAACCAACGAGGACATTCTACTACCGTTCGGCATGTTATCCAATTATTGGAACTTATTTCTTCAGGAGCCCTATGGGACTCACCTTATGCCTGAATATAGGCGCCATCATTCCCGCCGTGTTCTCCATGTACAACATGGATCCTTCCAAAGAAACAATAAACTAACATTCCAACAAAGAAATTCTAACTAAAGGCTCCATGCATATGGAAGCAAATTCGGCCACCGTTTTTGCAAAGGACTTACCAGAACCAAAGAACTTTCATTGCTGTTACATTGTAAATAAAATTTGAGTTTAAAGATATGGCTTTGTTTGTTGAATTCATTTGCTTCTGCAGGTAGGAAAATTGAATGGGTAGGAAAGAAATTTTGGTACTCTTGCATAATTTTACCTGAATTCTCGTGAATTCCCGTCAAGCATGGATTGGGCGAGACCAGCAATCATCGGTGTCAGCCAAGCATTGTTCAAATGTTGAAATGCTAACTTCTTATTTTATTTATTTAATTTTTTTTTCTCTTATGTTTTTAGTAATTAGTGATATTAAGCGGGTGGGGGGGGCGTAACATTTTGTTTTCTAATTAGTTACTTATTTATTATTATTTTTTTAATTGAATTTTTGGGAGTTTGATTAGCCAATGAAAAAGCGCTATCTAAATGGAAGCAAACGACATTCGAATTGGAAGAAAGCGACAAAACCAATAATAATAAAAAAAAAGCTGACAAACAAATATATTTTCAAACTCGCCAAACAGAAAAATGACAGGCAAGAAAATAAATCTATACATGTTAGAAAAAGAAATGAAAACATCCATACAGACAATCTTATATTGCCAGGAGAAGAAATTGCTGTCCCCACAAAATGAGGTGCAACAATTGTAAACAGAAATGTTTACTTAAAAAAAGATCGTGTGTAAAGGATGGTTTCTCCTGGAGATGTACAAATGGACAGTACCACTCAAAAAAAAAAAAAAAAAATTGACTGAACAACAAGTCTTGAAAATAAATTAAAAAAAAAAAAAAAACAAGAAAAAAAATCATACGGTTACAATACAGAAAAAGAAAACAAACAAAAATAGTTGTACTTTCACCTAACAATTATACGGTTAAAAAATCTTTTCTTAGAGAAAAGAAACAAGCTTTCTGTTGCTAAATATTTTGCAAAAAAAAATTAAATACTGAAATGAAATAAACATATTTCCATTTTTCAAGGTAGTTTTTTTTGTTTTTTTTGTTATTTTGGATTTGCATTTGTATTTTTTCCGGTTTTTTTTTTTTTTTTTTTTTTTTCATTAGTCTGCGCCTGTTACGACGCTCGGCTGACACCAATAATTGCCGGTCTCGCCCGATCCATGCCTGACGGAAATTCACGAGAATTCCGGTCAAATTATGCAAGAGTACCGAAATTTCTTACACACTCTAATAATGTGTTTTGTATAAAATGTAGATTTTATAAAATTTTGTGTGTCAAATAATTTATGCCGCTAAATTACACATTTGCCAAAAGAAACATAACAAAATAATCGCAAAAAAGCGCAAAGTTCAGGCCAAAATAAAAAAAACAAGGTCACACATGCTAAAAACTCTTTCCTTTCTTTTCAGATTAATGAAAGCTCCCTGAAACGCGCTGCCTGCGTACAACATCAGAGCCGATGGTTATTTCGCTATGGGGGCCTCTTCACTCGTGTACGTCATCCAAAAACGTATTTTTAGGGCGCGCTCTCGTACAGATCCGCCAGTGTTTTTTATGTTTTAACTTATTTTAAAATGTTTTTTTTTTTTTTTTTGTCGGTATCCAAAACAAACCTAGAGTCCATTCTGTTGTTACAATAAAAGGCATGGCTGCCCAGTCCCAGTGGCACTATAATCCTTGCGCGAGGACCCTTTATAATTGTTCCAAAATCAAATAAAACGTAAAAAATAAACAAATACTGGTTAAACGTTATATTTTTGGACGCTTGGTGACATGTGTTATCGATATGTATCTTTTAGCTGGTAGAGAAAAAATACAAAATAATTTTCTACTTACCTTTTGAAATGGATTTGTTTTGTTTTGGTTTTGTTTCAGGAAAATTTAAATTCACGAAAACTGTATTTTAAGAGGGAAAAATCTGCCGACTTTGTATTGAGGGTGGGAGAGATAAATGAATAAAGTCCAAGTATTAAAATTTATTGAGACAGAAAATGAAATTTGAAAAGTTTAAAAAATCTGAAATCAACGCATGTGAAATATTTATTATTGTGAAACGTGAGCAGATTTTGTCGATCAGAGTTATTGGACTTTGAAGAGCATTTATAAATGTCAGAATGACAGGAAAGCAAAACCGAAACGAACGTTCAAAAATAGTTTGCTATTAATATGTTTAAAAAAAATAAAAATTTAAAACACATTTACTTACAAATTTAATGTAATACTAGAGTTACTTTTATAAAAAAATTTAATGTAATAATATAATTATTTTGACAATGATGCATATTCACTAAAAGATTAAGGAGTAGACGGTGGCAGCCAATTTTACATTCCTGATGAAAAAAGTTCCACAAGCTTTTGTTTGTTTTATTACAGCACAGTACTAGAATTTCAGCCCAGCGTTGCCCGGGTGTTTGGAGGCGTGTGTTGAGCAGAAAAAAAAAGGTGGTAGTGGGAAGGCAGGCTCGAACCTGTACCGCGAAGGAGGAAAAGAACTGGAAAAAAACGTGACGTCTTTGCTGTTATGACCACCACTAAACCTGAAGTAACGTAGGTTTAAATTAAGGCTAAACAATCGAAAAGAGGAGATGACTTTCTAAAATATCGGCGAAAAAAGAGACTCATCCCTGTAGAAAAGTACCCAGTTGAGGGTGATGAAATTAATGTTTTTAGCCATTTTTTTTTTAATATTTGTCGTCTGTCAATTTGTCAAAACGATACTGATACTGTCGTCTGTCTATTTGTCAAAACGATACTGATCTTGTGAAAATCCGTCGCCTCTGCCGAAAGTTTTAGGCAATCATGCAAACATACATACATACATTTATATATTAGTACCTCCAATTTTCTACCCATACTGATTTAAACGCTTGCCCTATCTCTGAATACCCTTTATGTAAAATTTCAAATGTTTAGACCAGAAATTGTCAGAGTAATTTGGTAGAGACCGCAGCGGTCAATTTTTTTAAATTTGAACCCTATTATGACCCCTTAACATTTATTGTTTTGGGCTCAAATCAAGTTATTAAGTTAGATCCATGTCCAAGGAATCTATATCTAAAATTTCAATTGTTTATACCCCAAATTGACGGAGGAGTTTGGTAGAGTTCTCAAAGGTCAAATCGTTGAACTTTAACCCTTTAACAGCCAAATTTCTGGCCGAAAACAGATTACGAAGATTTTCCCAAATCTCAGTACCCTGTATATCAAATTTCTAGTCTGTAAACTGAAAATTGACAGAGCTATTGTGTAGGGAAATGTACACAGACAGACACACAGACACACAGACAGACACTTTCACTTTTATAGATATAATAGCATGGTTGCCCGGGTGTTTAGAGGTGTATGCTGAGCAAAACAAAACAAAAAAAAAACGGTCAATTTTTTTAAATTTGACCCCTATTATGATCCCTTAAAATTTATTGTTTGGGCTCAAATCAAGTTATTAAGTTAGATCCATGTCCAAGGAACCTATATCTAAAATTTCAAGTGTTTAGACCCCAAATTGTCGGAGGAGTTTGGTAGAGTTCTTAAAGGTCAAATCGTTGAACTTTAACCCCTTAACAGCGAAATTTCTGGCCGAAACCTGATCACATCGATTTTTCCAAATCTCAGTACCCTGTATATCAAATTTCGAGTCTGTAGACTAAAAATTGACAGAGTTATTGTGTAGGGAAATGTACACAGACACACACACACACACACACGTTCACTTTTATAGATAGATAGCTAGCTAGCTAGCTAGCTAGATAGATAGATAGATAGATAGATAGATAGATATAGATTGTCGTTGATATAATACATAAAAATATCCGTAAACTTTTTTATAAATAAATATGGTTATTTACTTTTATGAATGTGTCGCATTTTTTTTTTTCAAATAAATCTGTTTATTAAGATACTTTTTGAAAAATATATTTATTTACAGACACATGATGATATACTTATGAAAAAGAAAACAAAAAAAAAAAGGAAAAGAAAAAGCAAGGCATTTATGATGTTCATGACTCCAGTCAGTGAAAATGTGTTTATAAATAAATATATCTTTTAAAATATCTAAATAAACATGTTTATTTGGGGTGGGAGGGGGTGATTATATGCAATGCATTTATAAAACTAAATAAACATATTTATTAGTGTTGGGACGATTAATCAGAATCGGGAAATGGAAAAAATGGAACTTTTGGGGGTATTGGAATCAGTATTGGAATCGGAAAAATTAGTACATATTTTCTGATGCCAAAACGATTCTTTTAATTATCCTTTTATATTTAATTCTATTT
The DNA here is from genome assembly GCF_053919585.1 of Euprymna scolopes. Taxonomy (NCBI): domain Eukaryota; kingdom Metazoa; phylum Mollusca; class Cephalopoda; order Sepiida; family Sepiolidae; genus Euprymna; species Euprymna scolopes. The sequence continues at coordinate 37,154,587 of NC_136512.1, read as the reverse complement.
AAAACAAAACCTTTTACTGCTGGTAGTAATACTAAAATAATAAATATTTATTGATTTTAAACTACTAGTAATGATAAAATCAATAGATCCCCCCCCATTGTATTTTTATGTTTGAGAAAATATGCTCACATTTAACACATGTTTTTACAGTAATGGCGGAAAATTGCAACTTTATAATTAAATATTTAGAGATTTATGAAGAATCAGAATCAGTAATTGTATCAGAATCAGGAATTTAGTGCAGAATCGGGAAAAATATTGGAATCGTCCAATCACTAATATTTATATTTAAAAAAAAAAACAGTTTAGGGATATTCTTATTTATTATATTTGTAGTAGTTGTTCAGAAAATTGATTACTATATTATTTGATTTGTTTCTTGTAGTTTCGTTTACATGCATGCGCACCAAAATTGCATACACGCTTGCACATACAAAATGGTCACCTGTGATTGTATAATAAAAGTCTTAATATCTGGAAAACTACTTGTCAGCGCGAAATTTAAATGTTTTATTCGTTTTTAGCATACTCGAAAAACCTATAAAAGACGTCATTTTATTTTTTTGTTATGACGAGGGACCAGATCAATGGAGAGTGTCATCACTGCTAGTGCTACGACAGTGAATATTTTAAAACGGCGGGTGTCACCGGTGTTACGTTAATGAGATTACGTTTTTCTAATCCCTCGATGTAAACAAAATATTAAAAAGGTTGTCAAAATCAGCATCAAGAAAACGTCGAATATAAAATTATTTATATGGTTTTTATTTAACGTAGCAAGGAATAATGAATCATGCTTTTATTGTTGACGTATTTTTATGTGTGTGCCGATGCAACACACGAGTCAAGAAAGTAATAAATGAATAAATCGGCTAAAGTTTGTAAAAAATATAAAAATGTCCAGGAAATAAATGTTCTGGCATAAAGCAATGTTTGTAACTGTATGTATAATCGCTAGGACTTTATATATTTTTAAAATAATCTGATTGGATTTGAATTAAAATGTGTAAAGAAAGACAAAATTTTTCTCTGACTGAGGCAGAATGTCATTTTTGTAGAAAAATGTTTCTTGCTTTTTTTTTTTTTACAAAAAGCAAAATAAAGTTCATTGTTTTAAACAGTTCCATGAATATATCTGATGCAACACAAGTTATTTATTTTTTTCTTTGGTAATGCAGGGAGATTTATAAGTTTCACATGCGAGGCACGCAAAATCATATTAATGGTTTAAAGTCACGAGACAGAGCCGACGGTTGTGGTACTGGTCTGCACTGCACGGGAAATTTAACTCGACTGGTTGAGTTTTGTGCACAGTGCCTTTTTTATAGGTTTCAAAATGGCTCCAGAGAAAGGCGTCAGAAAAATATTTTTGAAATTCGCTTTCTTTGAATGCTGATTGGATGAAAAGTCACTTTTGTCATGTGGGGTGCTTTCAACTCCGTCCGTGACAATTACCAAGTTTTGCTATTTATCGTGTAATATTTGCATGGGTGTAGATAACAGATGTATGCGCAACTAGAATGCTCCTTGTCCAGCCACTCTAATGTCTGCAGCGAATCGCTACAAGGTGTTAAGATCTTTGTCAGCAGATATTTCAACTAATCTACAGGAGAGGACTTTTATTTTTAAAAAAGACATTACAAAATGTAGGCTTAAATTGCAAACAAAGGGAACAAACTCTTTTCAGCTTTGCTAAAGTATTTCAACCTTTCTAATAAAAAAAACTACATTAGTTGAAATCTCATATCACAGCATAATTAAAAAAAAAAATAGAAAGGCCTTCTCAATCCATTCATCTTTCTTTCTATTTTTGTAAAGGACTTTCTTTGTAGCTGAGAGCAAAATCTTAGCAGCAGACAGCTCATGAACTTTTGGGAGGGGAGCTCTAGTTCCATTTTTTTTTTTTTTTGTTCTTTTCATAATAAAAGTGTTTGTTTCTATCAACAAGTCTTTTTTCTTCTCATTTTTTTTGTTGTGTTTCTTTGTCTTTTTATTAGTGATGTTTTATACGTCGAAGTGATCTTCATTGGAATTAATGATAATAGTTTCAACAAAAGAAAGTTAGAACAAAAAACAAAATGTTGGTCCTAATAGAGCCATAGTTGAGCTTCGATAATCGCTCAAAAAATCAAAATGAAACAAAATGCTGTTAGAAACCCACTTAATATATTTTACCGTGACATATAATATAATAGTATTTTGTATAATTTTTTAGTTTTAACTCATTTTTCTAAACTTCAAGTATTTAACTTTCAGCTCGCCACCATTTATCTTTTTTACATATATCGATAAACAGTAAACACTGTATTATTTTCGAACCGATTAAACGTTTTAAAGTGAGTAAAAGCAAAAAACCTTTCTAGATAGGTAGATGAGTAACTTGTCTTGCTTTTGATAACAAAGCAGATTTTTTCATTTTCGACCACTTTTCCGTACGAACCCGAAAAATATGCAAAATAATACTTTAAAACTGACGAAAGTAAACGGAAGTCGCGTACAATTTATATTACGCCCATTAACTGTTATTGTTTAATTTAAAACTACTAATTTAGTCTTAATCAGTAACAAAATATAAATTAAAAAAGTAAAATAAAAAAACAAACATCTGATCACATTAAAATGCGGGACTCTGATTACTTGGCCTACGGGACAAGATCAAAGTGTAGTATCTGTTCCGGCAGATACTGCAAGCAAAGACCATATGTGTGGGCAACCTCACATTTAAGACCTTGGTCAATGTAGGGGCAACCCTTCATACCAATTGTCACTATCCAGCTCCCCTACTCCCCGGGGAGCTGGTCCCCATTTCCCCTTCACTCCTCACATTAAAAATCGGCCTTGTGCCTAATTTGCTCGGTGGGGGAGCAAATAAATACCATCTGTTCCGGCAGATGCTGCACTTAAGATAATTTGTACCAGTCAATGGAGGGGAAACCCTCTATACTGGGACAATTATTATTTTTGGTAACCAGAGTGCCCCCTTTTTGCCTACTTTTAGGGGAGCTGGTTTTTACCTCACATTAAAAACGGCCTTGTGCCTAATTTGCTCAGTGGGGGAGCAAATAAATACCATCTGTTCTTCAGATGCTGCACTTCAATTTCTTGTTCTCTGTCAGTGGAGGAGAAATCCTTCACGACTGAGACAATTTTTATTTTTGTTCCTTTTCTCCACATTAAAAAACGACCCTGGTGTCTAACTCTGTCCCGAGGGGAGGCATTGTAAATAGGAAATGCGGGACTATATTTGCCTCATCACCGTAAATGTATTCATCACGTGACTGAGATTGCTTAACACCGCTTCCGCTTTACATTTTGAAAACAATGTTCTTCTTAAGTAGAGTTCGTCTTAAAAATTTTGGTTAATTCCATTATGGTTTCTGGTTTCATTCGGTTTTCAATTTAAAATCATAATATTTTTGGCAATTGTCAACATAAACATAATAAAGATGTATGTTACTGATCCACGTAAAAAGCATTTCAATATTTGGTAAGTATTCGAACTAATTGTTTCAATGTTTCTTTGGTACGTACACATCAGAGTCCACAATGTAATCTAAAATTGAGTACTGGTGCCGCTTAAAACACTCTTTCTTCGATTAACAGGTACTTATGCAGAATAGGGAAGGGTTATCGTCTGCATATTCCGGCCAGATTACATAAACCGCCGAAAAGTACCGAACAAAAACTCCGCCCTGTTTTTTTTTTTTTTTTTTTTTTTTTCCCCCCCCCCTTACAGAAATCGAGCAAACCAAGGAAAAAGCGGTGATATTTCAAGTTGGCAAGACTGGAGTTTAGGTGGAAAAATAATCTCGAACCCTTTATCGCACAAAAGGAACTTACTAAATTCATGTAGTCACCGTTACGTTATCATGAAAACAGTTATCGTATGAATGAATGACAAAAAAGGTACTTGTGTAGGTTACAGACTGTGCTTAATATTATTTAGATAGCTATACGTGGGGGAGGTACTTATGCAGAATAAGGACCACATTATCGTCAGCTCATTCCAGGCACATAAACTGCCTGAACGCTTATCGGTTATCCTTTACGGAGATGGTCCCAACGTCGGCCTCGTTCTGGGTTCGGGGAGAGGCCGCCTGACGTAAGCGGTGTCGAGGCAGAAAATTACCCTAACCCTAAAATATGCGATATGTCCCAGACAGATGCTTTTACAAATATTGTGAAACAAATCGCAGAATTTTACAGGGTTAACTAACCTCGTGGAACTATTCCAATCATGCGGACTGTTTTTTTGTTTTTTTTTAATTCTAATTATTTGAACTGTTTATTTTGTAAAATTCCGATTATTTGAACTGTTGAATTATCAAAAATTGGAACTGTTTATTTTGTAAAATTCTAATTATTTGAAGTTTTTATTTTGTAAGATTCTAATTATTTGAACTGTTTATTTTTTTAAATTCTAATTATTTGAACTGTTTAAAATAAAAAAAAATAAAAATTCTAATTATTGGAACGGGTTTTTTTTCTTCTTAAGTTAACAACTGGGCACTTTATTGAAGGGGTAATTTTCTGCCTCGACACCGCCTACGTCAGACGGCCTCTCCCCGAGCTCAGAACAAGGCGGACGTTGGGACCGTCTCCGTAAAGGTTATCCCGCTTATCTAATAAAAGCTCAGTAATCTACAATTGGCAAATGGTATCGTTATCAATTTTTCGCATGGAAGTACAGAATAGTTAATGTTAAGAATGACTTTCTAAATAATCGTAGAGATATTGCTAATCTTTTTCTACTCTATCATCATTCCCATGCTTAGTGCTCGACTGAGCTCCAATCTCTGTATCCCCCATAAGACATTCACAGAAAGAACTCGTCTAGATACCGCAATTGCAAAAAAAATCTTATTCTTTTTCTGTATTTAAAACCAAAAGGATTTTCTATGAACAAAATTTTTCAAGAAAATCCCATCTGTGGGACATGTCTCAAGACTGCTTCTTTGCAGACTACAACATTGTCGCCTTCAAGTCCAAAGTCAACAAATGCTACTACAAGCCATACTTTTGAGTAATCAAAAAATTTTTAATCCTCTCATTGTATTATTCACTTTGCATCCAATTGAATCTCATTAACCTTTATTCTCGAGTGGATTTTGACCTTAATAAATGTTAATCATTAATATGTAAATAAGAAAAATAAATCATGTTAACAAATAATTGTTACCAAATGCAATAAATTTGCCTTTCTATTGACTTACATAGTTTTCTGTTCTTTTAAGCATGTATGAATGCCAAAATGCAAGAAAAAGTTAAAAATGAAACTGAAATATGCTAATTAGTATGCAAGTTACAAAGTGAGATGGTCATAAATAATGCCAACTGAACCTTCATAGTATTATGATATGTTCAAAATTTCATAATATCTAAAAAAGATCTCAAGATACAGTTTTTTTAAAGATGTGTTAGTCTGTAAATTGTGCAAATTTCCTACCATTTTCTGTCACAGGCAAAATGTCCAGTGAACCACACGTTTTTTGATACTTTGAATGGTCATAACTCCAGTTCTAATGGGCCGATTTTACAAAACTAAAGATATTTCTTTGTTTTTTTATGCTCTTTTCAATAATGCTTGATTTGATTTTATCTATATATATAAAAGCGAAAATGTATGTATGTTTGTGTGTCTGCTAAAAACTTTCGACAGACACGATGAAAATTCACAAACTTGGTCTCATATTAAAGCCCCACGTTCTGGACGACAAATATCGAAAAATTGGCCCAAAGTGACCATCAGAAGTGCGTCAACTGATCGATTTTCTGCAGGGGGGGGGGGGGCCCAAAAAAAAAAGTGACATTTTAATGTTAAACATTACATATTTTTAAATTGATTTATAACTGCCCAAAAAAATACGGCCGCTAACTCTTTTACATAAAGTATACATATACGTTTATTTTGGGTCAACTTGTATTTAAAACCCGCTGAGTCATGTCACGTGATCTTGACGTCAGCAGCCTCTAATGGCCGTCTTAATTTACAATTTAAAAATGTTGTTATCGGTAAAAAAAAATTAAAGCTAAACTATGAACTTCTACGCTATGGCAACGTTACCAAAGTTATTACCACATTCAAAATAGTTAGACTCGATAGTTAAACGAAAAATAATAAGCCAAACATGTGAAGTAAAAAAAAAAAATACGCTTACAAAAAATATTAACGAACAAGTTTTAAAAAATAAAAACAGCCAGACGCCATTTTTCAGTCTTTAGAGTAAAGCAGACAAAGTGAGAGAGAGAGAGATGTCTAGACAGATTCGACAGGGGGGAGGGTCAACAACGCATGTGTCAGATGACATCGTGACCTGATTTACTTTAAATAGTTGATAAACCGAACAAACTTTATATACGCCGCTTTAGCGTAGGTAGTTAAGGGTTATTTCATTATCTAAACGTTTTGGGTTCGAATCGTGGTGTGAGATGTCTTTTCTTTTTTTTTTTGATTTTTTACATTTAAATATTGAACCCTGTATTATTTAAGCCATTTTTCACGTAACGTTCGTTCGTTTTTCTGTTTTAATTTGTGTTTTACCCCACCCCCACCCCCGCTTAATTAAAACGTTGTTTTCTTTTCTTACTTCACTTATAACAATGCTTACATCGTCATCGTCGTAATGCTCGACGATTTTCAAACATCTTTCACTTCTGGCTGGCCGATTTTATTTTCAAACTTCGCCTCAGGGGTTCGGCTTCGATCCTACTCCCCCAGTTTCTTTTTTATTTAACACCACACACCCCTACAAACACCCGGGCAACGCCGGGTACCCCTCGCTAGTTCAATATAAAAGATAAAAAATGGTGTGGTATTGCTATTCCAAGAGTCACAAGGCAACCACATAGAATGAAACTATAGTCTGAAAATTATTTCTTGTTTATTTCATATTTTGTTTTACGCAACGAAGCAGGTCAAATTGGGTTGTTTTCTTCTCACTCACCTATTACTCTTAACTATGTGAAAATGGTTTTATCCAGAGGTATGAAAGAGCATATTTTTATCATCTTGACATATTTATTAATTCAAAGAGCTTATGATTGTGCAGTATAGTTAACAGGAAAAAAAAGGGGGCAACAAAACCAATTTTTTTTTCTACTTAGAGTCACCACTTATCAAGGCCACTCAAGGATAATGGTTAATGAATGTAAGGCGGTAGTGACGTAATTGTTAATGATGTAAATTGGGTAACATTTGATTATTTATGGGGAACGGGTCACCAAGAACTTGTTTACATTGGATTTGAAGGCTACCATGTTGTATTCAACCAGGAAACAGGCCAATGGAACAGAGTTCCACAGGCGAGCAGGTCTAGGAAAGAAGCTTTGTTCATGAAATCTGTGTTTAGATTTAGGCAAAGTTAGAGAGTGGGGGAAATCGTTTATAGTAGTTGTAGCTAGTCAAGTGTTTTTTGTGAAATTTTTGCAAAGGGGAAATGATAGATTGGAGATCAATCAAGCACTTGCCAGTAAAATAAGAATAAAGCAGAGACAGTCTTGCAATGTCTTTTCTGTAAGAAAGAGGTTGCAGGGGAAAAAAAAAGAGCATCACCTATTAGGTTTTGAAGCTGGTTTTGAATTCTATCAAGGCTGGATAGGGCGTGCCGAGCAGCTCCTTCCCAAATGTGGCAACAGTACTCCATTTTAGGGCATACCTGGCTTTTATACAGATAGAGGATTACATTGGCAGTGAGATACTGGAGCGGTAGAGTGATCCAACCATTTTTCCAACAAAGTAACTTTTATGAAACGCAAGAAAATTTAATTGCTCTGCATAGCTTTTCAGTTTTGGAACTTTTTAAAATATTTGTTTAATCAGATTTTGTATTACAGCTTAGAAGATTTTGAAAAAGAAAGTGTCAGTCATATGAAATCGAATGGTTCAGTATAGTGCAAAATATTTTGAAATAACTCAAAAACAGTTTCAGTAAGTTAAAAAAATATACAGGTTTGTTTAAAACTATTTGATAGATTGGTGACAGTTATTAAATGTATTTTTTGGTAATCATGCATATTAACTTACTTGAGCCATTGCCTGTTGTAGGAAATTGACAGTGTTAATCAAGTTGACAACCCTTGCTCAATATCGTTCCACAATTTTTTGTTTCATTTTAATATTATCTTTAAATTTAATAAATAATAATATTTGTAAACTGATTTATTTACTTTTCTGAATTTTTCACATATTTTTTTCAAATATATTTATTTACATATTTTTAAATGCTTATTTTTGCAAAAATAATGAATAAATAATAAAAAAATATATATCTACAAAAACATATTTATTTGAAGAAAATAGTTTACAAATATTTATATCTAAAAGCAGTACTTTTTGTAAAAACAATTGTGTAAAATAAAAAAATTGAGGACCATAATTGGGGGAGGTTGCTAATATAACTAACACTGACTATTTCTTATGAGGTGTTATAGCATAGACAACAAGCAATAGCTTAGTACATTAATATACTTGACTGATATTTTTATTTAATTTTTGATTTGTTAAATATACAACATCTAATTTTTGCATTAGTCAGCCATTTAAGTTTTTTTTTTTTTACAAGCCGTAAGGACTCGGCAGACATATGCATGGTCTATATTCGAAACACCCTCCCCTTGACTAGAAAATCAAAACTAGAATCAGATGACCAGGCCGTCATGTGCTTTAGACTTAACCTGCAACATAATATTAGCTACTTATATTTTCTTTATTGCTCTCCGTCGACCCAGAACTATACCCTAATCAACCAAATCTCTGAGAGCATAGATACAGCACTCTCCCTTAATACTAGCACATGTATTTGGTGACTTTAATGTCCACCACAGTAATTGACTTGGTTTTTCTACTTACACAGATGCAGCTGGTAGCATAACACAGTTTCTCTATATCTCATTCCCTATCACAGACAGTTATGTTTCAGACATGTCTCCCAGATCGACAAAACCAACAAGCCTCACTTCTAGATCTATTTCTGACCACAGTTCCCAATGATTGTGTAACAAATGCCCATAGCTCATTTGGGAATGCTGATCACGTTGTGATAATGGTAGAAATCACCCTAAACTCTCAACCCAAAGTTGAAGTGCCATTGCTGAAAATGACAAGGTAGTATAAGAAGGCTGATTGGGAAGCTATTAGGGATCTCATCAGAGATGCTCCATGGGGAAATATCTTTTATCTTCTTGTTGAACAGTGCACAAATGAGACCATTGAATGGCTCAAAGTGGCAGTTGAAGCACATGTTCTCACATTGAAGTTCTATAGCAAACCCCACTTTCCCCAATGGTTTACTTCTACTTGCGCAGCTGCCATTGCTCAAAGGCAGCATGCATACCGCAGATTTATCCAACATAAATCCAGTACAAACAGACAAAAGTTTATAGAAGCTAGAAGTAATTGTAAGAAAGAAATAGTCACAGCTAAGAGAGAATATACCGAAACCACCAGAAAACGCATTGAAGTGCAGAAATAAGGAACTCATGATTTCTGGAAAATCTACAACTGTGTAGTAAATAATGAGCAATCAACAATTCCCTCACTATCCAACAATCATGAGATTGTTTGTATGGCAACTGAGAAGACTAACATGCTTGCCCGTCGGTTTGCCTCAAACTCTACGTTTGACCCAACAAACTACTCCTTCTCTGATTTTCCTTTGTGGGCAGAAACCATACTAGATGATTATCCTTTCTCAAGTACATGATATAAAAAACCTAGACACTGATCTCATCCTGGCTGTACTATTACAAAAATTCTCCGCTGAGGTTGCTCCAGTTCTTTCCAAACTTTTCAACAAATGTCTTAATGAATCTTGCTTTCCTGACTGCTGGAAAACTGCTTCTGTGGGTACCAGTTTACAAGAATTCCGGTGAAAGAACTGACCCAGTAAATTATCACCCCATTAGTCTCCTTCCTCTTTTCACCAAAATATTTGAATTTATAATTAATCAAACTCTAGTCCACCACCTTACAGTTTCTAAACTTCTGTCTGACCAACAGTATGGATATAGGAATGCCTGTTCTTCTGCAGATATTCTAACTGTAATCTCTGAGTGTATGTACCATGCACTGGATAAAGTAGGGCAGTAGCCCTAGATATATCTAAGGCTTTTGATAACCTTCTCATGAAAATCAAATCATATGGTATTACGAGATGAATACTTAACATAATTAAATTCTTCTTAAGTAAGAGAAGAATCCAGGTTGTCCTTGGTCATACGTCAAAACAATATGATATAAATGCAGGTGTGCCTCAGGAGTTGATCCTTGGACCTTTATTATTCCTGATATTCATAAATAACCTCCCTGATAAAATTGTCTCTGAAATGGATATATTTGCTGATAACACCATTCTCTATAACAGGCATGAGAGGAAAATGAATGAACACATATCCAAGGCAATGGCAGAAACCCTAGAGGAAGACCTCTAATCTGTAGTGGAATGGGGACAAAAATAGATAGTAACATTAAATGCTGCCAAGACTAAGCTTCTTTCCTTTAATAATTACAAGAAAGCTTCTCAACCACCAATAGCTATGGCTAATGATACATTACTTGAAAGTAGTAATTTCCTCAGCTTAACGTTCAGAGGGAACATGAGTTAGAACAGATAATATCAAAGGCATTGCCGCAGCTGCTGCGAGGAAAGTGGGCTCTCTCTACCATGCTAGAAAGTTACTTACACCTGAAAATATCCTATACCTCTACAAGGCCACCATTCGCCCATGTATATAGTATTGCTGTCACATTTCACCTGGGACATTTGCTATTAGTCTCACTCCTGAACAGGGTTCAAAAGAGAGTCACCAACCTAATAGGTCTTGAACTAGGTTCCAGCCTCTGTCCCATCAATGAAATGTGACATCTCTCTGCCTGTTTTACAAATATTTTAATGGTGAATGCTCCAACGAACTACAAGCCCTTGTATCTCTGCATAGTTAATATCCCCAACAAACCTGACAAGCAGCAAAATCCCACCCCTACACAGTAGAGAACCCCAGATGCCAGAAAGCCTTCTACTCTAATAGTTTCTACCCCAGAATTGCTAGACTTTGGAATTCCCTTCCAGGTACCTGCTTCTCTGACTGTACTGACATGCTGAAGTTCAAGTGTAAACACATCTTGCTGTTCAACTCCCTACATAGTATCCCTGCAGTTTATGTCCCATATAGTACCCCCCCCCTACATCAAAGTGACACTGTGCCTTGTTTGGGGTGAAAATGCAATAAAAAAAAAAAAAGCCTTGAAGACGTGATGGAAAATTTAAAAGAATAAATACTTTAAAAAAAAAAAAAACTATGCGAGTCGGCAGAAAATGAAATTTTCTTGCATTTGGTAAAAGTTATTTGTTTTAAGTTTATTTTCTTGATCCCCTTTTTTATGTTAACTATACTGCACAATCACCAAAGAATTGAAAGGAATTGTTTCAGGACTGATTACGCATAACGATGTTGTTGTTTTTTTGTTTTGTTTTTTAATTTGGCAAATTTTCCTGGTTGAGAAAACCATCCTTGTGTATAATTTTCTCTCATTGTATATTGAGTCTAATGCAAGGACTGCCACAATCTTCCCTTATGACGCAAAACTACCATCAACTGGGGCTACGTATGATCAAATTTGGGGATTTTTTTCCTAACATTTATGTTTTGATCTTCTCAAAAACAAAGGTGGAATAAAAAATATTTCAGCTTTTTATACATATTTTTTTTTATGTATAAAAAATAATCATAGTAATCCATATAACGGGGGTTACTATGATAATGCAATTTATAATGTAACATAGTTGCCCCACCATGCAACATCACTGTAACGCCTACCTTGAAACAGAAAGATGATGACTAGGAACAGCTTCAATAATCAGTTGCACTTTTAAGTTTTCTCCCACCAGATGTAGAATGACGAAGATCAGCGGTTGGAGTTATCTTTGGCCTAAGTTTTCTTAAAGTTTTTCCTTTGCCAAAATATAGACCTCAAGCGTACTGCCAGCTACATTTTCAAGAATATTTTGCACTGGCTTAGGATTGGCAGGGAACATAAAATATGTTAGTTATAACATACATGTTACAACCTTGTGTTACAGGTAAAAAAAAATAAAAATTGATCAGTTAAAAATGAAAAATATGTGTTAACATAGGATTATCATAATAGCTCCAATGTCAAACTAGACTGTTAACATTACCTCACCAATATTACTTGCAAATAGGCCAGCTGCAAAGCCCATTAAATTTGTAACCATTGTCATCCAATCAAGCTACTCTTGCACCCGCACCCGTTCTTCAACAAAGGTGCTATGTCTATTTTTCTCGCACATCCCAAGTCAAATGGAAAGATGTGAAGCATACCAAATTCTCGACCCTTGTTGCTAGGCCCCTTTATCTCCTCATTATGTCAGAAAGAACCTGCACCAGTTTTTTTTTTCCCCCAAAAAAATTGTAGATATTTAAAATAGCATATCCACAGTACTAAAAGTAAAAGTTTTAAAATGACACCAGAAAACAATTGTTTTTTCACCTCAAATACAACACATAGCCACTAAGGTGTAATGGGATAAGGGAATACTGAGAATTAGGGACCATATTATCTATAGGGGTATCCTAAGTGAAGACTTATGCAGCAAGATTTTTGTTCATATTACATTTAAATTTCTGCAGGTTTCTAGAATAAAAAAATTGGGAGCAGGAAGTGAATTCCAAAGGCAAACTATTCTAGGAGTAAAAGCTGTTAGAGTAGAGTGCTTTCTGATGTCTGGGGACCTCTGATAGTTTTCAGGTTGCTCGGGTATATTTATGTTGCGAGAGTACAAGTGAAGCAAGTTCATTGGAGCACATTCTGTTGAAGTACTTGTAAAACAAGCTCCATGGTGGCAATGAACCAGGGGTTGCATCTTAATAGACAGCATAGGACCTATTAGAGGCTCTTCATTGGACCCTATCTAAGAGGGAGAGACTAGTGGTAGATGTATCTGCCCAGATGTGCCAACAATACTCCGTGCATGGATGAATGGTGGCTTTATAGAGATTCTGAATGCTGTCAAGTATGAATAGTTTTCTAGCATAGTAGAACGACCCCATCAACATCTTGGTATATTTACAGTAAAGGGATGTGATTTTGCTACTAGTTTAGTTGATTAGAGATATTTATGTTGAGGGGCACAAAGTGCAGCAAGTTCATCAGAGCATGTTCTGTTGAAGTACTTGTAAAACAAGCATAAAAATGCAACATGGTGCTGATGGGACAGGAGCTCAATTTTGGTAGAGAGTGTGGGACCTATTTAGGTTAAAAACTCTTTTTTATACTCTATTCAAGGAGGAGAGATTAGTGGTTGGTGCACCAGCCCAGCTATGATAACCATATTCCATGCATGAGCGAATGATATCTTTCAAGAAATACAGGATTCTAGTAAGTTTGAGAATTTTTCTAGCTTGGAATAAGGAGTTATCTTTTTTGCAGCAGACTTAGCAGTATCTTCTACATGTTTATTCTACTTCATGTTACCTGTGAATATTAAGCCGAGGAGTGTGAATGTTATACTCTCAGCTAGGGTGCTATTAGCATTGGTAATTGGTGGTTGAAAATTACAACAAATAAAAGCAATTTACAAAAATATATTTTTGTAAAACAAAACAGTTTTCTTTCGTTTTCTTTGTTCTTATTTTGTCGGGCATATGTTTTTCAGACTGATATGCGATAGGTATGTTGCGCACACATGCATTCATCAATTACGCAATGGTTATTCACTCCTGTCTTAGTTTTACATTCGTCCAACAGGTGACATTTCTACTTCCTGTTTTACTTTCTTTTTTCCACTTCCATTATCTATATATCTATCTCTTTTGTTTGAACTGCCAATGTAATCACACACATTTTTCGCCTTGGCAGGCGATACCTTCATCTGAAGGTAAGACCACACATGTCTACAACAACATTGACAAACTTATATGAACACTCAATGCACATGCATTCACAATAAACTTATCAAAACTTTTCCTGTTCATACATATTCACACCATGAACATTTCAAGAACTTATACACGTACACCTACGCACACACACACTTTCATTGTTCTTTTGTCATTGTTCGTAAAATAAATGCATTCTTTGTATATATTGTCACTTGGTATTTGTTATCTCATTTTGAAGTTGGAGAAGGGCAACTCTCTTTAATGTGAGGATCGTCTAGTTCTCTAAAAAGGGGGCACTCTGGAATGCTGAGTCTAAAAGGACTTCACTGGCTGCGGCTGAGGACAGAATAGACTAAGTGTAGCATCAAAGCATTATTTGTTCCAAGACAAAAGGCCAAGGGTTATTTTAGTATCTTATCAAATTTTACCAAAACAACATTTACAACCACGATATATATTCATTTTCACTGAAATATGCAATAGTACTCTTTTTTATTGAGTCAATAGCAAGTTTGTATAAAATAAAATTCGAATTATATTTACTGCGGTTGCTGAGGATTTTTATCTTAAAAAGCACCAAATGCTTTTGCGTTTTTGATATTTTCTGCTTGTATTTTTGTTTTTCTCCAAATATAGATTTTTTTTTCTTCTTTTGCAAATGACATTGTGTTCATATTTACAAAGATATTTTCTACTTTTCCTTCTCTTGCAGTATGGTATCAGATTTCTTCTACCCTAACATGGGAGGAGTGGAAAGTCACATATACCAACTATCTCAGTGCTTGATTGAGCGAGGTCACAAGGTCATTATAGTGACCCACTACTACAAAGGTCGTGAAAGTGTCCGATATCTGACCAATGGTCTTAAGGTAAATATTATGTACACTAAACACACTTATTACACGTATGCTGACAATACTTTTGAATGTGATACTTTCAACCTTGTGCTGACAAACAATGAAGAAGTGAGATATGTACATGGTCTAACATATACTATGAATATTATTGCATACATATACATTCAACACCATAGGTTTTCATTTTATACATGCAACACATACATTTATGCATATTAGTGTATACACAATAATGTTACACATTGACATTGTGATGAGGTAGAGGTGCAAGTGAACATAAAAAGTTACTAGCTTGTATAAGCTATTCTTTTTCTTTTTCTCTTGAGCTTACTCTTTCTTTTTCATTTCTTTCTTCCTGTATCAAGTGTTGAAATGGTAAACAATCAAATCAATAGCTTTGCACTATATTCACTTTCACCAGCAAAAATTTTAAAAAGATATGATTTCACATAAAGGTGTGAATTGTACGATTTTTAACCGATAAAAATGATTCCCACTCATTTGGAACAATAAACTGAGCGATAACTAGGACTAGGCATATTCTTTTTAGTTTTGACTCTCAAGTGTGTATCTGTTAATATCGTATATGCTTTTATATAGAGTGATGTGGTTCTTGGTTGATTAACTGTGTCTGTGTCAGATATATACTCGAGAGTCAAAATAATGAAAAGAATATGCTGTTGTCACAGCCCTAGTAATCATATGTAAAATATCAATTTCTTATAGAAACAGCAGATCGACAACCAAAAAGAAAGCTGTCCAACGGAGACAGAAACAAGACAGAATGCAGCACAGTAGTGCGCTCATCTATCCCTACTCTGTAAGGCCAGGAAAAACAAGTACCCAGTTCACAAATATTCACCCAGAAACAAAGGCCATATTTGCATGTATGTTTTTGGAACCCGCACATATTTTTGCTGACAATACTTTCTAATTTGATAATATACACTCCCCTCCCTTTCCTTATGCAGAGAAATGATGAGAAAGTGAAATAAGTGGGCAGGAAATAAGGAGGCCAGCAAATCTATTGAACTCCATAGTTGAGATGATGCCCATTGATAATTAATTTTTGAGCAGTCGGATGGTGATGAGCTAAGAAGAGAGATGGATGTAGTCGGCTCTGATTGGTGAAATCAAGCCGACAAGCCTTTGAGGAGTCTAGGTTTTTTATGATATCATGAGTATGAAAAAGGGACGATTTTCAGATCATCGATTGTGGCTTCTTTCCTCAAAGAGAAATTTGGGAGGAAGTGGTTTGTTGGGTCTAAAATGGAGTTGTATTTCAATGTGACCAAACCAATAAAGTCTCCTGTTCTACACACATCAGCCTATACTGTGCAAATTTAATCTTCCCCTTAAGTTATCAGAAGTAAACCTTTTAAATTTCTTATCACACATGTATTGCCAGGTTTCATTTCCATACATCATCAATCATTGTGTTAGATACTTCCTTTAGTTGATCGAGATAATGCTCTGCTGGTTAGTAATACTAGAAGTGAAAGTATTGTAAAATACAAGTCAAATGACTAATTTATGCTTAATTACTGTATAAAAAAAAAACAATTCTGTATTTGTAGAAAAATTCCTTCCCTTTTATATTGGAGTAACCTAAACTGACTGTAAAGGTAAATGTCATAATCATAAAATACTTTGTTTCCTATTGAAGGCGTACTATATACCATACACACCGATTTACAATCAGTGCATCATGCCATCAATGTTTGCAACACTGCCCTTACTCAGAAACATTTTCATTCGGGAAGAAATAGACATTGTTCATGGACATTCTGTAAGTAATAATGATTTATTTTTTTTATATACTGTCATTGAAACTCGTTTAAACTAATTATTTTATTATGTTTTAATAATTGTACTACTATTTGTTGCTTAGCATTTGTCTTTATATATACTATTCAAATCTTGGTACCTCAGTATATATTATACAAAGTACGAAAAGTGATATATATTATTTTAATTGGAATTCATTATTGAGATGAGTATTATTTATATTAATTTATTTATTGCAGACTATTATCCTCATCTTTTTTTAGTTGGTGTTTCACAACGTTTTGGCCAACTATTCCTCTGGCCTTCGTCAGGTGTTAACCGCAACGTGATAGGAACTCTGAATCTCCTGACTGCATCCACTGCAATTACTGCCTTCCATAGTTGTTGTCGTCTCACCACGTTTTGGCTAAGTAAGCCTCTGATCGGCTTCGGGTAGGATTGAAACCGCTATCTTCAGAGAATTCTCACCTGGAACCGTAGAGATTCAACATCTCTATCAACTGCACCACGTTGAATCTCTACAGTTCCAGGTGAGAATTGTCTGAAGATAGCGGTTTCAATCCTACCCAAAGCCGGCCAGAGGCTTACTTGGCAAAAACGTGGTGAGACGACAACTACTGATGGCAGTAATTGCTGAGAATGCCATTAGGAGATTCGGAGTTCCTATCCCGTCGCGGTTACCACCTGACAAAGTCCAGAGGAATAGTTGGCCGAAACGTTGTGGAATAACAACTAAGAAAGATGAGAATAATAGTCAGCAGCAAATAAATACAAAAAGTGATATAATGCAGTAAGGTATATTGTTAAATACTTTGTTGAATACCTTATGAACTCTATAATAATGAACCATTTTAAGTACAACATAAATTGTGATTAGCTTTATTAAAAGAATAATTCCTTAAAAACTGACATAAAATTCAAATACATGCTGGAAATATCTAGTACAATAAAAAAAGTTAATCCAGTTAAAAGAATAAAAAATAATGTTCAAAGCTTTTTATGTCTAATGATTTAAAATCACTGAGCTTCCATGTGCCATTTTTCTTATTTCTTCTCTAGATCACTTTTGCATGTGTCTTTTTTTTTTCAACTTTCTCATGAAGAGATGGAGTAAGCAGCATGGGTTACCTGTGTTTATTTCTAGCTCCTCTAAAAATGTATAAAAGCTATTTTGTTATAAAATTGTTATTAAACTATAGAATGATATAATCTTGACTTTACAAAAGGTGTTTGATAAATAATTTTCCTGACCTACTTCCAGTTGTCTGATCTTGCTGAAATTTTGCATGTGCTATGATTTATATCTCGATGGGTTATGTGGCAAATTACAACTTTGAACTAATTGTGTTTTCTGATTTACAGATGTTTGAACTGAGTTGGGTCTTATGCAGTTATCCTATTTTTGTATTTGAAAAGACGCACCACAATGTATGGTAATGATGTATGGTACAGAGTCTCTGGAAACAATCATTCATTTGCATATGCATAAGGTGTCTATCAAATGGATTCCCAAGTTGCTGACACTTACAAGACAATCTTCCAATCCACAACACACGTCACCTGATCAGAAACACAAGCGTATAGATATTAAATCCTGACCCATCCCCCTTACTCTCTTGACTTTGCATCTTCTGACTTTCATCTCTTCACAGTCATGAAATTGATTTTTGAAAAAGTTTGCCAGAAGATGCAACCTTGATTTTGGAAGTCATCTCATGGTTGGAGGATCAATCTATGGTATTCTACAAAGATGGTCTCCAGAGCTCCATTAAATGATGGGCGAATGCTTAACTCTATGTAGAGAAAGACTGTGCCAAAGTTCATTGCTCTACTGCTATGAGAAGTGGGTCAGACACATTATTTATTGAACGTCACTCATGATATTTTAAATATGGAGCTTTGTTTTTGTTTTTGGAAATTCATTCATTCCTATTCATATAGATTTGAACTATATAGATATTGCATGTATATATGATGATAATTATGGAATTATAATCCAGTGTAATAACAAAAGGAAAAAAACACAAATTGTCGACATCTTCTCTGATATTTTGTCTTTATCCCAAAACTTTCTCAAGATGATAGATTTGCAGAAAAATATATTTCCAGTATTACACCTCTCCCTCTTTCTCTTCTAATTGTAGGCCTTTTCCACGCTGGCTCATGAAGCTATGTTCCATGCACGGACAATGGGTCTGAGGTCTATTTTCACTGACCATTCCTTGTTTGGTTTTGCTGATGGCAGTTCCATTTTAACCAACAAGGTTCTCACAGTCTCTCTGGCCGACTGTAATCATACGATTTGTGTTTCCCATACGAGGTAAGAAAACTAAGGGAATTTTGTAAGAATTTCCAAATCTTTACATTTTTTAAAAACTTTTGTTCACTCCCAACCAATGCATATTGCTACTCAAATGTAAGGGGCTACAGCTGTAGCAGCAAGATTTGTAAGGGATAGGAAGTTGGTCAACATGATGTTTGTTCACATTACATTTAAATTTCTCCATGTTGATATCGTCTGAGAAAAGAAGTTATTAATGAAGTGAATCGTCCAGCAACTATTGTGGATTTTGCTGCTAGGTGCAGATATTTTTTTGAGGTGTGAGTGGGGGGGGAGTATGTATATATATATATATATATATATATATATATATAGTAAGTTCATCAGAACACATTTTGTAGAAGTACTTGTAAAACATTTACGGCGATGCAATACTGCAGTGATGTAACAAGAACTGGAGCTTGACGGATAATGTGAAACACATTAGGTTGGAATTTTTTTTTACCCGGTCCATGAAGTAGAAACTGATGATTAATGCACCATTTTAAATGTGGCAACGATACTTCATGCACACTAAATTGTGGCTTTTTATATATAAAGATTCAACAGTATGCAAGGATTTCATACATTGTTTTTAAGTTCGATCCATTTAATATGTAAGTTTTTAACATAAAAAGTTTTAAATCATTCATCATGGTTCTTTCTTACGCCTTACAGTCAGAAGATCCAATCCTGAGAGGCCAGTGCCCCTTTTCAGAAGAGTCTTGATTGTAATATGAGGCTTCTCAACATGTCACTTGACCGGGTTACTACAGGAACACTTTTCCAACAGATTTGGCATGTCGGATACATACCCAGTAAATGTTAAAACTCTGTGTTTGCTTGTGCAAACGAAAGAACTTGCTAACTTTCTTAGAGTGGAACTTTTTTATATCCATTAAATATTTTAAATTATTCTGACACATTTTTGCTCCGAGCACTCTGTTACTTAGTTAAAAATTGGCTTCAAAATCTAGTGAGGAAATTATCACTTCTGTTCATTTGCAGCTGCTTTCTCACTGAAGAACTGTTATTAGCCTCTCTCTACTCTATTGTTATTTCCATGAAAAGTGCTTTACTGAGCTCCAATCTCTGGTTTATCCTTGTAAGAAATTCACAGTAAGAACTTGCTTTTCTACCACAATAAAAGATAAACTTCCCTTTATTCTTCCATGTACCTAGCATCAGTTGAAAATTCCACAAACAGAGCTGCTTTCCCATCAGTAAAATACATTATCACAGGACTGCTTCCCTACAGATACTGCCATAGTTACTGCAAGGAAAATAGACTACCTTTACTGTATTAAAACCTTTTCACATTTTCCAGTATCTTACATTTCTATGAAGATACCAGCCTCCCATGTATGGAATATTGTCACCATATCTGGGCTGGTGCACTAATCACTAGTCTCTCCCTCTTAGACTGTATCTAATTTAATAACCCTAACCCTCCCTACTATCTACCAAGTTGCAGCCCCTGTCCCATCACCAAAATGTTGTATTCCTGTACTTGTCTTACAACTATTTCAACATGATGTGCTCTGATAGTGCTAACTGAACATGAAAACCTTTGACGAATCTGATAATCAGCTAAATCCCACCCACCCTCCACTGTAGAGGTCCCCTAACCCTAACCCTAACCCTAACCCTCCACTGTAGAGGTCCCCAGATGATGGAAGGTTTTCTACTCTAATAGTTTATTTTCTTTGACCTGCTAGCTTTTAGAATTCTATACTTGCTCCTCTTTTATTTTATTATTGGAATCCTTTGATATGAGTAATTTGTATCTTTATTTATGGACTGTTATCCTCATCCTCATCGTTTTATGAGGTTTTGGCCAACTATTCTCAGAAATTACTGCCTTCCATAGTTGTTGTCGTCTCATCACATTTTGGCCAACTGATCCTCTGATCGGCTTTGAGTAGGATTGAAACCACTATCTTCAGACAATGCTCACCTATTCACTACTGAAGGGGCCTGTGATGCAGTGGATAGAATCTCTGCAGTTCCAAGTAAGCATTGTCTGGAGATAGTGGTTTCAGTCCTACCCAAAGCCGGCCAGAGGATTAGTTGGCCAAAACGTGGTGAGACGACAACAACTATGGAAGGCAGTAATTACTGAGGATGCTGTTAAAAGACTCAGCATTCATATCCCGTTGCAGTTAACCACTTGTAGAAGGACAGAGGATGAGTCGTCTGAAACGTGAAACAACAACTATGAAGATGAGGATAACAGTCTACAAATAAATAAATAAATTGCTCCTCTTTTCTCTAACTGTATACATATGCAGAAAATTAAATGTAATGTGGACAAATATCTTGTTGCATAACTCTCCACTTAGGATACTTCTAAATCACAGTAGCTCCTTAAGTCTAAGTGATAATGTGCCTTGTTTGAAATGAATAAAAGCAATAAAAAAAGATTACAACATGTTCGTCTTCAAATTTGATGTAAACAGATTCTTGTCATAAATATTCGAACTTTGTTCATTTAATCAATTATTCTTAATCCTCTCATAATGTTTTTCATCTTTCAATTGACCATACATTTCATCTTGTTAACCCTGGTGTTACCAGATCAGGCTGTCTTTTGGCTTCCTGAGATGAAATGCACCTACATTGAATTTCTGTTTTTCTTTTTCTTTTGTAAAACTTAAATATATTCTGCAAAAACAAAAACAACAACCCCCTTCCTCTCCCTCCCCTTCTCCCTCACTTCCTTACTTCGGGCTTTAGAATACACCGTCTGCCCCCCTGCAGAGAGTAAAAATCCCTCAATGGGGCCACCTGTTTACCATGGGTGGCGACCCATGACACCTTGGAACAGAATCCTGGTGGTTGAGGGTTGAGGAGGATAGAAATGATTTCCTTCCCTTCGCAACACACCACTTTGGCCCTTACCTTGGCTAGACGGGCGGTCGGAGAGGCCCACTCCGATCAATCGGCTGGTCACGACTAGCCCTAAATCAGACAAACATAACAAGAAAATATGCTTGCGCTCCCCACATTAGACAATAAACTGATTTAGTTAGCAGTGGCTGAAGGGTCAATCAACTTGCTGAGTACGGACGAAACATGGCTGGAAAACCAACATCCCTTCCAAAAATAAAGCTCTTGGAGGGGATGAACGAAACACAGGTGCTGGAATCCAACAGTAAGAAGAGTATACTTTTGCTGTATCCCTGTTGTGTTGGGGCGAATGGGCCCCCCCCCCAACACTTCCCAAATAAGGCTCCGAGGCAGGTGGGGAGCAGCAGAAGTGAAAAATAACTAAAAATAGAAATGGAAAAAAAGAAAAAGCCTCCCAAAAGATATCACGCGGAAATATCGGATATTTCCAGCTTAGAGGAAGAAGAACTGCAAAATCAAAACTTTCCAAGATTTATTATCCTGGAAGCTGAAGATGACAACCCCCTGACAAGACTGTCCCCATTCTTCATACAGAAAGAAATCGCTGCAAGAATATTACCCAAAGCAGTTAAGAATTTAAGAAATGGAACAATTCTAGTAGAAATGAATAAAAAAAAGATGCCAATATCCTCTTAAAAATGGAAAAATTCCATAATAAAAAGATCAAAGCATATCCCCATGGTAAAATGAATTCATCAAAAGGTGTTATAAGAAGCAAAGAACTATCATACTGTCCAATTGATGAAATAAAAATCAAGCTAAAATCCCAAGGACTAACAGACATAAAAAGAATATCCATTAAAAAAAATGGAAACTCAATTTTAACTAACATATATCATAACGTTTAAGACACCAAAGGTCCCAACAGAAATAAAAATTGGTTGCAATTGTAAAAGTTGAACTATTTATACCAAACCCCTTTAGATATCAAAAATGCCAAAAATTCGGACATCATGAGGATGTATGCTACAATCAAACTGTATGTGGCAAATGTAACCAAAGAAACCCAGACCACAATTCGAACGAGTGTACAAACAGATGCAAATGTGCAGAAGACCACCCAGCCTATGTAAGGAGCTGTGACATATGGAAAAAAGAAAAAGAAATTGTAACAGTGAAACAAAAACAAAATATATCATTCCCCAAAGCAAGGAAAATTGTAGACAGATATATGGCTGAGAAAAGTTATGCACAAATTACCAAAAAGGAAATTACAGGGAAAAAAAGATAAATACAATATATTTGTTGAAAAGTTAAGAAAACTTGGACCAAACGACTGGCAAAAATTCATAACTGAAATAAAACCAATAATTACAGATACCACAAAAGTGAACACATACCAAAACAAAGAAAAGAAAAAACAGTTAAAAAAAGCTACACCAAATCAAAGAGAAATAGAATCTGCACAAATCCCTAGCACATCTAGAATGAAAGAATTACCAATACAAGAAAAAATTAACAAAAAAGAGAACGAAATAAAGCAAGAATTAAAACCCTCCTACAGAACATCACGATCACGAACAAAAACAAATAAAATCTCACGATCCAAAGATAAAGACACACAAAGAAACATTATGCCACCAGGACTTGAAAGTCATGAAGATCGAGGAATCCAACAACCCAAAACAAAAGAAAAAAATATAAACCATAGCTAATAAAATCCTACAATGGAACATAAGAGGATTAAAAATTAATATCAAAGAAATACAAATACTCATCAAATCCCTATGTCCTGCAATACAGGAAACACACTTAAAAGAAAATGACAAAATTAACATAAAACATTACTCAATATACAACCACATAAACAAATTATCCAACAAAGCCACCGGTGGATCATCAATACTGATAAACGAAAACATTCCACACAGTAAAGTGAACTTAAAAACAAATATGCAAGCTATTGCAATAACTGCAACACTACACAAAACAGTAACCTTGTGTTCACTCTACATACCACCAAATGAAGCAATAAATGAAACATAATTAAACAATATAATCAAACGACTACCTAAACCATTTTTTACTGCTGGGAAACTTCAATAGTCACAATGCATGGAAGGGCAGTAAAAAAACATAAAACAAAAGAAGCCAAATCATTGAAAAAATAATTAACCAAAATCAGCTAAAACCCACCCATCAATCTTCCATGAAGAACTGCTTAACATCCAGAATACATATAAAGAATACACACAAATCTACACTGACGGATCAAAAGATGGAGACAAAGTAGAATGCGCAGTCATCCACAAAAAAATAAAACTAATAACAAAGAGAATACATACATGCACTCAGCAATGGGAACACTATCAGCAATAGATATAACACTATGTGATCCAACCATATACATGGATTATAGCTGGAGAACACATAATGATACATGCGGAAGTAACCACTTCCCAATCATAATAGAAAACGAGAATCACAAACTAGAAGACAAAACACCTTGCTGGAATGTATAAAAGGCAAATTGGGAAAAATTCCAAAATACATGTCAACACAGATTAATACCTGAAGCGAATCCTAACTTAGAACACATCACATATTTCAGCAATACCTTACTCACAATAGCTGAGGAGAACATACCAAAAAGCTCCACTTTTACAAAATATAACAAACCCAGGTTCAATAAAGAATGCAAAGAAGCCTAAGAACAAGACGTGCAAACTTAAGAAAATTCAAAAACAGTTCAACGAAAGAAAATCTGGACATATATAAAAACAGCAAGGCAAAACTATCAAAGAATCAAAACAGAACACGTGGAAAGACTATGTTACAAAAATTAATCCAAACACAAAACCAAAAAAAGTATGGGAGATGGTTAAAAAAATAGCAGAAAAAAATACAAAGAATCCTACTAAACACCTTATATGCAACAACATGAAGATTACCGATAAACAAAATATCGCAAATAAATTAGCAGAACAATTCTCAATGAACTCATCATCAAAAAACCAAAATAAAAAATTTCAAGCTATAAAAAAAAATGAAGAAAAAATAAAAATAAACTTCAAATCAAAAAATAAAGAAAATTACAATCAATTACTCAATAGCGCAGAACTAGAGGAGGCAATAAGCAAATCTCATGATACAGCAGTCGGCCCTGATGTGATCCATTATCAATTTCTCAAAAAACTACCAAAACCATCACTGGACTACTTACTACAAATTTACAATGAAATCTGGATAAAGAACAGTATCCCAAAAAACTGGAAGATACTGAGATATGGATAACTAACAACATTCCAAAAAACTGGAAGCAGGCAATTGTAATCCCAATACCCAAACAAAAAAAGATCATACAAACCCAACAAACTACCGACCCATTGCACTCACTAGTTGTTTGTGCAAAACATTTGAGAGAATGATTAATGAAAGATTAAATTGGTACTTGGAAAGCAAAAATCTGATTGCAGAAAGTCAGTCGGGTTTCAGGAAAAATAGAAGCCTCACCGACCACTTAATAAAACTGGAAACACGCATAAGAGAAGCATTTGCAAAAAAGGAACATCTAATAGCAATTTTTTTTAACATGCAAAAGGCGTATGACACTGCTTGGAAATACGGAATCCAAAAAGACCTGTATGAACTAGGACTTAGGGGCAGAATGCCAGAAATTATCAGAAACTTAACAAATAGAATCTTCCAAGTATGGATGGACAACACTTTTTCAGTCCAAAAAGATCAAGAAATGGGTGTCCCCCAAGGCAGTATCCTATCTGTCTCCCTCTTCAACATTAAAATAAACAATATCATAAAAAACATAGATCCAGGAATTGAAAACGCCCTATATGTGGACGACCTACTTATATACTACCAATCTAAATATATACAAACAGCCGAACACAAACTACAACTCTGCCTGAATAAAATAAAATAAACAAATGGGCTATAGAAAATGGATTTACATTCTCAGAGGAAAAAACTAAATGCATCCATTTCTGCAAACTACGAAAATTCCACCACAACCCCAACCTGAAACTGGATGACAAGAACATCCCACTCATCGACCAACATAAATATTTAGGTATCATATTTGATAAAAAATTGACTTTTATACCACATATAAAATATTTAAAAACAAAATGCCAAAAGACAATGCAATTGATCAAAGTCCTAGCACACACCGATTGGGGTGCAGACAAAGTCACATTATTGAAACTATACCAAACTCTAATTAGATCTAAAATGGATTACGGATGCTTATATGGAGCAGCAAGGAAGTCCTACATAAAAGAACTAAATACAATTCATTGTCAAGGATTAAGATTGGCCTTGGGAGCATTTAGAACTTCTCCAGTAGAAAGCCTCTATCTAGAGGTTCATGAGCCTCCACTGATACCAAGACGACAGAAGTTAGCTCTACAATATTACTTAAAGCTTGCATCATGTCCATCGAATCCTGCATGCCAATGTATCCTCCATCCACAATACACACAACTCTTCAACAGGAAAGAAAATATCATCAAACCCTATAGCCTCTGTATAAAGAACACAGAAGCCCAAATAGACACAACAAAAATACATAAATATATCAAATCAAAAACTCCACCCTGGATGATCAAACAACCACACATAATATTAAAATTAAATAAATATCCCAAAATCAATCTTCCATGAAGAACTGCTTACCATCCAGAATACATATAAAGAATACACACAAATTTACACTGACGGATCAAAAGATGGAGACAAAGTAGGATGCGCAGCCATCCACAAAAAAATAAAACTAAAGGAAAAACTCCCAAACAAATCTTCTATTTTCAGCGCAGAAGCAACAGCCGTAGATTTGGCACTGAATATAATAACCAACGACGACCATCAAAAATATCTCGTACTTACAGACTCACTTTCGATACTCATATCTCTAAAAGATAAAAAAATGACAAACCCACTTATTACAAAATTGCTAAACAAAATGGATGGCATAACCATGAAAAAAAAAAAACATTATCTTTTGCTGGATACCAAGCCATATCGGCATCTACATGAATGAACAAGCAGATAAGGCAGTAAAGGAAACTCTGCAACAAAACCACATAAGTGGAAAAATCCCCCATACAGACCTAAAGACTAAAATAAACACATATTTGAAGAGAAAATAGCAAGAAAACTGGAGCTCATGTATAGAAAATAAACTATTCCAAATAACACCAAATATTGGAACGAGAGACACAAAAAAGTTAACAAGTAAAGAAGAGGTAGTAATGGCCAGACTGCGAATAGGTCACACTCACATCACCCACTCACATCTACTAAAAGGGGAGGAGACACCTATCTGTATAACGTGTCAAGAACCCTACACAATACACCATATACTGACAAACTGCATTGACCTTGAACAAACCCGAACAAAGTATTACCAAGAAAACAATCTAAAAACAATATTAAACAAGATCGATCCCCAAAAATTATTAATTTTCTGAAAGAGATTAAAATATACACTAAAATATAAGGAAAGATCCCCCCCCCCCAAAAAAAGCCATTAAGAAGAACAAACCAATATATAACGCATCATAATTAACGTTTCGGCATTAAATGACCCCAAAGTGGTTGATATGCCGTAAAACAAAACAAACAAACATCATCTTGTTAACCATTAGCCTTGATAAGTGGGTTTTGGTCTTCATAAGTGGTGACTCATTAGTAAAACGAAAAATATCTTTGAAAAAATTTCAGATGTATATAATGGAATGAATTTTTATTTTCTTAAAAAGTATTTTCATTTAATTGTTAATATGTATCTGCATATAAAAATAAATTAAACGATAATTTGAATTTTACAATTAAGGATTATTTCATTCTGAGGTCAGAATGAAACATTGATTCATTTTATTTATTGCTTTTAATTTCTATTTATTGTAAGATTTTACTAAAAAAAAACATCTTTTTATTTTCCTAGTAAAGAGAATACAGTTCTGAGGTCTTCCATTAAACCAGAAATGGTATCTGTGATTCCAAATGCTGTTGATACAACAATTTTTGTTCCTGATCCAACAAAGAGGGATCCTACTAAAAGTAAACAATCTTTCTTTTTTTTTTCTTTTATTTTTCCATTTTCTTTCCTTTTTTTTTTCCTTTTTTGTCTTTTATTTCTTTTCTCTTTTTTTTTTCTTTTCCTTTTCTTATCTTCATTTTTATTTCATTTGAAAAGTTTAAGAAAATATTAACATCTCCAAATTTTCCGATATTTTGAGTATGAGATGAAATTGCATTTGGTTGTATAAACATGGATTTATTTTTCAACACAAAAAAATCTGCAGTCATTCAAACTACTGTTCTTATCTTGAATGTTATTCTCACAACGTTTTCACCTTCTTCAGATGTGTTTTTTGAAGTCTGTACAGTAATAGAAATTTATTGGGCGCTTCTACACTATTAGGACGACATTTCGGAAATGGTAATACTGAATTTCACATGAAAACAATCATAACTATGCATTCCTCGTATTTTTAAGATGATTATATCCAAAAATTACGAAGATCAATTAGTTAGAAAATTATTTATTAAAGAAAAAAAAATAGAATTTGATAAAAACGATCATAAGACACAGAGGTCAAAAAGGAGGTAACTTTCCGTTTCAATTTAAACAAGATGGCGGCAGTTTTTCACCTGCTAACACGATTAAAGTTTTTTTAATAATTCAGTAATATTCAGGTAATTTCGACTGCATAATTGGGAAGCTACCATTGTAATTTATTAGAATTGACAAAAAAAACTCATTGTTTTTTATCAGAAAATTCCATTTATTGACTACAAAATTTTGTCCCAATTCTGTAGAAGTGCCATTTATTGAAATAATAGAAATTTGTTCAATTCATAGCTTTCTTAAATTTCTAATAATATATTAAAGTTAATATCTGTAAATGACTATGTGAAAAGAATTGCACAGAAATTAACATCATAATTAAGTATTTAAAGAAATTTGGCTCACGCAAAGTATTCAAAAGGGTTCATATGTAATATAAGAAAACAAACGTGTAAATTTGGACCAGCTCACATGAGTGATTACAATGTTAACAAACACCAAATGCTTTTGAGTCCACTATCTAAACATCATATATTTTTTTCTTTTGTCAGTTACAGTCGTTGTGGTCAGTCGGCTTGTCTACAGAAAAGGTATGGATCTTTTAGCTGGCATTATTCCGCTGGTATGCAAGCGCTTTCCAAAGGTGAATTTTCTCATAGGTGAGTTTAAATTAAAAAAAATATGAAATACTTTTAAAACTTCAGTCAGAATGAAATAACTCTTTCCAGTTCTAATATTTATATCCCGATAATGATAATTATTTTAGTATTTTTTGAAAAATATTTCCTTAAAAAATATTTACTTTTGATAATAACTCGAAAAATTAGTTGTTGATAAAACATTAGGTTGAATAAAGATAAGATTGGTTTATCAATTTCTTCAGTTTAAATTAGTAACTTAAGCCTCTCGCTTATCAATAGCAATATACTTTGTTTCATGTGAATAAAAGTTTAAAAAAAGAAGAAAAAATGATTATTATTTATATTGTAGTTAAAGGGGAATAACTCTTTCATTTATATACAATCGTCAGTCACTGCAATTAACCTTTGGGCAAGAATAAAAGTGTAGTATGTGTTCTGTTCTTAGTCAGAAGAAGAGAGATCCTTCTTGATTGGATCAACTTTTTGTTCTATTCAGTGTGCCCCTTGTTAGAGGAGATAGAGATCTTTGCTACATAAAAAATTTATTTTTATTATTATCTAATCCAGAGTAACTATTTTTTTTTTTTTTTTTTGGAGAATTAATTATCCTCACTTTAAAAATGAAATCAAGCTTGTGTCCAACTTTGTCCTCATGAGGAGGAAATAAATAGGCACTACAATTTATATGCAAGTCTTTCTCTTGATTTTTTTTTTTTTTTTTTTTTAGCTTTCGTATATCTTAACTCCTTCTATAAGTTCTGTTATTGTTTAATCCTTTTGTTTTCACTAAAAGTTACTGCTTATCAAGGTCACTCAAGGTTAAGGGCTAAATAGATTGTCAGTTGGATGCTGCCAAAAGAGGATTGGAAATAATGGGATTAATAGGCAGATTATTTAAGAGGAACTGATTAACCAAAAGAACAGCTTATCAAATATTTGTTTATATTAGATTTGAAAATGATCATATTGTAGTTGGTTAGAAACCACTGTAGTGGTATTTTTGTTCCACAAATGGGATGTTCTATGCAAGAAACTTTGTTTATGGAAGTTTCATTTGGTACAAAGAAAGGCAAGTTCTTTGCTGTGGTTGATAAAGATTCTTGTTGTGAAGGTTTTATTAAAGAGAGGGCAGGGTTTGGAGTGCCGTCAAGCACGTACCATGAACATAATGAAACGATATAGAGAAAGGTAAGCAACATCTCTTCTGTATGAAAAAGTTTGTAGGGAAAAGAAGAAATCGTCCCTTACTAGATTGTGAAGTTGGTTTTGTACTCTGTCAAGATAAGAAATAGTGCACCTCCCCATCTATGAGAACATCTTAGGGTGTATCTGGCTCTTGTACAGGAAGATGACTGTGTCAAGAGTGAGATACTTTCTGGAATAGTAGAATTTTCCTGACAACCTTAGCAACAAATTTGATGTAAATCTTCCATTTTAAATTTGGAGCTTACCATAGGAAGTTGTCAAAGGAGATGTGCTTCTTCGATGAGAAAAACATTCATTTCAAGTGATGAGAAATGAGGACCCAAGCCTTGGTGATGAATGGAGAGAATTTGATTTTAGAGGTTTTAAAAATAACACCCACCCCCCACATTGCATCGCATACTTGGAAAAGAGAATCAGGAAGACTTTTTTCATTGATGCTTTTTTGCAATGTTGCCATAAATAGTTGTGTGCATAGATGTTGATAAATGATTTCAGAATATGATTTGTAATATCAAATGGGTTCATGTAATATCAAATGGGTTCATGTAATATCAAATGAGTACATGTAATATCAAATGGGTACATGTAATATCAAATGGGTTCATGTAATATCAAATGGGTACATGTAATATCAAATGGGTACATGTAATATCAAATGGGTACATGTAATATCAAATGGGTTCATGTAATATCAAATGGGTACATGTGCATAAAATATGCGAGTTAAAAATAAAATCATAACAAAACTTTATGAAGTACTTACTTGATATTAAAAAATATTATCGTACAGCAAAAATTCCGAAAAATGATGAAATAGAATTTTATAAAAAAATAAGTTTAATTTTATGTTGTTGAAGATGAAAATCTGATAATGGTAGACTTCTCTGAACTACAATGCATAGTTGAATTTGATAAATAAAAATACTTAATCATTTTCTGTAATTTTCAGTGTACGGTAATATTTTTCAATACCAATTTTTTTTTTTTTATTACATTTTCACCCCAAACAAGACAAATTGCCACTTTGGTGTAGGGGTCTACTATCAGAGGCAACAACTACTGGGGTACTATGTAGGGATTTGGGCAGCAAGATGTCGGTTCACGTTACACTTGAACTTGAATATTTGCTAAAGTTTTGCTCTCATTTTACTTTTTAACTGTCATATTTTATAGGTGCCTTTTTATGCACAAGCACAGATTAAATATAAATTTAACTTTTAGTTGATCTTTTACCATTGAATATTAATTTCCAACTCCAAATGAAATGGGATAAGGTACCCTCTCCATGCTCACCTCAATTTTTTAACTGTAAATCTGTGATACAGAAAATTGCCCCAAACTTTCAGTTTTATATTTATTTTGCTCCTGAGTAACACCAGGCTGCTGTTCATAAAGCATGTATGTGATTTATTTCAGGTGGTGACGGTCCGAAACGTATCGTTCTGGAAGAAGTAAGGGAATCATACCATCTACATGACCGAGTGAAAATGTTAGGGTCTTTGAAACACAGTGAAATGAGAGATGTAAGTAGCCGCCATCTTGTTTCCTTTTTTTTTTTTTTTATCCCAGGTAACTTGACAATGGATGCATGAATTATCTCCCTTTTGCAAATTCACTTTTGATAAGTGAGATATTTAATAGAGAAACAATTTCAAATAAATAATATGCTAAAACAATTTCATATTTATATGTATGGAAAAAAAATGGAATGATTGAAAATGCATTGCAAAAAAAAAAAAGGAATATTAACTTTTTTTTTTTTTGCTATTGTTGAGCAGTATTCATTTTCATGTGAATCAGATGATTATTGTTGGCATTCGTTTCCCTGATATCTTTCTAGTTAGAATTCTTTCTAGAAAGCCATTTTGTATATAACAGGATGGAACCATGTGAATGTTACCAACATTCCGAAGTGAAAGTGTTTCTATCGAACGAACTGGATTTGAATCTAGTACACTCAGGTTGCCAGTCCATGTTGTTAACTGCTTAGCCTCTGTCACCTCCCTGATGTTGCTGCTGTATTAAACATGAAACTCGAAGTAAAATTCACTTTCAGACTGAAAATCGATAAGTATGCTTCAGTTTGATACAATAATATTGTGTGGCCTGCATTGATTCTGAACATTCATAGAATACACAGCAGCAATACACAACCCTTCTTCTTTGCATAGGCCCACATCATATCGCAGTCTGCAGATGTTATTCTGTAGCTCCATCTCCTTTGGTTGCGTGTCTGATCAGGGTAGACACTAGTGATTATTCAAGTTTTGAGTTGTCCTCTAAGGACTGTTCCTCAACAGTCAGCTCTTACGCCACCTTGGTAAGGCTGTTATCGGCTCACAGGATATGACCGTAGTATCTTAATGGAGATTCATAGAGCTTGTCAGCGATCAGCGCCATTCCATATCCATTTCAATGTTGTCTTTGGATTTCCTTAAAAATTTAACCTTTATTTGAATATTCTGTTAACATATCAATTTTGATAACGCACATGATTTATATATATAAATATATTTTATCTTTACAAATGAGTCACCACTTATCAAGGCCCAGAAGACACGAGGATAAAGATTAATGAGTGTACGGTAGTCGATGGAACAATATCATAGTAATCGTTAGTAGTGGAAATTTACTTAAGGGGACAACTCATCAAGAACTTGTTCACATTGTACTTGAAGACGACCATATTGTAGTCAGCTGGAAAGCAGGGAAGGAAAGAGTTCCACAGATGTGCAGTTCTAAGAAAGGAGCTTGGTTCATGGAATCTATATTTAGGCACAGATAAAGTGGGGAAATTATTGATAGTGGTTTCAGATATAGACAAGTGTTTTTCGTAAAAGTTGGGCAAAGGGGGATCATAGATTGGAGTTCAAATGAGCACTTGCCATGAAAATAATGATAAAGCAGAGACAGACTTGCAACGTCTCTTCTATAGAATAAAATGGAGACAAACTCGCAACATATCTTCTGGAGAAAAGAGCTGCTTCTAGCAGCTCCTGTCCAGATGTGGCAACAGTACTCCGTCAATTGATGTACTTGGCTCTTATACAGATAGATAATTGCATCAACAGTGAGATACCTACTGGAGCAGTAGAATGGTCCTACCATTTTTCCAGCAACCTTGGCAACAGATTTGATGTACATGTTCCATTGTCATATTATGTAATTGACCCCCCCCTTGGATGTAACTTCATTGTTGAATACCATTAGATTAATATATAATCATTCTCATAATATGTAAGTAGTAATACACACGGACGAAAAAACGCTTTGGATAATCACAGATTTCAAGGTAGTTCTACTAAAATAGCCATATTTTTTAAACCAAAGCACTTCAAGTCTTCAAATTACTACTGTTTTGTTCGGAAATGAATATACTTTCAAATGAATTAATAAATATGAATGTACATTATATATTTTAAGAGTTTTAAGCAAATAAAGTGATAAAAATGTGAACGTCATAAAATGGCGTTTTCGGTAAGGTTTTGTAATGACCCCTCCCTGTTTTCTAAAGGTCCGTACCGTGATTGTATGAAGAATTTCGTCATGAAATTTGGGAACCAATTAGAAGAGGTGTTAATCTTAATACTGTCAAGTGTCCGAAATATTTTTGACCATTTCTTTTTTTGTCGTGTTAAAAATAAGACTTTAATATGACGAGTATTGAACATTTTGAAAAAAAAATTCTTCGGACACCCAGTAGTAAGTAAATCAATCTTTTTACTATCTTTATCAATTAAAAGTATTATTTTATGTTGAGTAGGACCGCAGTAATTGATAATTTAAAAGGACCTACCCGAAAAAAAAAATGTTTCTATTTCTCGAATTTGGTCAAATGAAGTTAGTATTACTAGAAGCAGCAGCAGCAGCAGCTCCAGCCTGTAGAATCAGCAATAGCACAGTGTATAAACAACATGCATTCTTTAATTTTTATTCAAGAACGAATTAAGAAAAACATGAAAATATGAATATAAATGTTCTTATATGTTTAATGAGAGCTATTTTGTTATCAGAATAACATTAGTTTAGAACTATTCGGTTTTCAGAATGTATAATAACAACAATCCCAACCAATTCGGCATTATGAATCTGTTGCAATTTCTCACATTGCTTGTCAAATTTAAAAACATGGTTAAAAAAACAAAATAAACTTTTGTAGATATATAGCTTGCATGCACTTTTATTCTTTAAATTAGTTTTGAACAACGAATTAAAACAATGTTTTACTGCGAACAGCCACAAATGTTTTTTTTCAAAATCAAAATAAGTATCAAAATCTCGTTTATACATAGATTCGAAAAAGTTGTCAAAAAACAAATATATAACAAATAAATGTTATCAAAGGCAAGATAAGTTACTTTTCTACCAAACTGGATATATTTTTTGTGTTTTTATTCAATGTAACATGTTTATTAAGCTAGAAAAATATACAGTGTTTACCGATGTATTGGAAAA
Organism: Euprymna scolopes; assembly: GCF_053919585.1. Lineage (NCBI taxonomy): Eukaryota > Metazoa > Mollusca > Cephalopoda > Sepiida > Sepiolidae > Euprymna > Euprymna scolopes. The sequence continues at coordinate 37,119,982 of NC_136512.1, read as the reverse complement.
TTAAAAATGGCGCCCGGCCCGACTCTCTTTGACACGGTAAGTTTGAGAAAAGGAGTTAAAAATAAAAAACAACTATACAAAATACTGTTAAACTCACCGAATATATGTCACGGTAACATATATTGAGCGTTTCTAGCAGTATTTTGTCTACTTTTTTATTTTTAACTCTTTTCCCCAAACTTACCATTTCAAGAGAGTCGGGCGCCATTTTAAATTTTCCAAAACATCGGTAAACACTGTTTTCAAGCTGAATAAACATGTTACATTAAATAAAAACACTAAAAAATTATCCAGTTAGGTAGAAAAGTAACTTGCTTTTGATAACATTTATTTGTTATATATTTGTTTTTTTGACAACTTTTTCAAATCTATGTGTATAGTAATACAAACCCTCAAAATCTATATCAATATTCTTGAAATTTTAAAAGCAGTTAGAAAACACATCAAACTACAATTAGGAAGCTTTTTATTTCATTATTTTTTTTTCTACTTATTAAGCGAAAGATATTTTTACAACCTGCTCCAGCGTAGTATAAACGGCCTATGGAATTAACACCTTCAACCTCGAAAATAGAAATCAACAAATTTTTGAACGCTCTCTTTGAAAAAAAGCTCTCTTAACTTCACCTCTAATACAAATTATGTGTGGCAAGTCTCCTCCTAAAACACTCTTTAACCCTAACAATAACACTAAGTTCGAGTGGCAAGCCCCCCCCCAACAAAATACCTCTGTAAGCCACATACAAGCATCTAAAACAAACAAGCAAAAAATAGATCCTTCCTTAAAGAAAAATACACATAAAAATAAATTGGTTAACTGTCCTAAAATGCTAGAATGGCCAGGAAATGATGAATTATTTTACATTAAATTTTTGTGAAACTAACCGCTCCCCCCTCTAATATTGTTTTTGTTAGCTTTGTCTCTGTCAAGTTTTCAGTATGTTCACACATAATTTTCCTTAGCCCTACAATTAATTCAAAGTCCGAATGGCAACCCTCCCCATATTCTCATTGCATAGAAACCCTCTTAAAACTACACATAATCATCTTAAAAAAAAAAAAAAGCATGCATATTTTCCCATAGAAAAAAAAAACAGTTAACTGCCCTAAAATGCTAGAATGACCTGTAATAGGAAATTATTTTACATTCAATTCTAAAATAATTTGTTTATCTTTCATTAAAGTTTTTCATGGCATTTTATACATAATTTCCTAAAAAGGTAGAATCACATTTTGGAGGGATGGTCAGAAGGAGTTGAGTGGGGTTAAACAGAAGGTGTTAATCTACAATAATACCAAAGAAATATTGCAATATATTCATTTTTAAATGGTCTTATGTTTAAATTTAAGTTTTTTGTACATAAAGCACATTACAATTCAACTTTGAGTTCTCCAACTTCTTTTCTGTTTATGGATACATGGCATTTTTAAGGAATTGCTGCATATTTATGCACATTTACTGCAGATTATTTGGAAACCATAAACTTTGGGAGATTTTCAGTTGCATATTCTGATTCCTTGTACAAAAATACACTTATATGGTAAATTTCATTTCTTAGTCTTGTGTTTTAACAAAGATATGACATTTTTGCTGAAAAAGTAGTGTAAAAAATGTGACGAAACGCATAGTTATGGCTATTTTTGTGCCTCACACGTTTGGATATTTTTCCCTCTTTAAAAGAGGGAAAAATATCCAAACGTGTGAGGCACAAAAATAGCCATAACTTCCTTAATTTTAATCAGATTTTAAAAATTTAAAAAGATTCTTTCTTAGCTCATCCAGCTCTTTCTATGCATACCAATATTGAAATATTTCAAGCTATTTCAATTTTTTCATGTGTATTGCTAATGTAAGTGACCTCCTTTGGATGTTGCTTCATTGTCGAATACAACTAAATTAATATAAAATAATTGGTATGATATGTAAGTTACCTCCCATGGATGTAGCTTCATTGTCAAATTCTATTAGAATAATACAATCATTATAATATGCAAGTGATCTCCTTTGGGTGTAGATTCATAGTCGAATTCCATTAGATTAATATACAATCATTGCTATAATATGCAAGTGATCTCGGCGTCGCCCGGGATTGTATGACATAGGTGGATGTGTACTAGCAGAATACCAAGTGTCGCCTGGGATTGTATGATATAGGCGAAGTATAAGTCCGATACGACAATTTTGAAGGTGCTTGTGAAGTATAGGTCTGATTTGAAAATATTTGATGGTGCTTGTGCATTATAGGTCCGATTTGACAATTTTGAAGGTGTTTATGGATTATAGGCTGATTTGACAATTTTTAAGGTGCTTGTGCAGTATAGGTCCCATTTGACAATTTTGAAGGTGCTTGTGCAGTATAGGTCCGATTTGAAAAATTTAGACGGTGATTGTGCAGTATAGCTCTAATTTGAAAGATTTAGAAGGTGCTTGTGTAGTATATGGCCGATGTGAAAAATTTAGAAGGTGCTTGTGCAGTATATGTCTGATGTGAAAAATTTAGAAGGTGCTTGCGCAGTATATATGTTACAATATGCAAGTGACCTCCCTTGGATGTAGCTTCATTATCGGATTCCATTAGATTAATATGCAATCATTGTTATAATATGCAAGTGACCTCCATTGAGTATAGCTTAATATCTGTGCTAGCAAAATACCTGGCATAGCCCAGGATTGGATAAAGTATGTGTATATGCACTAGAAGAACAACCGGCATCGCCCGGGATTGTATGACATAGGTGGATGTGTACTAGCAGAATACCAAGTGTCGCCTGGGATTGTATGATATAGGTGAAGTATAGGTCCGATTCGACAATTTTGAAGATGCTTGTGCAGTATAGGTCCGATTTGAAAATATTTGATCGTGCTTGTGCATTATAGGTCCGATTTGACAATTTTGAAGGTGCTTGTGGATTATAGGCCGATTTGACAATTTTTAAGGTGCTTGTGCAGTATAGGTCCCATTTGACAATTTTGAAGGTGCTTGTCCAGTATAGGTCCGATTTAAAAAATTTAGACGGTGCTTGTGCAGTTTAGGTCCAAGTTGAAAAATTTATAAAGTGCTTGTGCAGTATAGGTCCAATTTAAAAAATTTAGAAGGTGCTTGTGCATTATAGGTCCGATGTGAAAAATTTAGATGGTGCTTGCGCAGTATATATGTTAAAATATGCAAGTGACCTCCCTTGGATGTAGCTTCAATATCAGATTCCATTAGATTAATATACAATCATTGTTATAATATGCAAGTTACCTCCCTTGGTTGTAGCTTCATTGTCGAATTCCATTAGATTAATATACAATCATTATTACAATATGCAAGTGACCTCCCTTAAGTGTAGCTTCATTGTCGAATACCATTAGAATAATATACAATCATTGTTATTATATGCAAGTGACCTCCCTTGGATGTAGCTTCATTGTCAAATACCATTAGATTAATATTCAATCATTGTGATAATATTCAACTCACCTCCCTTGGATTAAGCATCATTATCGAATACCATTAGATTAATATGCAATCATTGGGGTAATATGCAAGTGACCTCCCTTTAAATGGATTCATTGTCGAATTCCATTAGATTAATATACAATCATTGTTATAATATGCGAGTGAACTACCTTGGGTGTAGCCTTATTGTCGAATTCCATTAAATTGATATACAATCATTGTCAGAAAATGTAAGTGACCTCCCTTGGGTGTAGCTTCATTGTTGAATACCATTAGATTAATATAAAATAATTGGTATAATATGTAAGTTACCTCCCATGGATATAGCTTCATTGTCAAATTCTATTAGAATAATACAATCATTATAATATGCAAGTGATCTCCCTTGGGTGTAGATTCATTGTCGAATTTTGTTATATAGCCCAGGACCCCTAGGCTGGGAACGATCGTAATTAGTACCTTCCCCGCTGCAACAAAAAACCCAGTATCCGTCTTTTAGTTATCGTCTAGTTGTTTAATTTCTGGTTGTTATAGTAACGGCTAAGACGACAGAGTTATTTCCCCCTTGACTTTGCATTTTCTCTCTGTAGCTGTCATTGCTTGTCATAACAGCGTTCCCGACGCACAAAGAATTAACATGCATACTAAGGTTAGACGTAACTCAGCACAACAAATCAAGACGTAAGACACACTGGTTTTTCATATAAAAATATATTTTGTTTTCAAATTATATCTTTCGTTTTACACAAAGATCGTCAATAGTTCAACTTTAACAGTGTGGCTTACTGTTCATTTCAGTGATGGAGGGGTGTGTGTGGAAACGCTCTACTCTCGACAGTCGCACGCTTCCTAACTCTTTTTTTTTCTTCTTCTTCTCTCTTCTCTCCTCCTTCTGCTTCTTCTGGTTAGATTCCAAACGTCACCGCTTATATTGGCATTTCTGTCGCTTGGTTTTTTCCAATCCACGCGATCTGTCAATCAACTGATCGATAATAGAACACGCGTTCTTTAGTCACGTTTTGACAATTTCTTTGCCACTTCCTGACCCAGAATCATCGTGCGATTTATCTTCAGCTTACCAACACGTGAATTTATCACTCATGCTAAATCTATACATTCCAGAGTTACGAGGAATGTCACGTTTCCCTGTTTTGTAAACAAAAAAATCGTCGTCCGATTTCTCTGTTTACGACGTAAGCACTTTCTCTTTTCGACTGGTGGACAATCGATTATTCGATGCCCACTCTTTTAAATCTTTTATTAAAGAAGTTTTTTTTTTTTCAGTTATGTATCGGATGGTTCCAGCCATCCATTACATAACAATTCCATTAGATTAATATACAATCATTGTTATAATATGCAAGTGATCTCCCTTGGATGTATAATCATTGTCGAATTTCATTAGAATAATATACAATCATTGCCATAATATGTAAGTGACCTCCCTTGGATGTAGCATCTTTGTTGAATACCATTAGAATAATATAAAAACATTATTGTAATATGCAAGTGACATCCATAGAGTGTAGCTTCATTGTTGAATACCATTAGATTAATATGCAATTGTTTTCATACTATGTAAGTGACCTCCATTGAGTGTAGCTTCATTCTAGAATTCCATTATATTAATATACAATTATTGTCATAATATGCAAGTGACCTCCCTTAGATGTAGCTTCATTCTCGAATATCATTAGATTAATATACATTCATTGTCATAATTTGTAAGTGATCTCCTTTGGATGTAGCTTAATTTTCGAATGCCATTACATTTATATAAAATCATTGTTACAATATGCAAGTGACCTCCCTTGGATGTAGCTTCACTGTCAGATTCCATTAGAATAATATACAATCATTGTTATAATATGTAAGTGACCTCCCTTGGATGTAGGTTTATTGTCGAATAGCATTAGGTTGATATACAATCATTGTTATAATATGCAAGTGACCTCCCTTGAATGTAGCTTTGTTGTCGAATACCATTAGAATAATATACAATCATTGTTATAGTATGCAAGTTACCTCCCTTGTATGTAGCTTCATTGCTGAATACCTTTAGAATAATATACACTCATTGTTATGATATGCGAGTGACCTCCCTTGGGTGTAGCTTCGTTGTCTAATACCATTAGATTAATATACACTCATTGTTATAACATGCGAGTGACCTCCCTTTGGTGTAACTTTATTGTCGACTACCATTAGATTTCGCAAGTGGCTTCACTTGGCTGTAGTTTCATTTTCGAATACAATTAGATTGATATATAATCATTGTTATAATATGCAAGTGACCTACCTTGGATGTAGCCTCATTGTCGAATACCATTAGATTAATATGCAATCAATGTAATATTATGCCAGTGAACGCTCTAGGATATGGCTTCATAGCTGGATATTTGTACTAGCATAATACCCAGCGTTGCCGGGGATTGTATCAGAAAGGTGGATATATGTACTAGTAAAATACACGATGTTGCCTGGAATTGGATGACATGGGTGGGATGTTTCCTAAGAGAATTCCTGGGATCGGATCAGATTGGTGGATATTTGTGCTAACAGAATACCCCATATAGGAAGATGGTGTGATTATGTCGTAAAATCATGAAAAATTATTGTCCAGATTAGTAACATATCATAGAATTATGAAAAATGATGAAATGCGAGTTATTTGTTGGTGTGTTTATAATGAAATAACACGCCAGACAATGTCACAAATAATTATTTTAGCAAAGGAAAGGATATTATGTGGGCTAAATTATGAAAAACGATTGTCGAAATTAGTAACATATCCAAGAATTATGAAAAGTGATTAAATGTAAGTTATTGGATTGGTGTGTTTATAATGAAATGAACAGCCCAGGTAGAGTCTTAAAGTTAATATTTTAGTAAGAGGGGGTCGATTATGTGGGTTACATCATTAAAAATGATTGTAGAAATTAGTAACATATCCAAGAAAAGTGAAAAAAGGATGAAATGTTAGTTATGTGATTGGTGTGTTTGTAATTAAATTACCAGCACAGATAATGTCTCAAATGTATTAATTTAGTAAGAGGAAGGGGATTATCTGGGTTAACTCATGAAACATGATTGTCAAAATTAATAACATATCCAAGAATTATGAAAAATTATGAAATGTTAGTTATTTGATGTGCATATTGGTAATGAAATAGACACCCTAGACAATGTCACATGGTTGTTATTTTAGTAAGAGAGGGGCGATTATGCGTGTTGAATCATCGAAAATGATTGTCGAAATTAGTAACATATCCAAGAATTATGAAAAATGATAGAATGTGAGTTATTTGATTGGTGTGTTTATCATGAAATAACCAGTATCAATGTCTCAAAGTTTTTATTTTAGCAAGAGGAGAGGGGATTATGTGGGTTAAATCATGAAAAACGATTAGAAAAATATACAATTATTGTCATAATATGCGAGTGACCTCCCTTGGGTTTAGCTTCATTGTCGAATTCCATTAGATTAATATACAATTGTTGTTATAATATGTAAGTGACCTCCCTTGGGTGTAGCTTCATTGTCGAATACCATTAGATTAATATGAAATCATTGTTATATTATATAAGTGACCTCCCTTGGGTGTAGCTTCATTGTCGAATACCATTAGAATAATATACAATCATTGTTATAATATGCAAGTGATCTCGCTTGGATGTTGCTTCGTTATCGATTACCATTAGAATAATATGCAATCATTACTATAATATGCAAATGACCTCCCTTGGATGTAGCTTCATTGTCGAATATCATTACATAAATATACAATCATTGTTATAATATGCGGGTGAGCTCCCCTGAATGTAACTTCATGATGGGGCGGTTAAGTTGCAAAATCATGAAAAATTATTGTCCAAATAAGTAACATATCCAAGAATTATGAAAAATGATAAACTGTGAGTTATTTGATTTGTGTGTTTGTAATGAAATAAGCAGCCCAGATATTGTCTGAAAGTTAGTATTTAAGTAATGAAAAAAACAACCCCAGCCAGACAATGTCTCAAAGTTATTATTTTAGTAAGAGGAAGGGGATTATGTGGGTTAAATCATGAAAAAATGATTGTCGAAATTAGCAACATATCCAAGAAATATGAAAAGTGATTAAATGTAAGCTATATGTGTTTATAATGAAATAAACAGCCCATATATAGTCTGAAAGTTATTATTTTAGTAAGGGGGGTTAATTATGTAGGTTACATGATAAAAAATGTTCGTAAAAATTAGTAACATATCCAAGAATTATTAAAAATGAGTAAATTTGTGTTATTTGTTTGGTGTGTTCTTAATCAAATAGAAAGCCAAGATGATGTATTAAAGTTATAATTTTAGTAAGAACGGGGCTATAATTAGTGTTAAATCAAGAAAAAGTATTATCGAAATTAGTAAAATATCCAAGAATTATGAAAATTGATGACATGTGAGTAATTTTATTAGTATGTTTGTAATAAAATAGACAGCCCAGACAATTTCTCACATGTATTATTTTAGTAAGAGGTGGGCGATAATGTTGGGTAACTCATGAAACATGATTGTCGAAATAAGTAACATATCCAAGAATTATGAAAAGTTATGAAATGTAAGTTATTTCATTTCTGTTTTTATAATGAAATAAACAGCCGAGGAAAAGCCTCAGAGTTATTTCTTTAGAAGGACGGGGTAAATTATGTGGGGTTAATCATGAAAAATGACTGTTGAAATTAGTAACATATCCAGGAATTATGAAAAATGATCATATGTGAGTTATTTAATTGGTGTGTTTGTAATAAAATAACTAGCTAGATAATATCTGTAAGTTATAATTTTAGTAAGAGGAAAAGGGATTATGTGGGTTAAATCATGAAAAATGATTGTCAAAATTAGTAACACATCCAAGGCTTATGAAATATGATAAAATGTGAGGTATTTGATTAATGTGTTTGTAATGAAATAACCAGTCAGACAATCTCATAAAGTAATTATTTTAGTAAAAGGAAATGATATTATGTGGGTTAAATTATAAAAAACGATTGTCGAAATTAGTAACATATCCAAGAATTATGAAAAGTGATTAAATGTAAGTTATTGGATTGATGTGTTTATAATGAACTGAATAGCCCAGATATAGTCTTAAAGTTAATATTTTAGTAAGAGGGGGTCGATTATGTGGGTTACATAATTAAAAATGATTGTTGAAATTAGTAACATATCCAAGAATTATGAAAAATTATAAAATGTGAGTTATTTGATTGATGTGTTTATAATGAAATAACCAGCAAGACAATATATCAAAGTTATTGTTTAGCAAGAGGTGAGGGGATTATGTGGGTTAAATAAAATAAAACGTTTGTCAAAATTTGTAGCATATCTAAGAATTATGAAAAATGATAAAATATGAGTTATTTGATTGGTGAGTTTATATAATGAAATAAACAGCCCAGATATTGTCTGAAAGTTTTTATTTTAGTAAGAGGGGGTCGATTATGCGGGTTAAATCTTCAACAATGATTGTCGAAATTAGTAACATATCATAGAATAATGAAAAATGATTAAATGTGAGTTATTTGATTGGTGTGTTCGTAATGAAATAGACAGGCTAGAAGATGTATCAAAGTTGTTATTTTTGTAAGAGGAACGGGATCATATCGGTTAATGAGGGGGCGATTATTTGGGTTACTTTATTAAAAATAATTCTGGAAATTAGTAACATATCCAAGAATTATGAAAAATGGTAAAATGTGAGTAAATTGATAGGTGTGTTTGTAATGAAAAAAAAAACAGCCATACAATATCTGAAAGTTATTATTTTAGTAATAGGAGGTGGCGATAATGTGGATTAACTCTTGAAAAATTATTATCGAAATTAGTAACACATCCAAGAATTATGAAAAATGAAGTTTTAGTTATTTGATTGATGTGTTTATAATGAAATAAACGGCCCAGTCAATGTAGCAAATTTATGATTTTAATAAGAATTGGGCGATTATATGTGTGTGCTCATTAAAATTCATAACATATCCAAGAATTATGAAAAAATGATGAAGTGTGATGTATTTTATTGATGTGTTTGTAATGAAATAAACAGCTGAGAAATGTCTCAAAGGTATTACTTTAGTAAGAGGAGAGGGATTATGTGATTGAACTCAGAAAAAAATGACGTTTGAAATTAGCAACATATCCAAAAATTATGAAAAATGATGAAATGTGAGTTATTTGATTGGTATATTCATAATGAAGTAGACATACCAGACAATTTATGAAAGTTAATATTTTAGCAAGAGGTGACGATTATTTGGGTTACTTCATTAAAAATAATCCTCGAAATTAGTAACATATCCAAAAATTATGAAAAATGATATAATGTGAGTTATTTTGTTGGTAGGTTTGTAATGAAATAACCAGCCATACAATGTCTAAAAGTTATTATTTTAGTGATAGAAGGGGGGCGATAATGTGGATTTACTCATGAAAAATGATAGCAGAAATTAGTAACATACCATAGCCTATGTATCAATGTTTTTATTTTAGTAAGAGTGGAGGCAATAATGTAAGTTAAATCATGTGACATGTTTGTTGAAATTAGTAACATATCAAAAAATTATGAAAAATGATTAAATGTGAGTTATTTGGATGATGTGTTTGTCTGGGCTGGTTTTTCATTACAATATCTTAAAGTTATTATTTTAGACAGGTGAGCAATAATGTGGGTTAAATTGTCGAAATGTGTAACAATCCAAGAATTATGGGATTCAACGAGATACGTTAACATATATACTTACAGATTACCAGGAGTCACCCTGTATTCAATGAGATACATGCAAATGTATGCAAGCAGAATACATGGTCACCTCGGATGTAATGAGATAGATGCAAATATATACTAGCAGAATACTTGGCGTTTCCTTGGATTGAACTAGATTGATTGAAATATATACTAACAGAATACCTTGCGTCGCCCAGGATTTCATGAGATTGATTGATATATATACCAGCAAAACACCCAGCGTTGCCCGGGATTGAATAAATAGGTTAGAATATATATTAGCAACATACCTGGCATCGCTTGGAATTTGATGAGATAAATATGTTGCATATTACCTGTCCTTACATGTATATGCTGTAAATTACCTACCCTAGGTAATATACAATTATTTCATATGTGTAATACCCGTCTTATGTAGGTAAAATATTCTTTTGCTCGAAATAGCAAATGATACATAAACATACAAAATTCCTCTCTCATAAGAATAATAAATATATTACAAAACCAAATTCAATATTTTCATTGTGTATACGGTCCCGCGCAACGCCGGGTAGCCCCGCTAGTCTATATATATAAAAGCGAAAATGTATGTATGTGTGTTTGTGTGTCCGCTAAAAACTTTCGACAGACAGAACAAAAATTAACAAACTTGGTATCATATTGAAGCTCCATCCTTCGCCCGAAAAATATTGAAAAATTGGCCAAAAACGTTAATTTTTTCACCCTGAAATCAACAATTTTCTACAGGAGGGGGGGGGTCAACAAAACCATCCTCTCATGACGAGATCGGTTCTACACATGCGTCAGATGACGTCATGACCTGATTTAGTTTAAATAGTTGAAGAACTGACTAAATTTCATGTACGTCGTATTAGCTCAGTTGGTTAGAACGTTGGGTCATTATCTAAATGTTTTGGGTTTGAATCGTGGTGTGAGATGTCTTCTTTCTTTTTTTTTTTCGATTTTTTTTAATTTTAATATTGAAGCAGGGTTATTTAAGCCATTTTTCATGTAACGTTCGTTTTTCTGTTTGTTTTTTACTACACTTATTCTTAGGTTTTCGTTAACACCCCACCCCCCCACCCCCGACAGTACAAACACACACCCAAAAACGTCCGGGTACCCACCGATTTTTAAAATTTTAATATCGAAACAGGCTTATTTAAACCATTTTTCACGTGTTTTTTTTATTTTTTTTTTATTTTTCAGAAGTTTTAACGTTCGTTTTTATGGTTTCTTTTTTGTTTTTGTTTTTCAGATTTTTACATTTAACATCATTCGTTTGCCTTACGTTAGTTTTTTTTGTGTTTTTTGTTTTGATCCCCCCCCCCCCCCCGTTTTATTTTTCAGATAAGTTTTAACGTTCGTTTTTCTGTTTTCTTTTTTTACTTCGCTTATTCTTAGGTTTTCATTAACAACCACACACACCTCCAAACACTCGGGCAATGCCGGGTACCCCCCCCCCACTAGTCTATATATATATAAAAGGCAAAATGGTTGCGTGTTTTTTGTATGTCTAAGAAAGGCTTTTAGGAGGGGGGGTTCTCGACAAATTTACATTTATTTAGAACTTTCCTTATACTTCCTAGATTATAATAATCTATGATTTGCGAACGGACTTCATCCCTACATTTATTTTGATTGACTTTTATAAAATTCCCTCTATTCCGTCCTTTCGCATGTTTGTTTGTCTTTTTCATATAAAAGCAAGACTAATTGGAGTGAAGTGGGCCACCTAACTTGTTGGCCGGGACTTCCAGAAAGGCAATTAGCTTTGATCAATGTTGCGAAAACCCTTGATATCAAACAATTGCTATGCATTTGAGAGCTCCCTCCTTTTCGGGGGAGCTTGGTTTCTCCAACATTGAGGGAAAACAAATAAATGAAACGGCGGAAAGATTAACTGGCCTTCAGCCAGCATTTATTTCTGCATCTGCATGATTTTTTAACTTATTCACTTCAAGTCAACTTTTTGATTGACATCGATAAATTTGAACCCTTTTCACTTCCTCTTGCATTGTCGCGTGTCAGTAAGATCTCAGCTTTTCTTTCACTTTCTTTTCTGCTTTCACGTCACGGGTTCAAGCCTGCCTACTAACACTTTTTTTTACACCTCCAAACACCTAGGCAATGCCGGGCACCCCTGCTAGTCCATTAATAAAACAGAAAAATTGTTTAAATTAATAAAAGTGAGTTAATAAAAGTTTGTTTTTAAAGGAATATACAAATTAGTTATCCTTTTTGAAGTCGCCAGTAAATTCACCACTAAGTATATAATGAAGTTGTAAAATAGAAAAGGACCCTGGTGTTGAGGGATCTTTATATGTAGATGACTTACTGGTATTTTGCAGATCAAAGTATATATGCACCATTGAACGCAAACTCCAACACTGCTTAAATAAATTAGACAAATGGAAAATGGTGATAAATTTTCCCAATCCAAAACCAAATGCGTTCATTTCTGCCACAAGAGAAAGCTTCATAACGACCTACATTGAAGCTTGGAAGAACAATAATCCCCACCGTAGAAGAACACAAATTTCTGGGTTTAATATTTGACAAAAAACTGTCATTCATCCCACTATCTGAAGAATCTAAGAAATAGTTGCAACAAAAGACTGCAACTACTACGTGTAATAGCTCATACAGAATGGGGAGCCGATCAAGAAACATTCCTGAGATTATATAGGACTTTGATTAGATTAAAACTTGACTATGGTAGTTTTATATACAAATCAGCCAGAAAATCCTACCTAAAGATTTTAGATCCAATTTGCCATGGAGGACTGAGATTAGCTCTCGGTGATTTTAGAATGTCCCTAGTTGAAAGCCTCCATGCAGAGGCTAACAAAATATCTTTAAATATAAGGAATCAAAAACTGGATGCACAATATTACACTAAATTAAAAGCATAACGAAATAATCCAGCGTACAAAGCTACATTCAATCCGAGATATAAAGAGGCATTTGAAGCAAAAAGAAAGGCTATAAAGCCCTTTAGTCTTAGAATGAAAGCAATACTGCAGGAATCAGAAATGACTGTAGAAAATATCCACGAACACATACTACCTAAAACACCACCTTGGATACTCAAAAAACCGAAAGTAATCCTAAACTTAAATGAGCTCCCAAAAGCGAAAACCCACCCTAATATCTACCAAGAAAAAGTCTATGATATTCTCCTGAAATATCCAGACCATCTACCTATTTTCACTGATGGTTCTAAAGACCATAATAGAGTGGCATGTGCTGCCGTATCAAATGAAAAAACTCTTAAAAAAGCTCTTCCAGCAGAAAGCTCTATTTTTACTGCCGAAATATGTGCCATCGACCTCGCACTGAGCATTCTAGAAAAAGATAAACATAGGAAATTCCTAATTTTTCAGATTCACTTTCCGTTTTAACATCTCTGAATGACAAAAAACTTGAAAACCCTCTAATCATCAAACTAACAAACAGAATTGATTAATTATCTGAACACAAAGAAATATTTATATGTTGGATCCCAAGTAAGAAGAAATGAAAGAGCGGACTTAGCAGCCAAATCAGCTTTAAACTTGAATCCAGATACAATAAACATACCATATACTGACTTCAAACCCAAAATTAATCAATTAATTCACGCAAAATGACAACGACAGTGGAATAACCACATAACAAATTATACCAAATCAAACACATACTGGAAAAATGGAGACAAACTCCCCCCCAAAATCCAGAAAAGAACAAGTCATTATAACTAAAATCCATATTGGCCATACAAAACTCACACACTCCTTCATTCTAAAACAAGAACAACAACCACAATGCTCGTTCTGCCAGAAAATTTGCACCATTAAACATCTTTTCGTGGAATGTAGAGCTCTAGATAATGCTAGAAAACAATATCTCAAACACAACAGCATGAAGAAACTTTTCGAAAACAACTGTTTGGATGAAATATTATCCTTTTTAAGAGTAACAAGGATCTTTACAAAAATATAAATTATTCTCTGAATCAACCCAACTAAATCTTATGAATGAATATTTGAGGATGTAAAAAACTTTAAAAACAAAAAAAAAAAAAGATCGTTAGATATTAAAACAAACAAAACTATTGAACTATACAGAATAGATAAATACTTGAAGACATAAAGTACTTTGAATACATATAATTTTTTTTTCTTTAATTCTGGGTTTGGCATTAAATAACCTGAAAAGGGTTGATATGCCATTAAACAAAAACCAACCAACCAACTAAAATAGAAAAGTAAAACTTTAATATGAATAGATGTATATATATATATACATCTATTCATATTAAAAGTTCACTTTTCTATTTTTATTTTCTATTTTTATAATATATTTAACAAATGATGACCTTGAGGGTCATGGGAGGGCTAGTCACAATTTGCTTGGGGAATACATCATCATCACGTATCGCTTTTTTTCTTTTAATCAGATTCTATGAAATTTGTCTGACTCACAGCAATGATTTTGACTCCACAGCTCTGTGTTTTATTTTTATTTATTGATGCGTATATAAATCCACATACATCTTACTCAGGTTATAGTTATGAAGACAGGTTCTTGCTTGTCTGCATGCAAAAATCACCAATTTTTAGTATTTAATAAAGTTTTATTACAAAGAGGAGTAGCCTTTTGGCCTAGATAAACAGTGACCCTATAGTAATAAAAAAAATATGTACTTTCCATCAGTGTAACAGCATCTCTTGCTTATCTGTTGATAAGTCCATGCAGACATTGATATTTATAAAACAATCTTATTACAAAGAGAACAAAAGTCACAGAAAACATCAGAGAGACAGTTTATTTTTGTACGCATGAGAGAAATAGGACGACAGACAGACAGATAGCTCTTCCTGCTACACTCAGCCACACTGTGAACTGTCCTTCATTGGTGGAAAGTGGCTTGGACATAGTTTTCCTGCTTAAAATCTCACCAGCCAAAGAAACAGAAAATTAGCAATACACAGGGATAATAAAATGCTTTGGATAATTACAGATTTCAAGGGGGTTCTCCTAAAATTGTCATATTTTAAAAACCAAAGCACCCCAAGTCCTCCAAATACCACCGTTTTGTTTGAAAATGAATATACTTTCAAATAAATTAATAATAATGTACATTATATATTTTAAGAGTTTTAATAAGCAAATAAAGTGCTAAAAATGTTAACATCATAAAACAGCGTTTTCTGCTAAGATTTTGTAATGACCGCCTTCCCTGATTTATAAATGGTCATACCACGATTCTCTTAAGATTCACCAGCCAAAGAAACAGAAAATCTCCACCTAGAATTAATGTGGTTTCATGACGTCCCTCTGAGGTGACCTCTAACCTTTAAGTGTCACTCTAACTTTTCCATTCAAACACCCGGATAAATCATTACCTTGAAAATCACGTAATTTCATCAACTTCCATACTGGGATCACCTTTGACCCTTATGTTTCACTCAAACTTTTCCATTCAAACACAGCCTTCATTACGTAAGATCTAGGTTGTCATAATGTTATTATAATAATGCTTTTTGAACTAAACATCAAAAGGATAGATTATGTTTTTTATATCAAAATCAATATATTGTATTTCAGACAATAAACTAATCACACCATACTCATTGACATTAGCTTCATCACAATGAATGTAAATTGATAACACTATCAATAAAAATTGTTTTTAAGCAGAAATAATGAACTTCAAATCCAGAATACTTTATATATGTACATTTTTGCATATTGTCAAAAAATTTTTAAAAAGATAGTAAATTTTTTTTTACATATATTATGTAATATCTTATATTATGTTATGTTAATTTCTTGAAATTTATAAAACACTAGCGAGGGGTACCCGGCGTTGCCCAGGTGTTTGGAGGTGTGTGTGGAAACTCCGGGGGTGGGGAGGGTTAAAAAAAAAAAAAAGTAAGTATGAGGATCGAACCCGAACCGTTGAGGCAAAGTTGTAAATTTAAGTGTGGAAAAAAAAACGTGCGACGTTAACTATTACCCCACCGCGAGATGCTAACAGAAACACATTTGAATTTATTTAATTACTTGGATTTAGCAGGTGCCCGTTTTAATGAGTTAATGAGGTCAAGTTTGACTGCGGGATTTCATTTACTGCTGAACGTTTTCCCCCCCCCCCAAGATGTTATAGGAAAAAGACTAACCCACATGCGGCGAGCGACAAATGTTGAATATTTATCTTCCTGAAAGTGAGCAAATTAAATAGACAGGCGAGCTTTGTTGTTAACTGTGAGATATTATGATTTATATGTGATATAAAAAGTTTTAAAAAGTTGTGAAGCGAGCAACCGCTTCTCTGAAAAAAGCCTTTTGTAGACACACAGAAAAAGCGAACACACATACATACATACATACATACATTTTCGCTTTTAAATTTATAGATGTATTTTGTTAAAAAAACAAAAAAAAACATTAGTAGTTAGGTGAGATTCAGACTTGGATATTAACATCATAAAACTACTGCTTTAGTAATGTATACTCTACCTATTCCTTTTTTGTCAATCAATCACATGTTTCTATTTGTGTATAAACAAACAACATTACTTTTTAATAGTACATAGATAGATTTATAAAATTCTGTAATTTTTTTTTTTCAGTGCTTATGAGTACAGGGAGGAATTGGTACTCATCTGATTGCAATAACATTGTATTTAAAGCCTAAATAAGATCTTCTCACAGTAGTCATACATGACTACTTCATATAGGTTTATACATGGAATGGTTCACCTTCTCTATTTGATGTTGCCTTTAATAACATCACTAAGCTGGATATTTTACAAAACTAAATGAAATCCTGGAATCCAGTAAACCAAAGAGAACACAAGAAAATATATACTATGACATAATTAACTGGTTAATTAGGGAAAGTAAAATTAATGTTTTTAACGTTTTTACTAATTCAATGTTTATAAGTTAAAGGAGAACTTTAATGGAACGCTCAAATCTCTTATATATATTTTTTTATTGGTCCCATGATAAAAGGAGGTGGACCTGTGAATTCGCCCTCGTCTGTTCATACTTTTCTCAATAACTATGCCTTGGAATTTAAAAAAATTTCGCACAAACATTAAACATGATATGAGTAAAAAAGTAACGGAACGGATTTTCCGGGAAAATTCTGGTTGTCACTCCCTAGGGGTGCCTTTCGGGTTAAAATGGCTAAAATTGACACTTTTGTGCTTATTAAAAAAATTGATGCCTTGGATTTTTATAAAACTTTCTGAAAAGTTGTAAGTAACTGCTTTCTATATAATTTTGTTTGTCTATACTTCGCGATAACTCTTGGGTGTGTCCCAGGGGCTCTTTTAGGGCTAATAAAAACACTTCATTGGGACTATTTTACTATATTTGTCCAAAATTTTCTGTGTATTTCTATTTAGCAGTTTTGCATGGTGCTGAACTCAAAATTAAATTTATTAAGGCCTTGGAGACTTTTGTATGCGTTGGCGGGGTGCAAATGATGGACTTACTTATATATAAAAGGCACTGTGTCTGTTCCCTTGGACTCCAAAGTGATTTGGCTGATTTTTTTGAAATTTCATACAAGTGTTCGAAAATGTGCTTAGATAGATTTTGTATTGGAATGCCTCCAATAAGTATCGATAATCAAAAAAATTCGATTAAAGAAGGAAGAGTCCAATTTTGACAAAAGTTAACACCTTTATACAGCTTAACATTATAAGTGCATTTCAAAAGTTATATCACCGCACAAGCAGAAGGACCCGGCATATAAAATCAACAGTAGGTATTTTGATAAGACAGAGGCATGTTCAAAATGGATGTTTCTGTTTAGAGCACAATTGAAACATGACACTTGACTTTTGCATTTTAAACTTTAATTCAAGCCATTATATAAATAGTTTTATAAAATCAACAGTAGGTTCTCTACAGTGCAATACTGACTACAATGTACTGTGGAATAAGTAACTGTGGGGAGGCATGTGAAACTTGATGATAATTCATTTTCTTGTGGGACATATCATAGCCACTCGATGAATATACGAAGACTAGAAAGTGACTAAGGATAACAGGATTTGAGAAGTAGATTTGAGAATATCATTATTTAATTCTATATTGTTTCTAGTCTCTTTTTATCTCTTTATTTTTGACAGGTTTTGGTGAAAGGTGATATTTTACTAAACACTTCATTGACAGAAGCATTTTGTATTGCTATGGTGGAGGCTGTTTCTTGTGGGTAAGATTTCTTGTTTTTACATCTGCCAAGACAGAAATTATATAAACTTGGTCAAAATATTAGTCATGGTCCAACTTAGAATTCATATCCTCATCATCATTCGCTAGACATGCTGTCATGCATTGGATGACTTTAAGAACTTGACTTTTAAACTAACCTATCTCTGCCCAGGTCTTTATTTATCTCTCCTTCCCTCTGGGCTATTTTTATCTCTTCTCATGTTTTCCGTGTAAACTTACCCTGCTACCTTAACTGTTCTACATCTACTAATGCAAGAACTCTCATCCATTCTTTCAAACTGATACCATCAGAACTTATTTAATTTTAAGATATCTATATCAAAGGTCACCATGACAGAAAAGGTTACAGTTTGGTCATAACTTTTGTTTTGCTCATAGTAGAGACTCACTAATTGATCCATATTATAACCAATGAAGTCCTTCATCTTATATAATCTTAGTTATGGTCTAAATTTTGACATAATTTTAACTTCTGATTTATTTTCCAAATGTAATATCTGGTGCTACCAGATCAGGCTGTTTGAAGCTACTGGCTTCCTGGGAGCTAAAATGCACCAAATATTGACGTCATTGCTTTTTTGTTTCTTTTCCCTTTGCAAAACTTAATCGTATTCTACAAAGTCAAAAACAAAAACATCAATTTTTCTCTACAAAACAACTAAACCAAATATCATGAATAACTATTTTAAGATATGAAGAATTTAAAGCATAAAATCATTTTTCCAAAATTACTGGATTCAGCATTAAATAGCCCGAAAATGTGTTGATATGGTGTAAAACAAATCAACCAAACCAAATTTAATGTATGGATCTGATACTCTTTAATGATCACTGTGAAAAATATTAGCCTGATCAGATAAATAGTTTTTGAGTTATCAATGTTTCCATTGCACACCTTTGGGAATATTTCATACAGTATGAAGAAGTATAGTTCAGATAAGTTTTTTTGACCAATCCTTATGTTGTCAGGCAGAGGTATGCAGTCTTCTGACTGACATGTTATGATCTTTTTATAATTCATTGTAATTTTTTTTAAAGGATCAAGTGTTGTCTATATGTCAATACCAATTATTGGCATATATTTTTCTGCAAGAACTTCTACAATTTCTTAGTTGATGCTGTCTTGAATAGATGATACTTGTACAGTTTAGTCAAGGCATTAAAAAATGAAAATGAAAATTTCAAAATGGCTGACTTCAACACACTCTCATAAGAACGTGTTTTTCTGCTGTAAAAAAAAATTACTCAATCAAATTAAATAAAAAATTTTCGGAGATCTTCAGTCCAAAACGGATACGTACAATATAACCTTTTTTTTCGATAATTTCATTTTTGAATGTCTTGACTAAACTGTACAAGTACCAAATAGACTTACAGATGTACTTTGTTTAATGTTGAATAACGTTCTTATATCAGAAACGAGTTTAGTTTAAAAATTAGAATGTGAAAACGGATAAAAATATATTGAGTTCTCTTCAATTTTAACTTGTGATATCTTGTTTATTTTTGGGTTATTTTGATAATTGCTGTCGCAGAAATGTTGAGGACTGTGAGTGGAATAGGTCTTGAGATGATCATAGACTTGACGCAAAAAAGACTGGGAACTTAATACAATTATGAATTGTTGCAAAGATAAAGAGGAAGCATTAGACAGGAAATTACAAAGGTTAAAAATTGGTGGCTCAAATCCTTAAAGTGATTCAGAGAATAATTGAGCAGCAAATAAGTTAGATAAGCATAGATGAAATACAGTTTAGATTTATGCCTGGACAAATTATCTCTTATGCAATATTTATCTTGAGACAAACACAAGAGAAGTATCTTGGTAAGGAGAAGAACCTGCATTACCTTTTTTTGAAGAAGAAGAAAAAGAAAACTTTTGACAGAATGCCAAGAGAGATTGCCAAGTTGGCTTTGCATAAACTAGGGACAAACTCGATTGTTGAAGGTTGTTTGAGTAATGTACAAAAATACTTAAAATCGTGTTAAAATTAACAGCACATTTAATGACTGCTCTAATGTCAAAGTAGGAGCACTTTTGTGTTCTGCACCGAGCCCATTTATGTTTTACAACCATTGTCCAAACAATATAACACGGTGAAAACTGTGGTCTCACCAGTCAAAGGTCATTCCTTGATCAGACAGAACCAATATAACATGGTGAAGACTGCAGTGTTCACCGGTACATAAGTATAGTCCTAGGTGGCTCCAATTTTGGAACACCCACAGAAGCTCAATAGCGTGGTCTCTGTCAGTTCTACGGTGACAGGGTTGATGCGTGATTTCTCAGAAAAAAAAACTTTACAAAAAAATAAAAATAAAGAATTAAAAAAAAGAAACAAAGTACACAACTCAAGTCTCCAGGAATACACATGTCGCAGGCCGTGTTTGCAGGTGCTGGGTTTGCCGCCCATCTGTCCTGTTTGCTGCCTCCTGAAAGAAATTACCTTGAATTAATATCATTTGTTGGTTAGTTAGTCACGAATTCCGTATGCAATAAATGATTGACTCCAGACGTAAATCTTAGGTTTTTGTTTATAAAGATTGATTATTGAATAAATTTTGGATACAAAGAAAAATATTATTTTACAATTATGAAAAGGGGGAAAAATATATATGCAATGTTTTTTTCTTTTAACAAGCAGCCTGCATAGACAATGACTCAAACAAGACTTTGTTTTCGACACCCGATTGTCTCTTCTCTCTCTCTTTCTCTAACAGTGAACAGGATTAGCGCGAGTAATAGAGTGGACAGCCCTGACTCTCAATTTAACTGGGTTTATCTGCTTTCAATTCGCTTCTCAACTGGCATAAAAAAGCTCTGTGCACTCTTTATAGTGAGATAGCAGTGTGGTGTCTGAGAAGTCTGGGTTTCTCATTCAGCCAATCTATCTTCGTTACGTCAAACTTGGATTCACCCTAATTGGCTAGAGTGGCCAAATCACTTGTGCATATCAAGTGATTTTCCCAACATAATTGAACTTTTCCACACGGCAAAATCCTAACAACCTTGACCATATCCAAGACAAAACCAAAACAATACTAGTTGATATCATGTAACAGTTCTCGTCACAAAACCATATTATTATTAATATTCCCAAAGTTATTTTTTTCCTCTTGTATTTTGCATCTCCAAGTAACAATTTGAGCCAGCAAGGCCGCCGGATGCCGCCACTCTCACACAATAAAAAATCTAATTCGGCCCTAATTCACCCATTATTGATGTAATTTTTAAACATCACAGGTGGTTGGGTCACAAGAGTTTTGTATAGATTGTTTGGAAAAGATGCTGCTTGCTGATGATTTAGTACTTTCCTGTGAATCAATGGAACACTTACTTGTTAAAGACTTGGAGAAATGCTATGGAAAGTAAAGGTTTATGAGTGAATAATACCAAAACCAATGTAATGATCAATGGTTGTGATGTTTGAAAACTCTCAAAAAGAAGAAAGTTACCCTGCTCAATTTGTGGAAAGGGAGTCAGATTCAGCTCAATATTTTATGGTACTTGCAAGCATTGGGTACAGAAGAAATACAGTGGAATTATTGATAGGTTGGAATAGGAAGGCCAGTTTACATGCAAGAAATGTAAGATAATGGAAATGGATGAGAAATCAGATGTAGAGAAAGTCTGTCTTGATAGTGACGCTATTGAGGTTGTTGAGAAATTTTGTAACCTTGGTGATATGATTAAAGCACAAGGTGGCGCAATAGACCAGGAGACTTTAGAGATATGTCCACATTGAAGTAATAGATGAGAGTTCTTGGTTTATTACATGAAAAACTGTTGAGGTAGCAGATCCAGTTTATAGGCAGAGGCAGAGGGAAATATAAAAGGAAGCAATAAGAATGACGTTGAGAGAAAGAGAAATAAACTAGCCAACGATAGGTTAGTTTGGAAATCAATTTCTTAAAGCCACCCAATGCATGTCAGCAGGTAAAATGGATGTTAAGCTGAATCTGATCATGATGATTTGATAAATTTAATTTTTTCTCATTTTATAAATGAGCAATTCTTTTACTTATGTCAATAATAGTTTTATTTTCCAAGACTACTTTAAGTTAGGGACTATTTTTATGTGACTGGTGATTTATTTTATGTGAAAAAAATATTGGTATATTTCACATTTGATGTGTATGATCTTATTAAATAAAAGCAAACACTCATCAATATAGAAGGATTAATATAGGATTTAAAGTTGTATTCCAGAAAAATATCTGAAAACTTTATTGAATGAAATATAAATGAGATTTTTGCTCTATTATCAAATTGTGTTTCCATCTGTTTTATATGGTTCTGGGCCCTTTATTATTTAGCTGTTAAAAGATACTTTTAGTTTGATTTCTAATGTACTATAATTATATTAAGAAGAGTTGATGTGTAAGTTGTTGAAATGAATCGGATATGAATAGTCAAATTTCATCTCATTTTTCATGTTTTTTAAAAAAAATTTTTTTTTTTTGAAGAGTTGTGAAATTTTGCTTTTATTATAGTTAATTTTTGTTTACCATAAGATGACATCAATTTTGTAAGGATATTTTCACTTGCTCAAAACCTGCATTTTTAGTTATAGACTGTGAAATTTAACTTTTTGCATCATTAGCACCACAAGTTTTCTAATTTCCAATAAACTTTAAATTTGGTAGCTAATTGAGCAATACGGATAAGGTTTCAAACCCTACAACCATAGAAAAGGCTTTAAGAAACAAATGTTGATAAACTCATCTTAAGCATAATAATAAATGATAGTATCGTCCTAATATTTATATACTTCATTTAATTAAAAATGTACTAACCGTGCACAGATGACACCAGTTGTGTGGTATTAAAAGATTTTTGCAGATCAAAACATTGCTCGTATTAACACATAATGACACATTTTCAACCATTTCCTTTAAAACTGAACAGCTGTGGGTTTTGCTTTTGCATTAGACACAAGCCTGCCATGACTGTTTATCAAATAGTCTTTTCATAACGTCCCCATAATATAAGGCCTACTGTTAACCGTGTGATTATTGTGTAATATTTATTTCCTTTCAAATGTAAAAAAAAAAAAAAAATGGAGATTACCGCTTCATCTTGTCTCTCCTCAACAAAATTGGTCCAATAAAGTGTATAAAGGATACTTACATGATTAAGATTATTTTTGATTTGAGGTGTGCAAAGCATTGATTTGGGTTTATGCTTCAACTGAACTCCGCCATAGTTTTTCAAGGGGTTGTGGGATTTGTTTCCATTATAATTATTTTTTATTTACCATAAGATGGCATCACTTTTCTAAGTAATTTTCACAGACTCAAAACCTGTATTTTTAGTTATATACTGTGAAATTTAACTTCTGAACCAATTACACACAAGATGGCGAATCTTGTCATTTTTAATGTACTTTGCACAGTATAATATTAGGTGGCTAATTATTATGTGCACATATATATATATATATATATATATATATATATATATATATATATATATATAAAACCTTAGGGAAACAAATGTTTATAAACTCAAATTTAGCATAGTAATACATGATACCATCTAATATTTAGTTAAAAATATATTTTCTTACTTCAGGTTGCAAGTGGTTTCTACGAAGGTTGGTGGCATCCCAGAAGTTTTGCCGGAAGATCTCTTCATTTTGTGTGAACCAAGTGTCCAAGGTGAGAATCAAAACAGTATAGATTCATATTTAATTCATATTTAAGTTTTATGTGTGAAAAGGTTATAGTCAGCTGATGTACTTTCTTAACTTCTGGTGTAGTACTACCGGAAGTGGTGACAAAGCAAATCGTGTTTTTTTTCTCTCATGCCTATATCTCCTCTTTGCATGTACTTTTTTATTACGTTTTTCTGATTTTTCTTTTTTCATTTAATAATCATTGAAAAGTTTTTTCAGTCTTATTTTAATTAAGAATTATTGAAATTTTTTTTTTTTTTAAGAATTATTGAAAATATTTTTTGCGCATTTTTTTTTTTTTTGAATTATTGAAAACGCTTAAAAACTTTTTTTTGAGTAATGAACTATTTAATAAAGACTAATTGTGTTATTTTATCTGAATAATTTTGTTAATTCTTATTGTTAAACTTTTCAATAATGTCCTTTTCTTATATTTTATTTCAATAAACTATTTCACAATAGAAATACTGAAGATCAATAACAGTAAAGGAACTAATTTGCTTTCTCATCGCTTCTGGTAGTGCTATGCCAGAAGTTAGGAAGTATGTTAGCTGTTTATCACCTGTAAAAACATTATTTTTAAATTTTGGTGGCATAAGCCTAAGTGTGAATAGTGGTTATCATTGTATTACAATTGATCACAAATGCATAGTCTTTTCAATTTCAAAAGAAATTTTTTAAAAATTAAACAAATTAAGAAACTAGGTTTTTAAAGGTGTTCTAATAATGAATGTGAGCACTACAGAATTTTGTTGAACTCTAAAACTTTCTTTATATGGAGTTGTAGTCATGTGTTCAGAATGGTCTGTATCTGAAATAATATGCAGTGTGCGGATGTGATTTGACTTCATTGTTCCAAATGACAATGGCATATTAGCAACAAATTAATAGAACAAGAGGGAAATGCTATTATGAGAGATTGCTGGATATTGAGTTTTCATAGAAGCAAGAAAATATGGAAGTTGCAAAAAGCAGTATCTTGTCCAGCTTTTAGAATTGATATGGAAACTGAGTAAAATGAAATCTTATACTCTCAGACATTGTTGAAAAATGTTGAGGTCTGCAGAGGAAATAGGTATCGAGATGATCACAGACTTAACAAATCAGACAATAAAAGAGCTTATCTTGAAAGTCTAGGACATTAATATAGCTGTGAATTGTTACAAAAGTAAAAAGAAGCACTAACTAGGAATAATTACAGAGGCTTCAAGTTGATGGATCACATTTTGAAAGCGATCCATAGCATAATTGAGTATCAAATAAGTCAGATAAGCGTAGATAAAATACTGTTTGCTTTTCTGCAAAGTAATGACTTTCAAAGTTATATTTATCCTTGATGAGTTCAGAGAAAGAGAGATGTGTGCAGAACAGAAGATTTCAATGATATGGTCGGTGATGTTGAAAAAATTAGAGTTCTTAGGTTAGATGTAGAACATTTGAGATAGCAGTCATATGGGAGGAAGTGATAAGGATGGAGAGAAAGAAATAAAGACCTGGCTAAAGGTTAGTATGGAGGTTAATTTCTAAAACTCGTCCAATACATGCGAACTTATAAAACAGATATTAAATCAAATATGATGATGTTATCGTACGAATGAGTGTATGGTAGCAAAAAGAACAGACAAAGGAATTTAAAGTTTAACTTTTACTCTCAATAGGTTTAGTAAGGTTAGTTGTCCTTCCCATTAACCAATTTGCTGTGCTGCTGATTGTTGAATCAAGAATGCTAGTTAGTTTAAAAAAGATAGTAGTCCTTCCCTTTAACCTGTTTGCCCTGCCAGTGACTGTTGAATTGATAGTGCTGGTCAGTTTCAAGAAGATAGTAGTCCTTCCCATTAACCGGCCCTGTCGGTGGGGCATTAGAATACACCGACTGCCCCCCTGCAGAGGGTAAAAGTCCCTCAATGGGGGTCCTGGATATGACCTTAAACTATATCCAGTGGTGAGGCCCTAGCTTGCGGGCTTTGGAGAGTGTGGAGCCACCCTTTAATTACCATTGCTCCCAGGTCCACTCTGAGCTGGAGTGGTAGTACCTGTTAGGGTTCCAACTATGGGTTAAATAGAAACCAACTTGAAAACAACAAATATATTCTATTAAAATTTTTTCTTCAAAATCTTTGGATTCAGCATTAAATAACCCGAAAAGGGTTGATATGCCGTAAAACAAAAACAACCAACCAACCTTCCCATTAACCAGTTAGCTGTGTGTGATTGTTGAGTTGAGAATGTTGACGACTGACGACATTGCGAACTACACTGCTTAATGCTGCCAAACCCACTGCTGCTGCTGCTGCTGCTTGTTGCAAACGTTCTTATTTATATACGATGCATGGACGTAGTTGAAGGCATAAAGCACGCTGATGCGAATGGTGATTGTTTGATGTCATGTGTTTCTTTTTGCACATTTATTGTTCGGTGATGTGTTATCTTCGTAAAGCAGCATTCACTCATCCATTTCGGATCAATCTCAACACATTCACTTGCAGTTTCTAATTACAATTATATTTCCCAAAAATATTTTTGTGATTTCTTATCCCAGTAATAGATGTTTTGGCAGTTCATCAAAACCACAATAGCCTTCAGTCGAACATAATTATTTAAAGTTGAAAAAGTCTTCTTGAGATTTTTTTTTTTTTTTGCCAAATTAAATTATGATCTTTTATCAATAATCTGGACAAAAAAGTTTCCGACATCTTTATATCTGTTAGTTATATACAGCTGGTTATAATAACAAACTTGATTCCTTTTTCAGTGCTGTGATTACTGGCTTACTACTTTGCATGCCAATGATGCTTCAGGCCTAATTTAGTGAAATTTTATTGGATGGTTTTGGAGCTTATAAGTGACTAACAGACAAAAGTAACACATATTTAGCATGTTCCTTTTTTTTCTTCAGGATCAATTGCATAATACCGTTGTGCAATATGCAATGTGTCTATTTTTCATAATTTTTGTTTCTCTTGGTACCATTTGTCTTTATTATTCCAGCTTTGTTTCAAGGCTTGGAGAACGCCATCCATTGTTGCGAAACTGGCGAGATCCTTGATGCATTTGACACTCACAGACGGATCAAAATGATGTACAACTGGCGAAAAGTTGCCGAAAGGACAGAAAAGGTGTACAATAATGTCATGGATGTTCCTCCCAGGGATATTGGCCAGCGACTAACAAAGTAAGAAACTACCTTGTTTGTGTTTGTAGCCTCTGGGTCGAGAAAAGGTCACTGTAGTTTCACAGTATTAAGATGAGGTTCTTTGGCTCTGTGAAGTGTGATGGTATCTAAAAGTATCCGTGATGAAGTAATTTACTAAGTGCAAATTGGATGAAGTAGTTCCAATAGCGGGATTTACCAATGAATTAATTTTATCAAAAGATAAAAACTAAAAAAATGCAGCAGAAAAACTAAAGAAAAAACTAAAAAGACAATTTTTCACAATTTTTTTTTTTTTTTTTTTTTTGGTAGGCTTAATAGATAATTTTTGTTTTTTTAGTAAGTGTAATAAATAATTTTTTTATTTTTTTTTTGTAAGCTTAATAGCTGCAATAAATTAATTGCAAAATTAAAGTTGAAACAAAATGCTCGTCAGAAGAAGCAAAATGTTCCATTCATGTCAGAAGAAAAAATTAACATTGAACTGGATAGGCTTCAGAAAATAGACCTATCAAGAGTTAAATATAGCGAATAGGCACTGCTGACAGTTTATATAAGAAAAAGAATAAAGAAATTTATGTATGCACAGACTTTTCCATATGTTAGAACCAGGCATTGAAAGATCACCACATGTGGCTACTGTGAAGATTGACGGGACTTTCATAACCTACAAGAAGGGTACATTTGTAACTTCTGTGTGGGAGAATGTGGCCAATGTGAGTAGTGATCGTGCCATCATGGCTTCTGAGAAGAGCAAAAGAAATTGTGGCCTACAAGTAGGCACAGATGAGTCTTGTAATCTCTTGAAGGTCCTTTTTGCCCTCTGGTACCAGCAGTGGTGCATTCAAATATTAGAAACATTCATCAGTTCAATTCACATGTGAAGGGAAAGGAAAACATGGGGGGAAAAAGATAAAATTAAAGTTAAGGGGAAGAGGAAGAAGTAAAAAACTAGCTAGTAGGTTAGTCTGGAAGTCAATTTCTTAAAGCCATCCAAGACATGTCAGCATATAAAGTGGACGTTAAACTAAATATGATGATGATAATCTGTCAATGCTAAACATATACACAAGGAAGTTTTAGATTTACGGAGAAGATCCAGCTAGCCCAAGTATAATATGCCCTTCTCTTTCTATGAGTGAAGTAAAAAAAAGCTACTTCACTTTGAAATATTTATTTACACAAAACATAAAAATACATAATGCACAAATTAGGCAATTCGAAAGTGTGGGAATAATGGGTGTTGTTGGTCACCATTGCTCTCAAATACTTAAAATTGTCTATCCTACTCTTAAGTGGCCCTGTCGGTGGGCATTAGAATACGCCGACTGCCCCCCTGAAGAGGGTAAAAGTCCCTCAATGGGGGTCCTGGATATGACCTTAAACTATATCCAGTGGTGAAGCCCCAGCTTGTGGGCTTTGGGGAGTGTGGAGCCACCCTTTAATTACCATTGCTCCCAGGTCCACTCTGACCCGGAGTGGTAGTACCTGTTAGGGTCCCAACTATGGGTTAAATAGAAACAGACGTGAAAACAACAAATATATTCTATTAAAAAGATTTTTCTTCAAAATCTTTGGATTCGGCATTAAATAACCCGAAAAGGGTTGATATGCCGTAAAACAAAAACAACCAACTAACCTACTCTTAAGTAGAAATATCTCAGTCACCACAATACTTCATTCACGCCAGAGCCTGTCCTACTTAAGATAAACTCAAATTTGAAAAAATTTTATTGAATTATTTACAATTGTCTCAGCTTGATCAAACAGAATCAGACGCATACTTTCTGTAAAATACTTTTGTTAATTATAACAGTGTTTGTGTTGCTTATTACCGGCCTTCAAAGCTACAACACTTACTGTTAGGAGTGGGGATAGGCTTTAATCAGTAATGTGCCATTCAGAGCATTCTTACCTGCCTTAATAGACTTTGTTCTGTTTTCATAATACTATCTTCAAAAGCTAGCAACAATTTTTATGCTTTTTACATTTGAAATTTAGTTATCTTTTTGATTAGTGTCTCTACTTCCAGTTGCTCCTTTGTTTTTAATTAAATTTTTCTTTTAGCAGCTATTAAATTGTTAGGTGAAAGTATAGAATAGTTAAAAGAAACATCCCTGTCTCCATGTTAAGAATGGTTTTTCTAAATAATGTTATGATTTCAGCATTGTCCATATTCTGCATGAATTCCAATTTTCTTTTTTTTTTGTATCTTTACATTTTTTGAGAAGGGTACAAGTTTATGTGGGTACACTCTCTAGATGTTAAAATTTACAAAAATAATAATGTGCCCATTCGTAATGATCACTTCATTAGTTTAGGAAATTACTCTGCCCACACATACACACACATATATATATCTATAATATAAAGCTGAATGTGTGTGGTCACAAATAGGCTCCTATATAGTTGACTATTTTTAAAAACTGATTACATATAATGATAGAAGATGCATTGAGACACAGGAATGGGTATGTTTGATCTGGCAGAACGGTGGTTCATTAAAATTGTGGGGTCTGCGTCCACAAAGTATGGAAATAAAAAATTAAAAAAAAACGTTTACAAGTGTTTTTGATATAGATGTACATAAGAATACTTTGATAAGTATGTTTTAACTTAAATAGGGATGGTATAATAAAATTGTGGGGTCTGCGTTCGCGACTGGCCTCCATAGAATGGAAATAGGCACAAACTTTAATAAAGACTTTTCATATCTATCTGCATAAGTATACTTTGATAATTATGTTTCAGTTTGAAGAAATATGGTATAATAAAATTATGGGGTGTTCGTTCACACCTGACCTCCATAGAATGGAAATATGTCACAAAGTTTAACAAGGTTTTTTAATATAGATCCACACAATATTGTGATAAGTGTTTCAGTGTGAACAGGTATGGTATAATAAATTATGGGATTTATCTATTTTATTTTTACTTTCATCATATTTTGCTTTGGTTTTGATACTCCCAAATTCGAAGCTATCTCTTTACAACCCTTCCTTTTCATAACCTATCATACTTTCATAAATCAGAGTCCATTTTCTGTAGGCTGTTTTTGAACCCAGTCAACGACAGGTACTTTTGCTAGTATATATATATATATATATATATATATATGATTGTTGAGCTGGATTAAATCCGACGATATGAAATAAAATGGAGGTGGAAGGACCTGGATACTCAACGTTTCGCCCGATTTATGCGGGCTTCTTCAAGACAATGACCATACCTCTTGAAGAAGCCCGCATAAATTGGGCAAAACGTTGAGTATCCAGGTCCTTCCACCTCCATTTTATTTCATATATATATATATATATATATATATACACACACACACACACAGATACCTAACTTTATATTAATTTAAGTGTTTAAATTCGAAAAAAATAAAAAACATTTTTCATTATCACTCTTATATTACCATCAAAATGGGTTACTGTTAGAAAAGCCATTCTTAACATGGGGAGGGTAAAGCAGAAGTGAAGTAGAGGCACTGATTATAAAGATAAACCGAAATCTATTTCTGGCAATTTTGTGTTGATTCTATTGTTTGTATGATTAATATCCTTACATGAGCGATTTATTTAATGTACGAGTTTTATTTTTCATTTTGTGTAATTCTTTGTTTATATTCAACTTTGCCGACTAAATAAATTGCTTGTTTAACAATATTACCCGGGCAAACAATAGCATCAACAAAAAGGCAGCTTAATCTATATCTATCTATCTATATCTGGTCTAGCCGCACTGATGAGCTGTGAAACAGTACTGTATGTGGATGGCTATAATGCTCCCTATCTTAGGTTGAGCATTTGGGAAGTGATATACAAATTACCATTAGCGTATGAAGTGATGCTCTTTGTCTAAACAAATTGAACTTAGGTATTTGAACAATCTCAAAACATTGTTAATTCACTGCCCGCATAGTATCAGCCATATAGCGCAATGGTTAGAAGCTCTGACTGTCGTTTAGGCGATTGGGTTTCAATCCTGGCTTGAGGTAGTTGCTTGTCTAGCCGCACTGTGAGCTGTGAAACAGTACTGTATGTGGATGACTATAATGCTTCCTATCTTAAGTTGAGCATTTGGGAAGTGATATACAAATTACCATTAGCATATGAAGCGATGCTTTTTGTCCAAACACGTAAGCTCAATTTGTTTACACAATATCAAAACATTGTTAATTCACTACCTGCATAGCAGTAGCCATATAGTGCAACAGTTAGAAGCTCCGACTGTCATTTGGGCGATTGGGTTTTGATTCTGGCTTGAGGTAGTTGCTTGTCTAGCCACACTAATGAGCTGTGAAACAGCGAAACAGTACTGTATGTGGATGACTATCTCTCTCTCTCTCTCTCATATATATATAAGAACCCTGAGGCAAATAGGAACACAGATCATTGAATCCTGTGATTACAAAATATTTTAGAAGGTAATATTTTTATATAAGACAATCCCAGCCAAAAAGGAAATAGCTCAATATACTTGATAGAGCAAATGAAATTTAGAGATTTAAAAAAGATATTTTTTTTTTTTATATTGAGCTATTCCCTTTTTGGCTGGGATTGTCTTATATAAAAATATATTATATATATATATATATATATATATATATATATATATATATATATATATATATACACACACACACACACACACAATGAGATGCAGTGTTTAGGTGACCTTGTCTGTGAGGAACGATCGCTACAAAACTTCTCTGTCAATTTTTGGTCTACGGACTTGAAATTTAATATATAGGGAATTCAGACCTGTTGAACAAATTCAAATTGGTCTTTAGCTGGTAAAAATAGCTACTAAAGAGTTAAAAATTGATAAAATTGGAACTTGGCAAGCATAAATCAACTTTTAGTGGTCCTTTATGCATGTGCAAATATACATGTATGCATTAAAGTCAGTTAATTTTTTAAGTTTTGATATCCATCTGTTGTTAGCTCAGATGGTAACAAACAATGCTGGAGTGCTAAATGTTTTGGTTTCGATTCTAGCTAATGACATAATGTTATTTTTTTTAACTTTGAAATCATTACTATATATATATATTAGGTATAATATAATAATCAACAGAAAATTGGCTCTGTAATGATAAATATGAAATTTGCATAAATTAAAATATCATATTTAAATATATTTTATGACCAGGCAATGCCAGGAAGCATGCTAGTACAATATAATGTTAGTATAAATAAAACAAAATTTATCAAAAGGCAAATTCCATGTCAAATTTATGATTGCGCGATTCCATCCATGCAAAAATGTTGTGCTTCGACACATCATCATCCGATTTTTATTTTTTTCACTCACTTCAATTGTTTTTAGGATCATTTACTTCCTCCATTTTTATTGACATGTCTCCATTAAGCTACATGTTTATTTTTCTTTCACTCAGGTTTTATCAAACGGGCCCTCTTGTTGGGAAATTGCTTATAATTGTGGCTGTGATCAATATCATGTACTTGGCTTTACTCCAATGGGTTTGGCCTAAGGAAGTAAGTAAAATCGGCACCATTTTTTCTTTTTTTTCTTTTTTTACCTTTTCAGTGGATAATCTTTTATAATTTTTATCTTTCATTTAAAAATGTTGAAATCATTTTCTATCACAAAACAATGAGATTAGTTAACTAAGTTCAAATTCATTCAGATCTAGTATGTTCACTTATAAGCATATCATATTGGGGAAAGGTAGGAGCCCAGGAGTGTGTGCATATTTTATTTTTCTATTATTAGGTCACTACTTATCAAGATAAAAAATTGCAAGACACACTCATAAAACTGATATATTCTTTTTAAGCGTTGCTTTGGGCAAAATATGATGTTTTGTAATATTTGCACTCTGTTATGAGAATTTAAGGGACCTTTTGAAAAAGGAAGTAATTATTATTCACTAGGAGTTTTCATACAGGTCAATATCAAAGATTTCTATTTGAGAACAATTTATGGTGTTCCCTGGAGTCTGAGTGACAAGTCTTCACAGATTTTCAGTGCTCCCTACCTCTTTATATATATATAAAACAGCTAAATACAGACCAAAAAGCATAATGAATTTAAAAAATGAAAATAAAAGGTTAGCTAGCCAGGTTTCGTTCCTCACTTATCAAAGCTAAATCGAGGAAAATACGATTTAAAAAAAATAAAGTCATGAATATGGCGGGGTTGAAAATTTTAGAGACTCTTTTTATTAAGTCTTTGAGACCTTCTCTTTGCAAGCAAAAAGAAAATCTTCTTGGACTTAATTTAGTCTCTATGTAATTTTTCCCCCATTTCTGTTTTTTTTTTTTTTTGTTTTTTTCCTACCCCGCCATATTCATGACTTTCTTTTTTTGTTTGTTTTAAATCGTATTTTCCTCGATTTAGCTTTGATAAGTGAGGAACGAAACCTGGTTAGCTAACCTTTATTTTCATTTTTTATTTTAAATTCATTATGCTTTTTGGTCTGTATTTAGCTGTTATAAAATTCTGTACCCCCCCCCCCGGAAAATTTTTAAATATATATATATATATTTTTATTGCATTTTCACTCCAAACAAGGCACAGTGCCACTTTAATCTAGGGGGCTACTATCTGAGACATAAGTTGCAGGGATACTATGTTGGGAGCTAAACAGCAAGATGTCTGTTTACATTACACTTGAACTTCTGCATGTCAGTACAGATGGGGAAACAGGAACCCAGAAGGGAATTCCAAAGTCTAGCAATCTTAAGGAAAAACCTATTAGAGTAGAAGGCTTTCTTACATTTAGGGATTTCTACTGTGTAGGGGTGGAATTTTGCTGCTTGTTGGGCTTGTCAAGCTATTTACGTTGAGGTGGTACTAGGGCTTGTAGGTCATCGGAGCATCTACCATAAAAGTACTTGTAAAACAGGCAGAGGGATGCAATATTTCGTCAATGGGACAGCAGTTGATGCCTAGCTGATAACCTATTAGGTTAGCGACTTTTTTGAATCCTGTTTAAAAGGGAGAGACTAGTAGCTGATGCACCAGCCCAAATGTGGCAACAATACTCCATAGATGGGCAAATGGTGGACTTGTAAAGGTACAGGATACTCTCAGGTGTAAATAGCTTTCTAGCATGGTAAAGAGAGCCCACCTTCTTTGCAGTGGTCTTGGCAATACACTCAATGTATCTGTTCCAACTCATGTTTCCCGTGAACGTTAAGCCAAGAAGTTTTAATGAAGTACTTTCAGGTAATGTATCATTAGCCATAGCTATTAGTGGTTGAGAAGGTTTCTTGTAGTTATTAAAGTAAAAGAGCTTAGTCTTGGCAGCATTGAATGTGACCATCCATTTTTGTCCCCATTTCACTACAGACCAGAATTATTTCTCGAGAGTTTCTGCCATTGCCTTTAATGTGTGTTCATTCATTTTCCTTTCATGTTTGACATAAAGCCTGGAGTCGTCAGCAAATATACCAATCTCAGAGATAATTTTATCAAGGAGCTCATTTATGAATATCAGGAGTAATAAAGGTCCAAGGATCGACCCCTATGGTACACCCGCATTTATATCATATTGTAATGGGATTACTGGACGAATACGTAACATAATCAAATCCGTCTTAAATAAGAGAAGAATCCAAATTGTTCTGAATGGTTGTATGTCAAAACAATATGATATAAATACAGGTGTACCTCAGAGGTCGACCCTTCCATTCATAGTCTTAATCCCCTGGAGGAGCATAGGTCATCTACAACTTTGTAGATGCTTTTGTAGTTAGGGGTTCTTTTTCGGGGTGAGGATGCTGGCCCCACACCCAACCTTCCCAGAAGTTACATACAGCGCCTAGCCTTCCCAAATGGTTACCCATCTGGTACTGGCCAGGCTCAATGTTGCTTAACTTCGGCAATTTAGCGAGAATCGGTGTATCAACATGGTTGTGCTGTACTAGGTTGATCTTTGGACCTTTATTATTCCTGATATTCATAAATGACCTCCCTGATAAAATAGTCTTTGAGATATCATGCAGCAGAGTCCCACCTCTTCACTGTTAAGGTCTTTAGTTTCCAAAACGAATTTAATAGTTTCTTCCTTCAGACTGCTAGACTGAAATTTCCTTC
Source organism: Euprymna scolopes (assembly GCF_053919585.1). Classification (NCBI taxonomy): domain Eukaryota; kingdom Metazoa; phylum Mollusca; class Cephalopoda; order Sepiida; family Sepiolidae; genus Euprymna; species Euprymna scolopes. Next base: position 37,084,638 of record NC_136512.1, on the reverse strand, counting down.
ATTTTCTTGACTGTATTAACCTGCAGACGTTTAAATGTAATATAAGCAGACATCTCGCTGCCCAACTCCCCACAGTCCTCTGTTAGACACGATCGCAAATAGTAGCCCCTTAGATTCAAATGGCAATATGTCTTATTTGGGAGTTAAAAAGAGTAAAGAAAATATCAGAACTCCACACAGCCTTCTATTTTATGTCAAACTTTTCTGGAGAGGGAGAGTGTCCTCCCCGAAATCCCCTAATAAAGTTTTACATAAGCATCTCTTATATATGAAATACAAATATTTTTAATGTTCTTTTGAAAATTGTCACTTTCATTTATGCTATCGGAATGACAAAAAAGTTCTTTTGAAATTGTAAATTCAAATGAACAAATCTCGGCTCAAACAAAAATGTATTGGTCGAAATAAGCACCATCAGAATCAACACACTTTTGCCAACGCAAAACAGGTGTATTCATGCCAGCAATGTAAGAATCTTGTGTGCTGATGGCTAAGGTTTTTTAACCATTTCTCACACAGAAATTTGTTGAGATGCTTGAAAACGTGATAGTCGGTAGGTGAGAGATCTGGAGAGTATGGCGGATGAAGCAGAGTTTTGTAGCTCAATTTATTCAGGGTCGTGCGGTTGGATATTGTCGTGAAGGAGAATTGGGCTGTTTCTGTTGACTAATGCTGGGTGTTGTTGTCGAAGTTTCTGATGTATTTCATCCATTTGTTGGCAGTACTTATTTGCCATAATGGTTTCGCCTGCATTAAAAAAAATGTAATGGATAAGACCAGTTGCAGACCACCAAACAGTGAGCATGACCTTCTTTTGGTGCAACTCTGGTTTCAGAAAGTGTATGGAGCTTTGTAGGCATCTAACCTCTGAGCTGAGCATCGCTGGTTGTCGTAAAGAACCCATTTTTCATCGCAGGTCACAACCCGGTTGAGAAATGGGTTGTTCTTGTTGTGTAAAAAAAAGGATGATGATATTTCTTTTGGTTGTTTTTCAATTCATGAGGCTGGTGCTACCAGATCAGGCTGTCTATTGGCTTCCTGAGATGAAATGCACCTACATCAATTTTCTGTTTTTGTTTTTATTCTCTTTTGTAAAACTTAATTATGTTTTGCAAAACAAAAACAAAAACAACAACCCCCTTCCCCTCTCCTTTCCTTTTCCTTCCCTACTTACCAACCCAGTCGCCCCCACCCCTTTTTTTTTGCCCTGTTGGTAGGGCACTAGAATAAGCCGACTGCCCCCCTGCAGAGGGTAAAAATCCCTCAATGGGGCAACCAGTTAGCCGTGGGTTGCTACCTGCAATGCCTTAGGACGTGATCTTGGTGATTAAGTTAACCTAGACCTGGGTGCATAAAAGTCTAGGACTGCAACACATTACTTCGGCCCTTACTTCGGCTAGACGGGAGGTCGGAGAGGCCCGATCCAACCAATCGGCCAGTCACGCCAAGCCCTAACATTAACACCCAAAGTACCAACTACCACGACAAAGAACGAAACTTAAAAGTACTCCCACCTTGTTTTTTTAATTTTTTTTTTTTTTTCTTCCCCCTCTACAAAAATTAGGCAAACCAAATAAGTGCTAGAAGGTGGTGGCAAGGATCAATCAATTGGAAAAAGCAGAACTCAACACTCCATCTGAGCAAATGTATTTTTGAGGACATATTGAACAGAAAATATAGTGCTTGAGAACTCCTTACCAAAAGAGTATATCCTCCACATAGCCCCGACATGATCAAGGCGAATGGGTTTCCCCCCTTACTATGCCCCAATTTTGGACTCCGAGGTGGGTAGGGAGCGTGGTTGATGAAAAATAAATCCCAAAATCCATGGCTGATAAAAACAAATGCGTCCCCCTCAAAACCCTTAAAAGAAACCATTCCTCCGACTCTGACCTCTCAAGCTCAGATGAGGAACAAAAATTCAAAACTAGAAAAACCGTTCCAACTATAGACGAAGGAAACTTCCCACGATTCTTGGTTATTGAATTAATCGAAAATAAAAAAATTGGAAATTTATCACCTTTCCCAATAGAAAAAACATTATCCACAAAAAGTAAACCAAAAATGATCAAAAAAACAAAAGATGGAAATCTACTAGTTGAGAGAACTAATCTTAGAGATGCTCAATCTCTACTCAAAATGAAGAACTTCCATGAGTACAAGTGCAAAGTCTTTCCCCATAAAACACTAAACACTTCGAAAGGAGTAATTCAAAGTTATGAACTATCACTGGCAACTAAAGAAGAAATAAAAACCGAATTAGAAAAACAAGGAGTAATCAACCACATCCGCATAAACATAAAAAGAAACAATAAAATAATAACCACCAACACATACATACTAACGTTTAACAAATCAACAATACCTAAGGAAATAAAAATTGGCTACTTAAATGTAAAAGTAGACCAATATATCCCAGCTCCATTAAGATGTTTTCATTGCCAAAAATATGGACATCATAAAGAAGCCTGTAAAGGAATAAAAATATGTGGAAAATGTGGCAACAAAGAGTTTGACCACACCGAAGAAAAATGCATAAATGAAGTGAAATGCGCAAACTGCAAAGAAGATCACCCGGTCTTTTCTAAAATATGCAAAACATATAAAAAAGAAAGAGAAATTATAGAAGTAAAGTACAAGAAAAACACAACCTTTCCAGAAGCCAGAAAAATAGTTGAGACGTACATGAAAGACAACACATATGCTGAGACAACAAAAAAGACAACTAAACCATGCCAACATAATGAAATACGTGATCAATATAGGGAACTGATTAACAAACTGATTACATTAAATATTATAGAATGGCCAGAATTTCAAAATAGCCTAAAAGAAAAATACTCAAATCTGGGAAACAAAATAGAAATAACAAATCCAAACAAAGAAAATAATATTCCATCCACAACAGAACCATTAAAAAAATTATCACAGAAACCAACAAAACAACCACCAGAAATTAATAAAAACATAAGTAATGATAAAACATCAAATAAAGAACGTTCCAGAAAAAAAGAAAACCAAACAATAGACACTCAAAATAGATTCCAAATTCTAGAAAAAATGGAAACCGAAAACACCCTGGAAAAAAAAAAGAAACCAAACACAAGTAATCAAGAGGGAAAAAAATGAACAAGAAGCCAAAACGGCAACATCTCAAGCAAGATCCAGATCGACGTCCAGATCCAAACAAAAAAAAAGAAAAAACCCAGCAAAACACTTCACCAAAGACACAAACTCCAACAAAAGATAAACCCTCTACTTCTAAAGAGATGGAAATAGAGGAAAACTAAACAGCTTCATGGATAGAAATAAAACACAACAAATTATCCAATGGAATTGTCGTGGAATAAGATCTAACTATAATGAACTTCTTATACTTATCTCACTCTTCAACCCAGCCATTGTTTACTTACAAGAAACCTTCCTAAAAAACAATAACCATTTCAAAACACCAAACTATGAACAATACAACTATTTCCATAACACAGGCCTTCGTGCTAATGGAGGCACCTCAATTCTTGTAAGGAATAACATACCTCAAAGCAATTTCTCGGTCAAAACAAATCTCCAAGCAATTACAACTCAAGTCACATTACACAAAACAATCACAATCTGCTCAATATACCTCCCTCCTCATGAACCAATAAATGAAAATGAACTAGAAAATTTAATAAAACAACTACCTTCACCATTCATTCTTCTAGGGGACTTTAATTGCCACAGTACATTATGGGGATGTAAAATCACAAACTCAAAAGGAAACAAAATTGAACAATTAATTAACAAAAATAACTTATGCCTTCTCAATCAAAAAAATCCCACATACTTAAATCCAACAAACGGATCAACTAGTGCCATTGATCTTACCATGTGTGATCCATCAAGCTTCTTGGATTATACATTGAGCACTTACGAAGAACTCTGTGGAAGTGATCACTTCCCTATTATAATCAATTACAGTAACTCCATCCAAAACCACATACCCAGGTGGAACACAAACAAAGCCAACTGGGCCGAATTTAAAAAACTTTGTTCACTAAAATTAATAGAACATCAAATCCAAACAATAGAAGAATTCACGGAAGTACTCATAACAATAGCCAAAAAATGCATACCCAAAAATTCTCCTCCTGGAAAAAAAAACAAACCATGGTTCAATCCAGAATGTAAAATGGCCATTAGACAGAGAAAGGCAGCCTTAAGAAAATTTAAAAAATAACCCACAATCAACAACTTAATACAAGCACCAAAGAGCTAAAACTCGAAAAACAATTAAAGAATGCAAAAGATCCTGCTAGAAACAATTTGTCAACAAAATCAACATCACCACTAAACCCAAAACCGTCTGGGAAATAATTAGGAAAATAACTGGAAAATATAATCCGAATCCAATCAAACACCTTCTTACAAATAAACAGAAAATAACTGATAAAAAAGATATTGCTAACACACTAGTTAAAACCTTTGCCAGAAACTCATCATCAAAACACTACAAGAGACAATTCCAAATACTTAAGAAACATGAAGAAAAGTACAAAATAAACTTTAACTCCAAAAACCAAGAGCCTTACAATGAAATCTTCTCCCTCAATGAAGTAGAAACCGCCATAGAAAAATCCCATAACTCAGCTGTAGGACCAGATGAAGTGCACTACAGCTTCCTTAAAGAAATTTCACCAGAATCATTAAAACTCCTTCCTAAAATTTATAATAAAATATGGGAAACAAAAGATTTCCCAACTTCATAGAAAAATGCAACAATACCAATACCCAAACTGGGAAAAGATACATCAAACCCAAAAAACTACAGACCAATAGCTCTCACAAGCTGCCTAAGCAAAACGTTCGAAAGAATGATTAACTACTGTCTTATATGGTATCTAGATGACAACAAAATAATTTCTGAAGTCCAGTGTGGATACCAAAAAAATCGAGGATGTATAGACCACATCACTAACCTCAAAAATTATATCAGAGAAGCTTTTATCAATAAGGAACACGTAACATCTGTTTTTTCGATCTTGAGAAAGCATATGAAACTACCTGGAAACACGGTATCATAAAAGATCTCCACAACATCGGACTAAGAGGCAGATTACCTGAATTCATAAAAAACTTCCTAACAGACAGATCTTTCCAAGTTCGCATAGACTCAACTTTATCAGACCCACAAAATCAAGAAGAAGGAATGGCCCAAGGAAGCATATTATCGACAACTATCTTTAACATGAAAATCAATAACATTATAAAAGAACTCTCTCCTGATATACATAGCTCCTTGTATGTAGATGACTGCTCAATCAGCTACAGATCTAAATACACTCACACTATTGAAAGAAAACTACAACATAATATAAATAAAATTAATAAATGGGCAACGAAAAATGGTTTCAAATTCTCCAAAACTAAAACAAAATGCATCCATTTCTGTAACCAACGCAAACTCCACCCTGACCCAACCTTACAGATTGAAGGCGAAAAAATTCCATTCATAAATGAACACAAGCACCTGGGAATCATTTTTGACAAAAAACTAAATTTCATTCCACACATCAATCACATCAAAACCAAATGTAATAAAGCATTACAACTCCTACGAGTCATCGCCCATACAGATTGGGGAGCTGACAAGAACACACTACTCAAACTATATAGAGCATTAATTAGATCAAAAATAGATTATGGTAGCTTCATATATCAATTCACCAAAAAGTCATATCTAAAAACCCTCAACACAATATGCCACTCCAGACTAAGACTAGCACTAGGAGCATTTCCAACCACCCCTGTAGAAAGCCTGTATGCAGAAGCACATGAAACTCCTCCAATGCTCAGAAATCAAAACCTTGGTCTAAAATACTACACAAAACGTACAGCCAACCCCACAAACCCAGCACACAATAGCACTTTAAATCCAAACCGTAAACACCTTTTCAACCAAAAAGAAAACATAATCAACATAAACTTAGAATAAAATCGATTTCCAAAGAAGCAAGTCTACCGATAACTAAAATTCACGAAACTGTCCTACTCAAAACCCCTCCCTAGAAAATCATATCTCCTAACATCGACCTAAGTTTAAGTAAATACGAAAAGAAGCATACTCATCCAATAACTTATCATGATGATCTCGATAAAATCAAAGAAAAGTATCCAGACCACGCACACATCTATACGGATGGGTCTAAACAAAATAATGCAACAGCCTGTGCAGCAATATTCAATAAATCAATCAAAATCCAATCAAACCTCACAAAAGAAACCTCAATCTTCAGTGCTGAAATACATGCTCTAATCCTAGCTCTCAAACTCACCTCCAATAACAAAAAAACAAATTTATAATCCTTTCAGGCTCCCAATCTACTTTAAAGGCGATTAAAAATAAAAAGATGGACAACCCCCTAATCGCAAAATTACTCCAAAAATTAACTGAACTAAACAGTAAAAAAAGAAATCATTTTCTGCTGGATACCAAGCCATTCCAGTATTAAAGGTAACGAATTAGCAGACTCAGCAGCAAAAAACGCCTTAAATCTCCCAATTGATGCAAATTTTAAAATTCCATACATAGATCTAAAAAGAAGTATCAATGCATATACAATAGAGAAATGGTAAACCTACTGGAATGAACACCCTAACAACAAACTTCACGAAATCATGCCAAAAATAAAAAAAACAAGAACAAAATACGAAATTAAACAGAAAAGAAGAAGTCAAACTAACAAGAATAAAAATAGGCCATACTCACTTAACCCACTCATATCTCCTAAAAAAAGAAAACCAACCCATCTGTATACCTTGTCAAACACCACTCACAATCAAACACATATTAATTGAATGTACTGATTTTGTAACAGTAAATCGATTCTACAAAGAAAGCAATATTAAAGAGTTATTTGATAAAAACAATCCCCACACCAAACTCTCATATCTTAAAAAAATTGGCCTTTATAAAAAATTTAAAAAGAACTCTTTATACAACTGTCCTGGATATGACCTAAAACTATATCCGATGGTGAGGCCCCAGCTTGCGGGCTTTGGGGAGTGTGGAGCAACCCTTTAATTGCCATTGCTCCCAGGTCCACTCTGACCCAGAGTGGTAGTGCCTGTTAGGGTCCCAACTATTGGTTAAATAGAATCTGACTTAAAAAAAGAATATATTCCATTAAAAATCGTTCCTCAAAATAACTAGATTCAGCATTAAATAACCTGAAAAAGGTTGATATGCCGTAAAACAAAAACAACCAACCAACACCCAATTCATGAGGCACTCATTTATCAAGTCTTTTTGTCTTTCAAATCTCTTTGTTGTATACTTTACATCTAATTCAGAAGCAAATTCTTGAACAATTGTGCATGGATTTGGCTTTGACTAAGGCTCTTAATTGATCGTTAACATCTGATGGCCAACCATGCTCATCATCTTCAAGACTCTCGTCACCACCACAAAATTTCTTAAACCACCATTGTGCTGTGCCTTCAGTAGTGGTTTCTGGAAACGCTTCATTGATGTCACAAGCTGTTTCAGCAGTTTTTCAGCCTAGCTTGAACTGAAATAAGAAAATTGTGCAAATTTGCTTTTTTCATCTTGTATCCAGTGTTCTGTCAAGAAGACAATTGTTTTAAAATGATTGTAATTTAAACGATTGGATAAAACAAAAAACGCTCTTTAAACTGATATATAAAGTAAAGGTATTATAACGAAAATTTATTTGAAAATACATCATTTGAAATTAAAATTATAAATTCTGCAAGAACTTTTTTATCCACCTTATATAATTTTTTTTTTTTTTTCCCAGAAAATCGAACGAGTACCAGAATTTGTTCCAAGACCATTACCAAATCGATGTTCTGTTTCCTCTGGTGCTGTTTCTGTGCAAACATTAAAGCTTAGCACTTGAGGAACTGCAAGGGTGACAAACAAGTTGTTAACGTCAGTCATTTGAACGCCAAATCAAAATGAAAAAAATGTATGGAAAAATTAAATGGTCATGACACTAGAAAGATTAATTGGATTGTGGAATTGGAGTCGGCGAACATGTATTGCTTTATTAGTCGGTTACAATTGGCTAACTGCATCTCCAACTTTAAAAAAAAGGTTTAAGTGTAGATTTATTTAACAGTGTAAAAAGTGGAAGTATATAATTGACTGGCACAGCTTAATAGGTTCTATTCATGCCAGTCGAGGGTACATCCTCAACTTGTCTAACAGTCTTGGCCATTTTTCAATAGGAAATGACCATGGACCTGTCAGACTGAAGGTCTTCCCTCCCAGGTCATTGCCTTCTGTTTTTTGGTTAAGTAAGTTTATTTACTGCCTGAGACATCCTTACTGGGCAATCCAGACAGGGCAATCCAGACAATTATTTTTTAAAAAAGTCGGTGCTGCTCTTTTAGGGGTGCTGGCTTGATTCTTCCCACCTTGTGTCACATCTTTTTGCAGTGGGAAGGAAGTAAATATCTGCATAGTCTTTCTGTTTTGAAACATTTTGTGGTTTTTATTTCAGAATTTTTGTAGCTTCAAAAGCTTGAAAATAAAAATAGATGAATGCGTTAGGCCAAAAACTTCAATATACTGCAACTTATTTTGAAATAAAGAAACATTTTGAACAGTTTCAGTGAGTTAAAAATATACAGATTGATCAAAAATTTGATTTTAATGCCTTTGGTGATAGTCATTAATTTGTTTGTTTTTTTTCAATTTTTGAATTGTTAAAAATACTAAGATGATAAAAATCAAGTGGCCACATTGAGTTTTTTTCTACAAGACTTTAAGGCTATGAAACAAATTCTGAAATAAAAAAAAACATCTACAAAAGTTACAAAAATGAAAAAATATGCAGGTCGATAGAAAAGTAACTTTTATCAAGCAAAAGAAAATTCATTTGATGTGTATTTAGTCCCCACTTTTTACAACACATTTACCAAAAAGTAATTCATAATTTAAAAAAAAAAAAGCACAAAAAATGACCACGACTAATAACAATACATATTTTTTGCTTTTGACATTTTTCATCATCTGCTCCTTTTTTTTTAATGAAATTCTACATATTTTATTAATTTAATTTTTTTTTAACATAAAATTCCCAGGGACTTACAAACAGGTTTCTTTTTAAAATAAAAAAGCTATTTAAAAATTTCACCAGTCTCACTTTAACTTTGGAGCTAATGACTCCACGGCCCAGTTTTGATTACTCGCAAATATTGTGTATAACTTAAGTAATTATTAATATTTTATTTTTAATTATTAAAAAAGTACTTGTATATTCATTATTAAAATATTTACCTACTCAAAAATTGAAGTTTTTTTGGGTTTTTTTTTTTACATAGGCATCACCGCTCATCAAGGCCAAGAGGCCACGGATTAAAGAGTGTACAGTAGTCAATTGGACAATATATTAATCGTTAGTAATGGAAATTCGGTAAATTTGTTAACTTTAGTGGAACGGCTCATCAAGAACTTGTTTACGTTGGACTTGAAGACAACCACATTGTAGTCAGCTGGAAAGCTAAAAAATGGAAGACAGTTTCACAGGCGTGCAGTTCTAAGAAAAAAAGCTTTGTTCATGGAATCTACGTCTAGGTTTAGGCACAGATAAAGAGTATTAATAGTGTTTTCAGCTAGACAGGTATTTCTTGTGAAAGTTTGGCGAGGGGGACCATAGATTGGAGCTCAGTCAAGCACTTGCCATGAAAATAACGATAAAGCAGAGACAAACTCGCAACATCTCTTCTGTGTGAAAGAGGTTGCAGGGAAGAGAAAAAGACATCTTCTACGAGGCTACAAAGTCTGTTTTGAACTCTATCAAGGCAGGATAAATCCTTTCTAGCAGCTGTTACCCAGATGTGGTAACAGTACTCCTTGGATGTACCTGGCTCTTATATAGATAGAGAATTGCATCAGAAGTGAAATATTTATTGGATCGGTAGAAGGATCCCACCATTTTTCCAGCAGCCTTGGCAACGGATTGGATGTATGTGTTCCATTTCAGATCAGGAGTAAAGGTCAAGTCCAGAAGCTTGTCAAAACATGAGGCCTCCCCAAGATACTCTATGGCTGACTGGGATAGCTTCCGTACATTTATAGTTGCCCATTTTTCAATAAAATTGATTGATTGCCTGCTCTAGTCGAGTCTCACCACGGTGCACCAGAAGAAAGTATCAAATGCCTCCCCACAGTTACTTAGTCCGCAATACATTGTAGTCTACATTGCGCTGTAGAGAACCTACTGTTGATTTTATAAAAAAAAAATTTATATAATGACTTAAACTAAAGTTTAAAATGCAAAAGTCACGTATCATGGTTCAATTATGCTCTATTTCAGACGCGTTCCTGTCTTATTCAAGAACCTACTGTTGATATTATATTATACGTTGGGTCCTTCTGCCTGTGCGGTGATAAAACTTCTCAAATGCACTTGTGATGTTAGGTTGTATAAGGGTTTTAACTTTGATCAAAATCACAATCAGATTGTTCCTTCTTTAATTGGATTTTTTTATGATTATCAATTTACTTATTGAAGGCATTCCAAACACATAAAGTATATTCGTGTGAAATTTAAACAAAAATCGGCCCAACCATTTCGTAGTCCATAAGGAACAAACTTGTACGCACACATATACACATATGAAATGTCTTTTATATATTAGAATTAGTCTAATGTTCAGTATTACATCTTCTTCAGTTCATAACCCCATCAAGTGGAGGGAACAAATCTCCAAAACATGCCTGTCCTACTTGCAGTTCAATACCCAAGATCAAGATACTAACTTAGGCTTTCTTATTTCTCACATCTTATTTCTGACTTCTTGTTCCTCTTACATCATTTTTTTTTTTGAACTCGTTACAAAATTTATACTAAACTGTTGTATATAATTTTTAATTTCTATTTGGAATTTATTTTCTCTATACAACCAACACATTTCGCATACCAGATTATCATTAGCGGTAATTGTACCAAAATAACACCTGTCGATTCTGGACAGTATACACACGCACCCCAAAGTCATAAAAGACATACCTTGGATTTTTAAGAGATTTTTAAAGAGATTTAAAATAACTGCTTTCAGTTTTCACTGATAATTGATGATGATAAACCACACCAACATCGAAAAAAGTATCTAATTCTATTTTAATTTTTGTAGATTAATTTTAGCTAATCTTCCATGTGAAACAAAAATGTTGCTTAAAACTAATTTTGTTTTAATGTGTCACTCACAACCCTCGTCTTCCATATGTTAAAACATGTACAGGGTGATCAGAAAGTACCATACAATGCCAAAGCAGTACTAACCCTAGGTAGGTGGAACCAGCTTCCTCCAAAAGAGGAAGCTTCATGGGAGTATGAAATTCGCAAGCGGTCTCCAGTCACATGTATATTCCCCGTCAGAGAAGATGACCATGTTAGGTTTTTGCAGCTCTTTCAGGGAGGTGTCAACATCCTTCTAGATACAGCAAATGGTCACCCATCTGGTACTGACCAGGCTCAATGTTGCTTAACTTCAGTGATCTGGCGATAACCTGTATGTCAGTGTCATTACGACCACGGTCGTGTCACGGTTCTTCCTGATTCTCACACTATTTCACTCACACCATGTACGTCTTCATAGGTGCATTGTTATTCTACTGTTATCTGCTTAAGGTACGTTCTGTGCGGTCTCCCCACTAAACCACATTGCTATTTTGGCATTCACAAAAGAATATCGCTGACGATTTCATCCTTATCCTTCTAGTAATGACCAGCAAATTTCTCTCTTTGCCGAGATTGGAAGAAAATGTCCACAGAGTTGCTCTCTCATGGCGTACTACCCCCAGAAAATGTTCTGTGCGGTCATCCCACTGAACCACATCTCTGTTTTTGCATCCACAAAAGAACATCACTGGCAATCTTATCCTTAGCAATATCCTTTTCTGGATGTCAAATACAGATGAGGAGACTGCAGAACCTATGGCAAAAAATTTATTGCTGTAATCTATTACTAAAATATAATTCTTACAAGAAGTAGATCTACTAAGCAAGTGTCTAACATAGAGTTTTATTTAGAATTCAGTATGGAAATCACCGATAACTTCTCAAGCCACCTGACAAACGCATCAACTGATTTCACAAGTAACTCTTTTTGTTTAATTGTTTGTTTTATTTTTTTACTAGTTTAGTTATGATGAATATGATTGAAAATTTCTGCATGTCACCCACTTGAAATATCAGCTGATAATTTATTTATGAGAAATATTTCTGGCAAAGGAGTAAGGATTGCTGTTTTCAACTGTCAATCTCTTCATCTCATTAACAGTATTAAACCTAAAACAAATATGTGCTGTTGTTATTAAGAGATTGTGAACAACTATTACAACGGCTGCTATAAAAGAAAATCAGAAGCAGACAACTTTACATGGACAATTTGGTAGTGTGCTACAAAAGAGATAGAGAGACAAATATGATCAAAAATGTATGGCATAGGTTTTTTTTTTTTTTGGTTTTTTTTTAGAATTCAATATGGATGATAGTATGCTCCACCAGCTTCGCAATTGGGAACCACATCAACTGATTTCACAGGTAACTTTTTTTTTTTTTAACTAATGAGTAGGGTTATGACAACAGCATATTCTTTTCCTTGTTTTCATTCTCAGATATATATATCCATTGATATCTTATATGTTTTTATGTAGAGTGATGTGGTTCTTGGTTGATTGATTGTGTCTAACTGTGTCTCATATATACTCGAGAGTCAAAACAATGAAAAGAATATGCTGTTGTCATAGCCCTAATAATGAGTTACCACTTATCAAGACTGAAAGTGCACTTCAAGATAAGGGTTAAGATGGTTAGATTGATAGTTGAATGATGAATATTACGAAAGGATTGAAAATCTGTACATATCACCCACCAAAAACAACAGCTGATCCAGAAAGGTTGAATCCTTACTACAAGTGGTAAAACCTAAGAATAATATGATAATTAACACTTCTTCAACCAAGAATAAGAACAATCTTGGATTAAATAAAGTTTGAAATTCTGTATAGGTTCTTGAATTCTACATACATAAATCCGAACTTTTGAGATAAGGATTGATGATTCATATTATTCAGATTATTCAAACTACTATTCTCATCTTCAATGTTACTTTCACTATGATTCAGTTGATATAACCTTTGACCTTCAAGTTTACCTTGTTGAACTTTAGAATTGTTTGTAAGAACCCATGGCGTAATGGATAAAGTATTTTGTAAAATTCATTTGCATGAGGGAGGTTCAAAAAGTAAGACCTCCTATTTTTTATTCCGTCTGAATGGAACAGAGAGGATTGCAAATTGTATCGCTATGATGACTGAATTTAATCATTCATGATGTGAAAGTTTCATCTCTCTGTTGCAGATATTGAAGAAAGCAAGTTCTGTTATAGATGTGCAGAAATGTCTCATTGAATTCTTCCATGCAGAAAAAATGGATCCGATGAACATTCACCAGTGCTTGTTGAACATTTACGAAGCTGATATAGTTGATATCAGCACAGATAGGAAATGGGTTTGTCGATTTAATAGTGACAACAGAGATGTGAGTGACAAAGCCTTCTACAGACTTTTATGACTGAGGGTAGCACTTCCATCTTTGTAGCTCTTCAACATTTTAGTTTTTTTATTAAAAAAATGTTAGGCCTTCTTTTTAGAATGATCTTCATAAGTGACACTGCTAGAGGTTGAAAGTTTGTGGACGATACTAAAAATACAATTGTGAATTACTTGAGATTTTCTACCTGCTCATGGTTGATGGAACGAGAGCAAGTTACCCATGTGAATTAAATAAAGGGCTTCATTTGAAATTCTGTTCACATTCCCGAGGTTGACAAAAAGATTCCTGAGTCTGACAAGATAGACCTGAAAAAGGTCTGAGGTTACATCGACCAAAACGTTGTAAAAATAACCGTTAAGATGAGAAAAGTAGTCTGAATAATACAAAATATTCTCAAGTTTGAAAAGATGCACCTGAAGAAGGTTGGAGGTTACATCGGCTGAAACGTTGTGAAAATACTAAGGTATGAATAGTAGTGCATGAACAATCTAAATGAAAGTAGTATTTGATTAATCACTGAGTAACTATGTAGACAGAGATTGCCATAAACATACGACCCCAAACAAAATGATCATCAGTACATTTTTACAATGTAAACAAGAAAAAAACAAAAATTTCTAAGACCTCAATTCTCAAATTGTTTATGCTAAGGTTACTTAAGCATTACTCTTTACAATCACAGAACTTTTCTTTACTCAAGCTTATCAAATGTCAAAATTTCTGTTTGCTATGCTAAACATATTGGAGCCATGGTTAATACGTCAAGAAAATCCCTTCTGCATGTAATGAATACTACATATACATTGTTACTTTATATGTGTGTGTGTTATATATTTGTATATTTTGGCAGCAAGTCATTATTCAAGCACGACTGAGTTATTTTTTCTGATTTTGTTGGATAACTTTTCGATTCACCAAGCAGTCTTTTTTTTTTCCTGCTTGCATGTTATATATTATGGCACCCAGTAGTTCGGCCATATTCTTCTTAAGCATAAATGGATTCATGTGTAATCACTTTTTTCTTCACCATATTCCCTCTGCTTCACTTTTTTTGTTTTCAAGTAAGATCTTTGACTTACTTGTTGTTTCATCAAATACTTTTGCATGCAAAATCCGATCCTGCATTTTGCTAATTCCTACCCTCTGATGAGAAGGAAAGTATTTCTTTGAAACTCTGCAGATTAAGGACTATCCACTTATCAAGTGTTTCCTTTTCAGATTAAGTATGTTTTTAACTCTTTTTCAAAGTGTTTTTTAACATGTTTTATTAACTGTTTGCTCGTATTATAAGCTCTATCTCCTATTTGGTTTTATCGAGCTTTTACATCTGGGTGAGATAACTTTATAAATATTAATTCTTTAATATTTATATTATACTTTAATTTTACCATCTTGGATCATTTTGATAAATTTAATTGTAATTTTTTTTATTTTATTCATATATATATATATATATATATATATATAAGAAGGTTTTGAATTATCCACTAGACTCCATCCTTGGGTTTCTAATGTTTACTTGTACAAAGATTTGTCAGTACAACCTGACATGAGGTTACTTCATTCTACAAGTAATTTTGTAACAACTATTTAAAATATCATCATATTCAAAGCCCAAATAAGATTATCTCCATGTGGTTTTACAATGGTTCATACAAAGAATGGTGAACATTCTGCTTGTGATGTTACTTCAAGTAACAGCACTAGGATTCTCCACTAGACCAGATGAATTCTTGTTCTGGAATCCGGTAAACCAAGAGACCATAAGAAAGATATTACATAGTTAATTGGGGAAAGGAAAAATGTTCTTTACTAACTTAATTTTTGGGAGATAAAGGAGAACTTTAATTGAACATTTGGATATCTATGTATCTCATACAATAATATTCGTCCATCGGAACAACAAAGACCATCTGATCATTCTAGAAATAATGAATGGCATGCGCTGAGAGTTTGTTTGATGTGAAGCTGGGTTACGCACAGAGTAATGCATACTCTCTCGTCCCAGCCAAACTGATCCAGCGGAAGGATAGAGTAGAGATGGCTGGAGTCTAAGTAGAATGCAGGAACTGCCAGAAGTGTCAACGTCCTCCTGCATGCAATGTTTGGTATTCTCAAATTGTCACCCATCTAGTACTGGCCAGGATGGAACTGGTGTGTCATCGTGATTATGCCGTATCACATATAGAGATTAAGTGTTAGCCTCAAGAAAGGGCCGCTTGAATTCTGAGATTTTAGACTGAAGTAAAATGAAAAACAAAGTGGTGATAACTTTATCATTCATAGAAAATATTTAAAAGAATCTTTGATATAAAATGTTGAAAAAGAAGTAAATGTCTTTATTTAAGAAAGGAAACAATACAAATTTCAAACTAAAAAAACAAGTATAGTCCTAAGGAAACATATTCAACCAAACTCTAACAATACAAAATCAGCAAAAACCCAAAAACATTACCTTCAAAATTACAAGTAATAGCAGTAAGAGCTCCAGTGAACTTTATAAAATAAATGGTTGTTGTCCAGAATTCCACTTTTATTAAAAACAAAAATACTGAAAAATCTGTATGATGTATGTTCCCATGACAAAATGAAAATATCATATTCTATAAATCATAAATTGATCAAGTAGTTTTATTTTTAAATAAGAAAATCAAATTTTTTCAATTACAGAAACAAGGCTGTCTTATGCGCCATTTAAAAAATAATTGTAAAATAAAAACAAAGGGAGATAACTTAACATAATTCAAACTTGTGAAATTTATGTTGTACTGCCTACGAATTTCCATTAAGTGCTTAAAAATGATTTTCTTTAAAAACTACTTGATCAATTTACATAATTTTTGGAATATGATGTTTTCGTTTTGTCATGGGTACGAACATCTCACATATTTTTTTTTATTTTTTTGTTTTTTAATATGGGGAGAATTTTGGAGAAAAAAACCAAATGAATTTAAAGATTATTTTGTATCTTCTGTTTTGGAAAATTTTTGGATGAGGATTTGAATTATACAGACGAGTGTTTTTATCTTTAATTTAATTATTCTCACAAAGTTTTGACTGATGTGTTTTGTTGAACTTGCAAATCTGTATGAAATTTTGAACTGAACCATATATTTAGTGGATTGTTTTCATTCTGTTAGCCATGACTGGGTAGACACTGTGGCATAACGAATAAAGTGTTAAGTAAAAAGCAGTTTAAATGATAGTCTTCTGGACGTTGAAGGTGTAATCCTCAATACAAGTGATACTAAGAACATGGTTATAATCAACTAGCATACTTCCTAATTTCCGGCATAGTGCTACCGGAAGTGGTGAAAGGGCAAATCAGTTCCTTGACTTTTATTGTTCCTTAGTATTTCTACTGTGAAGAGATTTATTGAAATAAAATATTAAAAAAAAGACATTATCGAAAAGTTTAACAATAAAAATTAACAAAATTATAAAGATAAAAATAACACAATTAGTCTTTATTGAATAGTTCATTACTTAAAAAGATTTTAAACAGTGTTTTCAATAAGTCTTTAAAAAAAAAGAGTGCAAAAAGTGTTTTCAATAATTATTTTTAAAACATTTCAATAATTAAACTATGACGAAAAAAAATTTTTTTAATGATTATTAAATAAAAAAGAAAAATTGGAAAAACGTAAAAAAAAAAAAAAAGAGTATATGCACAGGGGAGATATAGGTGTGAGAGACAAAAATGAAGAAACTGATCTGCCTTGTCACCGCTTCCGGTATATGCCGGAAGTTAGGCAGTATGTTAATTGATTACAACCAAGAATATGATAAAGAATTGCATAAGACTTCTACACAGTTATGGTTGATGGAGCAAGAACGATCTACCTCTGTGGATTAAATAAAAGATTCAGTTTGAAATTTTACAAAGATTCCCGAGTTCAGCATTCTTTCTTCAAGTGAACCCTATATATAATCAACACAGATAGATTGTCCTTATTCTATCAGTTATGACTAGGGCTATGACAAGGACATATTCTTTTCATTATTTTGACTCTCAAGTATATATCAATTAATATCTTATATGTTTTTATATAGAGTGATGTGGTTCTGTGTCTAACTGTGTTGGATATATACTCGAGAGTCAAAACAATGAAAAGAATATGCTGTTGTCATAGCCCTAGTTATGACTGAGTAGATTCCATGATGTAACAGATAAAGAATTACTTAAGAATTTTACATGATCATAGCTGATGAAACGAGAAAAATATACATGGATTAAGAAAATAAACATAAAAGTTATTCACAGACACATGTTTCTTGCTAACTAGAATTCATCAGCATGGCTTTACTTTGGCAAGGATCACGCCTACAACTACAGCATAAAGATTTCTGAGTTTGATAAGATGCAGAAGGTTGGAGGTTACATCAGTTGAGACATTGTGAGAATAACATTCAAGATGAGAACAAAAGTTAGAATAATCCAAAATGACAACATTTTATTATATAATAGAAACTTTAAGAATCCGACAGTTTCAATTACAGACATTTACAAATGTTTTTGTTTTTTTAAATCTCAAGGCTTCAACTAATACTTCAACATCATGCGCAGTTTGATTTCAATCATAATCTTGAGTAGAGCATTGTCATAAGTGATTTCACCCGCTGCTTGCTTGGCATAATGCAAAGCTCTGTGCTTATAACAAACAAATCTGTAAAAGTGATAATCAAATGTTTATAGGCATTTGAGTAGGTCTTTTGCAGGCAATAATCCCATGGGCCAGTGGTTAGAACTGCTGACTATCAACTTGATGGTTGTAGGTTCAAACTCTGGTTTGGGATGGATGCTAGTCTAGCTGCACTAAAGAGCTGTGATACAGTGAAACAGTCTGTCTGTGGATATATAAAAATATAAATTAGGGGGTATATTTGGTAAAAAAAAAAGTGGAAAAGTGCTCCATACATTAGTAGAGCAAAATATGTTTTTTTATTATTTCAACCTCAGGGATTTTTACTTAAATCATTACAAGTTGTTTCAATAGACAGCTCAATAAAATTATCCTGCCGATCTCGTCAGACGACGAAGATTCTTTTAAATTACGTATGGGTATCAAAAAACCAAGAGTTGAAATGCTTGATAGAGGGGGGGGAGAGGGAGGAGTGAGAGAAAAGAAGAAAAAAAAGGAATGGGGGAGAAATATAGATTACATTTATAGTTAGAATTGAAAGTTAAAAATTAAGAATAGAAGGAAAGAAATTAAAATGAAGAGAGGAGATTGTTTGTTAAAAGGGGGAAAGAAAGTAATAGTATAAAATATAAAATGAAGTAAAAACGTAAAAATAAAAAAAAGAAAAGGAAAATATGGTGGCGTTAGAAAGAGAGACAGAAGGGGATAAATAACGAAGAAAAGTGTGTCTAACAGGTGTTTAGAGAAAGCAGCCGTAACTTGAGTGTGTCAACAAAGTCATAATTCTGTTAGAGTTTCTGTGGTCTCCACCTACAGTAGTAGTGGTAGAGGCATATAGAACAAAGATACGCCCAGTTCAAAAGGTAAATACATGCGTCCAATAAAAATTTTTTTTGCTTAGATCGTCTGACGAAATCGGCAGGATAATTTTATTACAACTTGTAATGATTTAAGCAAAAATTCCCGTGGCTAAAATAATAAAAACAAAAATATATATATATATATATATATATATATATATATAAATTTACAACAATTTTGTTTGAATGTTTCTCTTGTTATTTCCATAAGGTGTTCAACTGAGCTCCAATATCTTTTTCCTCCTTGTAAGATATTCACAGCAAGAACTCATCTTCTACAATAATGCAACCGTACAATAAAAATAGACCATTATATTTTAATGCACATTACTAACCTCTACCTTATTATTATTTGCTCAGCAGGTTCTTGACTAAATACCAATCTCTTTTTCACAGCAGGAACTTTTCCTCTAACACAATTCTTACATTTCTTTCTCAAGGTGCCAATCATTAAACAGAATTTTCCAAGGATAAGGCTTCTCATTTATTGCAGACCTGTATAAGCAATGTACTGTCGTTAGTTGATAGCCTTGAAACTTGAGTTTAAAGAAAATGGAGTCAGATGGCATGATCAAAAATATTAAATTTGTTTGAACTAATTAATTGATCTATTTCATTTGCCACAGAGAAAATAATTATTTAGATTTAAAGCAATAGTCTGAATAATACTTATTTCGTATTTTAATAAATCATAGAATTTTTGTAGTAAATATGAAAAATTGAATTTTAACAAAAATTGATAAAAAAAAAAAAATCGGTTCAAAAAGCCCTCATATGTCAAAATATTTGTCCATTATTTTTTTCCGCTGTAATTTAAATAGAAGGAAACATCATGGGATAAAACTGTAACTTTATCTACAACTAGCAGGAAGACCCGATATTGTCCAGGATTGAATGAGGAATTTTATGTCCTCCAGTCCCTAAGCCATAACACCATATCACCTTTTATTTTCTTTTTTTTTTTTTTAATATTTTATTTAAATCCAATTTTTAGGGTGGTGCTAAATCATATACTATGCATCAATACAGTAAAAAGATGTCTAGGCATTTATTTTAAAATAATGTTATGATTTTTAAAATTATCAGCATTAGAATTATTAACATTATCAATTTTGAAATTATCATTTTAAAATTATTATTAGAATTATTATCATTATCAGAATTATTACATTATCAATTTTAAAATTGTCATTATCAGAATTATTAACATTATCATTTTTGAAATTATCATTTTTAAAATTATCATTAAAAGAATTATTAACATTATCAATTTTAGAATTATCATTATTAAAATTATCAATTTTATAATTATTATAAGAATTATTAAAATGATCAATTTTAAAATTATCATTATAAGAATTATTAACATTATCATTTTTAAAATAGTCATTATTAGATTTATTAAAATTATCGTTTTTAAAATTATTATTACAAGAATTAAAATTATCATTTTTAAACTTATAAGAATTATAAAAATTATCATTTTTAGAATTGACATTATCAGAATTATTACATTATCATTTTTATAATTATCACTATTAGATTTATACAAATTATTATTTTTTAATTGTCTTTAAAATCATCATTTTTAGAATTGTAATTATTTGAATTATTCTTAGAGATATCATTTATATCATTTTTATTATAAAAACTAATAATAACTTTTTTGATATCCGATTATAATGCACTTCCTGTGCATTATAATCGGATATCAAAAAATGATTTTTAAATTTAAAAAAATAAAAAAACAATTACCTAATTACGTGTCGTGTCGAAATTAGTAAAAATTTTGAAAAATAATTATAAAAAAAATAAAATCTGCTGAATAAGATAGTTTTAACTTTTACTTTATGGTGATCAATTCCAAATGAAAAACTGGTTTATCTCCCTTGTTTTCACTTAACGGTCACTATTTCAAATTTACAAAACTGGTAGATCAATAATAAAAATGTTATTTTTGTTAAAAATAGTTTTAGCAGATTTTCGACTTCATTTTTCGTAATTTTAGAAATTTTATCTTAGCAATTTTAAGATATAATTAAGTAATAGTGTTTTTATTTAAAAGGCATGTGATTTTTATTTTTGATATCCAGTTATAATCTGCAAGCACCACTAAAACATATCTGACATCTGTTTATAACATTATCTTTTGTCATACAAAATTAATTTTGAAAGCCTTAGCTTGGTAAATAGAAATTAATTTTTCCCTTTAATTAAAGTATTATTGTTCTTGTGTGCTCCTAAACCAAAGAAAAACATTTAATTAAAAGAAAAGACAAAATGAAAAAAAAAAAAAAAAACGATAAAAAATTTTAGATTTTGAACATGCTGACTTTGACTATTATTACAGTATTCATGTCAATAACGGGATTATTTGAAAAAAAAATAAAAATAAATAATAGTACCCTCTTTTTTTGTCCATGGCACACGATAGTAAAGAAACTTCATTCAAAAATTTTTTTTTTAATAATCAGATAAATGTTTTTATTTTATATTTTCGTCATGGGTATAAAGTTGTCATCATCATAATCGTCATCATCTGTTGGTTCATCCATGGGAAGAGGAGGGGGTGGTTCGAGAGCTTTTGCCACGGCAGCAGCCAGTTGGTCAATTTGTGCCTGGATCTTGTTGGCCATTTCAATTTGGACCTCGGCCAATTTGGTTTGCTCTTCTTGAACGGCCTGGATCTCATTTTCACGTGACTGGACTTTGTAAACATCACCTTCAACGCCTGTGATGTTGTCACGTAACTGTTCGATTTTCTTGACAAGCTTTGAACCCATGTTTTCAATCAGACGCCTCATCACATCGTCAGAGCCAGCTGAAGAACGAAAAGAAAAGATAAAAAGAAATGAAAAAATAAAAATATAGCAAAAAAAAAAGAAAAAAAAATAAACAGGCTGCTTCAGTCTATGACAGACTGTGGATACCCACATAGGGGTGCCTGCGCATGAAATTATTGTGGCAGAAGGTACGCAATCTCCAACCACACCTCTCCTGAGTCGGCATCATTAAACACCAGTGGCAAGTGAAGTGTATGTACAGGACGACTGGAAACAAATGCTGAGATAAACGGAGAGCACATGCAGCGCCTAGAATTTCCAAATGGTCACCCATCTGGTACTAACCAGGCTCAACGTTACTTAACTTCGGTGATCTGACGGGAACCGGTGTGTCAACGCGATTATGGCGTATAAAAAAAACAAAAAAGAACAAGAAAGATATTATCCCATATAAAAAAAACAAGAAAGATATTATCCCGTATACAAAAAAAAAAAACAAGAAAGATATTATCCTGTATAAAAAAAAAAAACAAGAAAGATATTATCCCGTATAAAAAACAAAACAAAAAAAAACAAGAAGATATAGGAAGAAAGAAAATCCCTAAAACTTCCTGTTCTTGGATCAAATAGTGGAAGATTCTTATCCTTGTCATTAGGGTTTGTCTTTGCCTCACATGTTTGAAAATTATTGTACCACGCTCTATAACAGGCACAACGGGGAAAACAAATGAACACATGTCTAAGAAAATGGCAGAAACACTAGAGGAAGATCTCCAATCTGTAGTGCAATGGGGACAAAAATGAATGGTGTCACACATGTGATAGGGGGGGATTAAATAAAAAGCAAACAAAGGGATATAAAAAGAAATTTACTATAAAAAATATTTGTCGCGCATATGATAAGGATAAAAAAAAGAGACACAAAGATTGACCACAACCGAATGCGAGAAAGAACGAAAACACGAACACAAGTGGTAACGTTTTAATTTATTTTATTATGGTAGAGGACGGGGAATGAGATTAAATAAAATGAAAAAAAGCAAATTACGAGAATGTGGAAAAGGTATCTTACTCTGATATCTAAAAATGCAGAAAGAAAATGTATCCATAGATAATAATAAAAAAATGGCAAAATACAGAACTTGCCAATTTAATACACGAGAGAGAGGTATGTAGAGAGGGGACTTACAGTTTTTACTTTTTCTTTGTCTTTCGTTTCGGGCAGTTGGTTAAAACAAATGTCTTCAACATCTGAGTGGTAAGGTTCGCTGTGGTATTGTTGTCGACATTATCTCCTTTTTGTTCATAGTTGAAATGGGGTTTTCCCCGACATTATCTCCACTGACGATGTCCGTTCACTTTTGGGGTGGAAATTTTCTACACCCGCCTAACACGGCGCCTCGGCATGGAGTGTGTACAAGAATATCTCTTTTCCTTTTTCTCTCTCCCTCTCTCTCTCTCTCTTTCATACTTTGCTTATTCTTATTCTTCTTTCTTTGTCTAAAAGGGGTCAGAAAGTGTGTTGACCGGATGACCTATTAACTCCCTGACTCTAGAGTCGAGGTGGTGTTGAGGTCTGCTGAACGTCTTCCTCACTTCTCTTTTCCTCGCTCTTTCTTCTCTCTCTCTCTCTCTCTCTCTCTTTCTTTCTCTGCTCATTTTACCTCAGCAACAATAAAACAAGAAAACTTTAAAACACATAATCTATCTTAAGGATTATGCCACAATGGTCACGTTCAATGCTGCCAAGACTAAGCTTGCTTCCTTCAATAATTACAAGAAATCTTCTCTACCACCAATAGCAATGGCCAAAAAAACATTACGTGTAAGTACTTCTTTTAAACTTCTCAGCCTAACGTTCACAAGGAACATGAGTTGGAACAGATGCATTGAGAGCATTGCCAAGGCTGCTGCGAAGAAGGTGGACTGTCTCTACTGTGCTAGAAAGCTATTTACTACTAAAAGTATCCTGTACCTCTATAAGGCCACCATTCGGCCATGTATGGGGTACTGTTGTCACACTTGGGCTGGTGCATCTGTTACTAATCTCTCACTCCTGGACAAGGGTACAAAAGAGAGTCGCCAACCAGATAGGTCCTGAACTGTTATCTAAGCTTCAACCTCTGTCCCATCGACGAAATGTTGCCTGTTCTACAAATATTTTAATGGTGAATCATTCTGCATGTTCTACAAGTATTTTAATGGTGAATCATTCTGCATGTTCTACAAGTATTTTAATGGTGAATCATTCTGCATGTTCTACAAGTATTTTAATGGTGAATCATTCTGCATGTTCTACAAGTATTTTAATGGTGAATCATTCTGCATGTTCTACAAGTATTTTAATGGTGAATCATTCTGCATGTTCTACAAGTATTTTAATGGTGAATCATTCTGCATGTTCTACAAGTATTTTAATGGTGAATCATTCTGCATGTTCTACAAGTATTTTAATGGTGAATCATTCTGCATGTTCTACAAGTATTTTAATGGTGAATCATTCTGCATGTTCTACAAGTATTTTAATGGTGAATCATTCTGCATGTTCTACAAGTATTTTAATGGTGAATCATTCTGCATGTTCTACAAGTATTTTAATGGTGAATCATTCTGCATGTTCTACAAGTATTTTAATGGTGAATCATTCTGCATGTTCTACAAGTATTTTAATGGTGAATCATTCTGCATGTTCTACAAGTATTTTAATGGTGAATCATTCTGCATGTTCTACAAGTATTTTAATGGTGAATCATTCTGCATGTTCTACAAATATTTTAATGGTGAATCATTCTGCATGTTCTACAAGTATTTTAATGGTGAATCATTCTGCATGTTCTACAAGTATTTTAATGGTGAATCATTCTGCATGTTCTACAAGTATTTTAATGGTGAATCATTCTGCATGTTCTACAAGTATTTTAATGGTGAATCATTCTGCATGTTCTACAAGTATTTTAATGGTGAATCATTCTGCATGTTCTACAAGTATTTTAATGGTGAATCATTCTGCATGTTCTACAAGTATTTTAATGGTGAATCATTCTGCATGTTCTACAAGTATTTTAATGGTGAATCATTCTGCATGTTCTACAAGTATTTTAATGGTGAATCATTCTGCATGTTCTACAAGTATTTTAATGGTGAATCATTCTGCATGTTCTACAAGTATTTTAATGGTGAATCATTCTGCATGTTCTACAAGTATTTTAATGGTGAATCATTCTGCATGTTCTACAAGTATTTTAATGGTGAATCATTCTGCATGTTCTACAAGTATTTTAATGGTGAATCATTCTGCATGTTCTACAAGTATTTTAATGATGAATCATTCTGCATGTTCTACAAGTATTTTAATGGTGAATCATTCTGCATGTTCTACAAGTATTTTAATGGTGAATCATTCTGCATGTTCTACAAGTATTTTAATGGTGAATCATTCTGCATGTTCTACAAGTATTTTAATGGTGAATCATTCTGCATGTTCTACAAGTATTTTAATGGTGAATCATTCTGCATGTTCTACAAGTATTTTAATGGTGAATCATTCTGCATGTTCTACAAGTATTTTAATGGTGAATCATTCTGCATGTTCTACAAATATTTTAATGGTGAATCATTCTGCATGTTCTACAAGTATTTTAATGGTGAATCATTCTGCATGTTCTACAAGTATTTTAATGGTGAATCATTCTGCATGTTCTACAAGTATTTTAATGGTGAATCATTCTGCATGTTCTACAAGTATTTTAATGGTGAATCATTCTGCATGTTCTACAAGTATTTTAATGGTGAATCATTCTGCATGTTCTACAAGTATTTTAATGGTGAATCATTCTGCATGTTCTACAAGTATTTTAATGGTGAATCATTCTGCATGTTCTACAAGTATTTTAATGGTGAATCATTCTGCATGTTCTACAAGTATTTTAATGGTGAATCATTCTGCATGTTCTACAAGTATTTTAATGGTGAATCATTCTGCATGTTCTACAAGTATTTTAATTGTGAATCATTCTGCATGTTCTACAAGTATTTTAATGGTGAATCATTCTGCATGTTCTACAAGTATTTTAATGGTGAATCATTCTGCATGTTCTACAAGTATTTTAATGGTGAATCATTCTGCATGTTCTACAAGTATTTTAATGGTGAATCATTCTGCATGTTCTACAAATATTTTAATGGTGAATCATTCTGCATGTTCTACACGTATTTTAATGGTGAATCATTCTGCATGTTCTACAAGTATTTTAATGGTGAATCATTCTGCATGTTCTACAAATATTTTAATGGTGAATCATTCTGCATGTTCTACAAGTATTTTAATGGTGAATCATTCTGCATGTTCTACAAGTATTTTAATGGTGAATCATTCTGCATGTTCTACAAGTATTTTAATGGTGAATCATTCTGCATGTTCTACAAGTATTTCAATGGTGAATCATTCTGCATGTTCTACAAGTATTTTAATGGTGAATCATTCTGCATGTTCTACAAGTATTTTAATGGTGAATCATTCTGCATGTTCTACAAGTATTTTAATGGTGAATCATTCTGCATGTTCTACAAGTATTTTAATGGTGAATCATTCTGCATGTTCTACAAGTATTTTAATGGTGAATGCTCTGACAAACTACAAGCGCTTGTACTCCTTTGATGTAAATACCTCTGACAAACCTGCCAAGCAGCTAAATCCCATCCCTACACAGTAGAGATCCCTAAGTGTAGGAAAGCGTTCTACTCCTATAGTTTCTTCCCAGGAACTTTTTTTTTTTTACACGATGGTCACCACTTATCAAGGCCCGGAAGCCACTCAGGGATAAGGGTTATTGCAAGTACAGTACGTTAGTGTGGAGATTTGATGAAGTGTTTACTTAAGGGGGCGGTTCACTAGGAATTTGTTAACGTTGGACTTGAAGACATCCAAGTTGTAGTCAGGTGGAAAGCAGGCAGACGGAACAGAGTTTCACAGGCGTGCAGTTCTAAGAAAGAAGCTTTGTTCATGGAATCTACGTTTTGATTTAGGCACAGATAAAGAGTGGGGGAAATTTTTCACAGTGGATTCAGCTAGACGGGTGTTTTTCGTGAAAGATTGGCGAGGGGAGACCAGAGATTGGAGTTCAGACGAGCACCTGCCATGGGAATAACGATAAAACAAGGATAGGCTCGCAACGTCTCTTCTGTGGGAGAGAGGTTGTAGGGTAGAGAAAAGGGCATCCAAACTAAGCCACGAAGTCTATTTTGTACTCTGTCAAGGCAGGATAGGCTGTTTTTAGCAGCTCCTGCCCAGATATGTCAGCAGTATTCCATCCTTGGACGTACTTGGCTTTTATATAGATAGAGAATTGCATTAGTAGTGAGATGTCTTCTGGAGTGGTAGAAGGATCCCACCATCTTTCCAGCGACCTTGGCAACAGACTTGATGTACGTGTTCCATTTCAGATCAGGAGTAAAGGACAACCCCAGAAGCTTATCAAAACACGGAGCTTCTCCTAGACGAGAGCCATCCATTTCAATTGATGCCAGATGGGGATCAGAGCGTTGATGATGTAAAGATAGGAGTTTGGTTTTAGATGTATTAAAGGTAACTAGCCATGACTTCCCCACTGAACCACGCGCTCGAGATCAGAGGAGAGAGATAGAGAGAGAACTTTGTCATTTACAGCCTTTGATGTGTTGCCGTAGATGGTCGTGTCATCAGCATAGATGTCAACAAATGATTTAAGTATGTGTTTAGGGAGGTCATTGATGTAGATCAGGAAGAGAGTTGGGTCGAGGATTGACCCCTGAGGGACTCCAGCATTTATATTGCAGGCCTCTGATTTTTGTCCATCAACCACTCCTCTTATGATCCTATCGGAGAGAAATGATTTAATGATTGAAAAAACATTTCCAGTTATACCGTAGCTGGAAATCTTGTGAAGTAGACCCTTGTGCCATACCTTGTTGAAGGCCTTTGATATGTCAAGAGCAATTGCCCTAGAAAGGAAGCCTTTGTCAAGAGATTCACTAATCCTGTGAGATATAACCGTTAGCATATCTGCGGTAGATCTTGCAGAACGGAAACCATATTGTGTGTCACTAAGATTGTTTCTGCTGAGGTGGTTTACTATTTCTCTATTTAATATGGATTCCAGCAACTTACTCATAACACACAGGAGGCTTATTGGTCTGTACTGAGAGGGAGATGACTTATCACCTGAATTCTTAAATACAGGGCATACTGATGAGGTTTTCCAGGGAGTCAGAAAGCACTTCTCCTTAAGGCAACGCTTAAACAGTTTCGTAAGTATGGGAGCAAGTTCTGGTTGAAGCTTTTTTAACACTATAATTGGGATGGCGCCAGGACCAGTTGCTTTACTGGAATCAAGGTTCTTGATTAGCTTGGCGACCTCATGCACAGATATTTGTATGTTACCTAGCGTGTTCTGTGTTATAGGAGGAAATATGGGGAGTTGATGACCTTCGTCACATAGGGTAGAATTAACTGCAAAGTTCTTGGCAAATAGTTTGGCCTTGTCTGATGCTGACGAGATGACCTCTGGTCCATTGATAATGGTTGGGATAGAACGCACACTTCTGTTCAGGATCCTATTTGTTATTTGCCAAAACTGGTGGGAACCAAGCCGCTGATCAGCTACTTTGGATTTAACAGACTGGACATATAGCTCTCTTGCATTTTTTATTACTCTTTTACAGTGGTTGCTGGCAGTCCTGAAAGAAGCTTTAGTCTCAGTGCATCTATTACGTTGGTAGCTATGGAAAAAGTGATTTCTGTGCGCAATAGCAGCAGCACATTCTGGGGAGAACCATGGCTGGCTGTTAGGTTTTTGTTGGAATTTATTAGATGGTATGAATTGGTCTATGCCTACAATTAACCATTCGTTCAGATCTGATACTATAGAGGACACATCCTTTTTAAACATGGAATGCAGAGGTAAATCAGATATGAATGTACGGAAGCTGTCCCAGTTAGCCATAGAGTATCGGTATACAGTACGGTGGAGGGATACGTCTGGGGACTTATTATATTTCATTTTTATCTTAACTGATACGACGGAGTGATCGGAGGATCCTAGAGGAGAATGAACGGAACATGAATATAGCTCAGGGGAAGTTGTGAGAAAAAGGTCTAGGCGGCTTGCATATTGACCAGTAGTATCGGGCACACGGGTGGGTTCGCGAACAATCTGAGTGAGGTCATAAGCAATGGCAAAATCATGACAAAACCTCCCCTCGTTGTCTGTCTTATTTGAATGGATCAGCCATTCCATGTTATGGACGTTGAAGTCACCGCAGATGTGGATGTTAGCCGAGAGATGTGCCGACAGGATGTGGATATACTCTTAAAGATAGTAACTCCGCTGTTATGAGGCCGATAGAGGGCAAATATAAATGCAGTGGTGTAAGCAAGTGCAACCCGGAAGCACATATAGGGTAAATTAGGATCTTCTCTAGAGATATCCCTGCCACACGGGAAGCCATCTTTAATGTAGGCACATATTCCATGCCCATGGCGATCTTGCTAGACTTTGGAATTTCCTTCCAGGATTCTGCTTTCCCAACTGTACTGACATGCGGAAGTTCAAGTGTAATGGGAACAGACATCTTGCTGCTCATCTCCCTTCCTAATATCCCTGCAACATATGTCCCTGATAGTAGCCCCCCCCTACTTCAAAGTGGCACTGTGTCATGTTTAGGTGAAAATTGAATAAACAAGTGAAGCATGCATGGTCCCCCGTGACTGCACAGTGAACGAGGCATAAAAAAATGACTAAGTTCAGCATTGCCCCCCCTCCATTTAGCCCCGAATGCCCCCAGAGAACGTCAAATCCTGGTGAAAATGAACGAACGGTGCAATTTTAGGCTTTAACATATTTAAATTTGAGTACAGCACCATACAAAACTGCTAAATAAACATACACAGAAAATTTTGGACAAATATGGTAAAATAGTCCCAAAAATGGAGTGTTTTTATCAGTCCTTAAAGGGCCACTGGGGCATGCCCAAGGGTTATTGTGAAGTATAAACAAACAAAATTATATAGAAATCAGTTAGTAAAACTTTTCAGAAAATTTGATAAAAATCTAAAAATGTCCATTTTAGCCATTTTAACCCGAAATGCACCCCTAGGGGGGCAACCAGAGTTTTCCCGGAAAATCCATTTTGTTACATTTTACTCATATCATGTTTGATGTTTGTACAAAATCTCCAAAAATTCCAAGGCGTAGTTATTGAGAAAAGTGTGGACAGACAGACAGACAGACAGACAAGAGTGAATTTACAGGTCCACTCTCCTTTTGTCGGGGGACCAAAAAAAAAAAATCTTGAAATTATGGATTACTAGTGAGGATAAAACTTATGATGGTCAAGAAACAGAATGACAAGTTATTGCACTGTTCATGAAAGTTGGATTTGGTTCTAGAATGTGATGCCTCTGTTCAGTTTCAAGAGAAAATGGATATCCATTGTAAGGGTGGTTGCAATTGTGAGGCCAGGGTTACACAATCTCCAAAATCTCTTGAATCAGCCCTGCTTGAGTCCAGTGGCAAAGAAAAGCTCACAACTGACTGGAAACAATGCAGAGATAAGCAGAGAGCACATTCAGAATTTCCAAATTTTAGGCTCAACGTTGTTTAACTGCAGTGATCTGATGGGAATCGGTGTGTCCATGTGATTTGCAGGAAAAATAAAAGTTATTTGCAGTGGTTGTAGCAAGACAGGTACTAGTGGGAGAAATAGAAATGCAGAAGAAAGATAAAATCCAGATAAAAGGGAGAAACAGATGGGAAAATAGGGACGGTCTATGATTTACCCGAAACCAGAATGTATTCTAAAAAAGAAAAAAAATGAGAAAAAATGAGAAAACAAGCAATCAAATATTAAAAAATATCATTGGAAGATCTCAACCTGACCTTCTTCATATTAGCCTCATAAAGATGGCTTTGTGAAAACAGAAAGAAGCTCGATTTGAGACAATTTCGTTTTAATCTTCAGAAGATGACTTTTTCCATTTGGGTTACTGCACCATAAAATAGGCTGCCAAAAACCAGGATCAGCATGACCACTGCTCTTTGGATAATTATCTCTAAGATGTTTATCTGTCAGAAAAATGAAGACCCTCTGATCATGCTGAAGAGATGATGGATGACACGCACTGAACTGTGAAGCAAGGGCTGACCACTCATCTCCTGACCACCTATCTCCTGACTACTCATCTCATGACCACTCATCTCTTGACCACTCCTCTCCTGAATCGGCACTGTTTGATTCCAGTGGCAAGCCGAAGTCCAAGATGACTGAAAACAATGCAGAAATAAGCAGAGAGCACAAACAGCATCTGCTATTCCCAAATAGTCACCCGTTTTAATACTGACCAGGCTCAATGTTGCTTAACTTTGGTGATCTAATAGGGATCAGTGTGTCAATGTGATTATGTTGTATACTACCTCTAGATTTAAATCTACCGTTAGAAAAGATTTTCATCCAAGTTATGATCTCCATAGGATCCAGTAAAAGATGTATCATCGTCAATTTTATCTCATTAGAAGAAACGCAGCATTCTCTATCCGTATTTCTACGTCATAAAACTTCCTAGCAGATATAATTATGATGTCTATCATATCCAGATTTAAAGTTGTCTTTGACAAAACATTCACTATGACTGTACAATTCCAACTGTTATATACCGGAAAAAAAAGCTGTTAAATCTGGCATAATGATATAGAACAAGAAGGTCAATGAAGCAGCCCTAGTAAAAGTTAGTATCCCCAATGATGCTGGTTTAAACAGAGCTGGGAGAGACAATGTACAATATGAAAGAAACTAGAATCTTAGGAAGATCTTCATCAGTTCACAAACTATAAAAGCAGCCAGACTTATGAAAAAAAAATTTCAAAAGCTGACGGTGAATCAAAAACAAGAGAAATGCAAACAATTGCACTTAAAATGATGGTTAGAATCTTAAAAAGATCTTTCGGTTGGAATGTCTGAGCAGATAAATTCCTGGAATCCAGTAGGATACCTCATCCTCAACTAAAATAAGATAAGAAAATTGACAAAAACAAAATGTACACATCTTTTAGCTGTCTTTTACACTGTGCTTTTTGCACTTTTCTAATATTTGGAAGAAATACACTAAACGACAAAATGGTAAATTGATTGAGCTCTACTAACCTTCATTGTCTTCCAGTTTTTCCTTTGTAGAATGGACAATATATCTACGCACTAGACCAGTTAGAACTTGCTGAAAAATAAAATGAAATCTATTAGTAATGGAGATTTAGGCGCTTCTACAGAATTGGGACGAGATTTTAAAAAATCGTAAAACTGAATTTTGCATGAAAACAATGGTATCTACGTATTCCTCATATTTTTAAGATGATTATATCCAAAAATTACGAAAATCGATATTAAAGAAAATAAAAAATAGAATTTGATTAAAATGATCATAAAACACAGGAGAATTTAAAAGGGAGGTAATTTTCCATTTGAATAAAACAAAGATGGTGGCAATTTTTTTACCTGCTAGCATGATTAGAGCTGTTTTGTTTAATAATTCGGTAACATTCAGGTAATTTCGACTGCATAATTTGGAAGCTACTATTGTAACTCATTAGAATTGAAAAAAAATCAGTTGAAACCATTGTTTTTTATCTGCAAACTCCATTTATCGACTACAAAATCTCATTCCATTTATCGACTACAAAATCTCGTTTCAATAATGTAGAAGCACCGAGATTTAATATCTGTTTGCCTAAATCCCAAACTATATTACTTTTATATTTGAAGCTGAAACTATACTATTATTACTAGTGGGTATTTCAGAGAGAATAACTGATTTATGTGCACGAAGACAATAGTGATGGATGAAAATGCAAATGTGGACAATTTAAACTGCACCTAGAGATATGCAAATTATGAATTGGTATTTAGAGATTCATTATGATGTGGTTTAGAATCTACTCCATATCATTAAATTAGATATATATTGATAGAGAAAACTATTGTTTTTGTTTGGAAAATACAAGGAAGGATTTTGCATTATACAAGTCCACCCTAGTTTGTGTGTGTGTGTGTGTGTTAACAACCCTAAAATGTCAGGGAATAATAATTAACTGATTAAGTAATATTTAACAGTGAGACCCTTTTCAAAGCAAATCTTAAAAAAGAAAAAAAAAAAAAAGGAAAAGTCCCCCCATACACATGTTTTGAAATGTTTCTTGTAATTTTAAAATATTTGAACTTATGACCCCCAACCTCCACCACCAAACTTTTAAAAATTATTGATTACTTGTTTCGTTTACCGCCACATGGCCAAGAAGTGTGTGAGGGAAGTGATCCCCCACTCTAAAAATGTTTAAAATTTTTTTTTTTTTTTTAATTCCTTCTTTTATATTATCTCAAAAGGTCGTTGAAACGTATTAGCTAAAACCAAAGTAAATTTTAATTTTATTTTAGGAGGTAAACTATGCTGGGTTAGGTTGTAAAGAATACCAAATTTTTTTTTTTTAAATGTGTAGATTAAGTAGGTTTTTGTTTTTTTTACATTATAAAAACGTATTCGTTTTGTTTTTTAGTTTGAAAACGATTCCTACCTGCAATGAAAATATAGTCAAAATAATCCTAAAAATTTTAGGACACTAAAACCGTACATGGTTTGTTATTATCTTCGGGTTTTTAAAAAAGTTATATGTTATGATGTGTTAACTTTTCTTTGAACTCTTGCAATGAAAAATAAAAATAAAATTCGTAAAATGCCGATATAAAAAAATAGCAGAAAGCATTTGTAGTTTTGTTTTTATTTGCACATTTTAAAGGTGATAAAAAAATTAACAGTGCTTCTACAGAATTGAGGCGAGATTTTGTAGTCGATAAATGGAGTTTTCAGATAAAAAAAATGGTTTCACCTAATTTTTTTCTCAATTCTAATAAATTACAGTGGTAGCTTCCAAATTATGCAGTCGGAATTACCGGAATATTTCTGAATTATTAAACAAAACAACTTTGTTAACAGGTGAAAAATTGCGACCATTTTGTTTAAATTAAAACGAAAAATTGCCTCCCTTTTAAACTCTCCTGTGTCTTACGATCGTTTTCATCAAATTCTATTTATTTTCATTAATAAATAATTTTCTACCTTTATTTTGTGTAATACATGAATATAAAATTTACTTAGTATTTTAGTTTCAACATTCACCGGCAAATTATGAAAACATTATTTGTGTATTTTATTATTTTAAATGAAAATAAAAGGGGTAAATCACTTAAGCGAAACTATTTTTATTTGTAAGACAAACCAAATTTAATAAAAAAAAAATTATTTTCAGTTTTAGGAGTGAAAAAAAAAAATCAAATGTATAAATCTATTTAAAAAATAAAATAAAATAAGAAAGATGATCCCCTAAATTCTCAATTTAAAAATAGAAGCTTTTATGGCTTTGTTTTTATTGTAACCATATGTTGTAAACCAGAACAGGATAAACGTTTTCAACACCCAAGCAAGATGATTTGAGTTTTATAATATATACTAGCAGGACCTGTTAATCGGCATTGCCTGGTATTAGTATGCCCCCCCCCTCGTCCATCCCTCATGTAAAAAAATTAAAGTACTTCTGTTGTTGTTGTTGTTGTTGTTGTTGTTGTTGTAGGAGGAGGAGCCAAGTGGGGATCAGAGTGTTGGTAGTGAAAAGATAGAAGCTTGGTTTTGGATGTGTTAAGAATGAGTTCTAGTTCCGGTTGCAGCTTTTTGAGTATTATGATTGGAGTATTGTCAAGACCAGTTGCTCTACTGGCATCAAGATTATTGATGAGTGTGGCGACATTACAAACAAATATGAAGATTTTTCTCAGATTATTTTCGTTTTTGAAAGGAAATTCGAGAGGTAGGTGGCATAATCGCATAGGGTTGTTTGAGGGTTGTTTGATGCAAAGTTCTTGCCAAAGAGTTAGGCTTTGTTAGATGCTGACGAAATCACCTCAGGTCCATTGGTAGGGATAGAGGATGTGCATCTTCTCAGGAGCTTGTTTGTTATTCGACAAAACTCGTGGGAGCTAAGCCTTTGACTTCTAGTTTGGACTTGATGTACTGAGCATATGACTATTGCGTGTTTTCTATAATCCTCTTGCAGTGATTACTGGTAGTTCTAAAGGCAACTTTAGTTTCAAAACATTTATGTTTAAAGCAATTGAAGTAGTGGTTTCTCTGGATGAGCACAATCCAGGGCACGTTGTTAGAAAAAGATTCAGAAGACTTTCAACTTCTCTGTCAGCATCAGGTACCTGAGTGTGTTCGTTAACAATCTATGCTATGTACTATTAAAAATATGCAAATGAAGAGAGTCTGCTATTGCTAATAGAATTTAAAAAAAAACTGTAGATATAATACTGACTACATAAGACTAAATCAATCATGTGGTTAATCTAAAGAATACCATCATGGACTCTGATAATCGGATGTCGACATTTCAAATCCATTCAATCAATTATGGTAAGTAGAATTATGTGTGAACTTACTTGATTCTGTTTCTGAATTTTTGAGATGTGGATTGATAATTAATATTTAAACTAGTGTTCTCATCCTGAGTGATGTTTTCGCAACATTTTGGTTGATGTAACCTTCGATCTTCTTTAGTTGTATTTTATCAAACTCGAGAATCTGCACAAAATTTTGAATGGAAACATTTATTTTATCCAATATTTGCCTGAATAATCCATGGCATAGTGAATAAAGTACTTGGTAAATCTCAGCTGTAAGTTACACTCTTCTGAATGTTGAAAATTCAATTCTCAGTACAGGCAACACTCAAAACAGAATTGCGAATTACTTAGGACTTCTTACCATCATGGCTTATGGAATGAGAACATGCTACCTGCATAGATTAAATAAAGGGTTCCATTTGAAATTCATACAAGTAACTGAGTTCAACAGAAAGATTCCCAAGTTCAACAAAAATGTTCAACTAAAGAAGATTGGAGATGAAATTGAGTGAAACTTTGTGAACGTAATACTAAAAATGAGAATAGTAGTCCGAGGGTCCAAATAATATGAATTAACAATCCTCACCTCAAAATTCTGTTTTTCTAGGGTATTGGTTCCCTAATTCTTTTTTAGAATCCGGTACTCACGGATGAGATCACATGAAGGTTGCCAATCAAACAAATACCGGCTCTGATTTACACAATAATTGAGAAATCTAATCTTCGCTTCCTCTCTGTTAAACATTTACAACAAAAGCTCCTCTAGCTACAGTAACTGTAAATAATTTCCCTTGGTACCTAAAATGAAACAGAACTTAAATGAGGAAAGTTTATTTCCATCAACTACCTGTATGCGGAACATAATACGACAAGGCTACTTCTCATCTGACTACAGCATAGTCATTTTAAAGTCCAATGTTAACAAACTTTTGCCGAGTTGTCCTCTTAAATAATCAAATTCTGCCTAGTTTCAACATTACGAATCATCAACGTATTGTCTCACAATTCATCTGATAAAATCATTCACCTTTATCCTTGAGTGGTTTTTGAGCCTTGATAAGTGATGAGCAGTGACTAATTAGTACAAAGAAAAATGAATTCTGGTCTTCTGGTCCATTAGCAAACAATCAAATCATTATGCCAAATGAGCCGTTAAAACAAAAAATTGAAACTAATAAAGGATTCTACAATTGTGTTTAATGATTAAATCACTTTAGAAGATGTTGAGGTGTGATGAAATAAATAATAAAAGAATCGACCATAGTCGAGGGCGATCTAAAGGCTTCCTTTTCACTGACATATAAGAAAGGGCGTCATCCCTTTTCCTGCCTTGCTTCATTCACCCTTTATCTTCACCTTATAATGTTCAAGTACTATTTTTTCAGTCTTTGTTATGACTCGATCAAGGATTTGTTCCCGGTCCCCTGACCTAATAACGGACATTCTAACAATAGGTGCATAACAAAGAGATAACAGATAAATGCGTTAAATAATCCAGAGCCCTGGGAATGATGTCAAAGGCGGTCAAAATGTGAGACATAGACTCTCCAGAGATTGGGTCAGCGAGATTGGCACACATTTTCAAGACAATAAGAGATGGCAGGCAACGGAGAGAAAAAGGGAGCGACCACAACAGCAAGAAGCGGCACACTTTTCTCCACACAACACCCCGTCCTGCACTTCATCGCTAATGTCAAAACTGTCATTCGGAAACTGAAAAGGTTATTTCGAATAAACAAAATATTTTTATAATCAGCTGTGTGAGTTTTATTATCGTCAACAAGTGCATATATCGAGAAATGACTGACTTTTAGAAATTATATAGACTTTAAAACACATTTGATGATCGGCTGCAGCGAATATATAACAGATGAATCATTTACAATGGAGATTGTATTTCATCATAAAATAGCCCCAAAAACTAAAACAGACAATTTTATAGTTTTGATATTTAATGATCACACTTCAGTTCTCATCCGTTTCCATTGTTGTATATTTCTTGCATACAAACTGGTTATCATGCCTCAACCTACAAGTACTCCCACTACTCTTCAGAGAAGTGTTCAGCCTTCCTATGAGCTCATCAGATCTAAGTCTCTCTTTA
The DNA here is from genome assembly GCF_053919585.1 of Euprymna scolopes. Taxonomy (NCBI): domain Eukaryota; kingdom Metazoa; phylum Mollusca; class Cephalopoda; order Sepiida; family Sepiolidae; genus Euprymna; species Euprymna scolopes. The sequence continues at coordinate 37,047,198 of NC_136512.1, read as the reverse complement.
AGACTCACATTACACATATATTGTATCATTCTCATATTATTTCTCTTCATGCAACACATATCCTCAACCCTTACTGCTTTCACTTCTATACATAATCATATTATATACACATGTCTTATAGAACCTTCCCTTGGTTAACAGTAGTATAGCTATTCTAGTTAGTAATGGTCTATTCTCTGAACTTACTCCATTTCTAACTTTTGCAATCACACTAGCTCCTGTTCTTCTCTGTGTTTCATTAGTGCCATTAAGTTAACAAAACTTTGGTTCTTGATTGAGATTGTCGGACTGACTTCCTCATCTTGGTTGTTATTGTCACAACGTTTTGGCCGTTTTGCCCTCCGGCCTTCGTCAGGTGTTTTGTATCGAACTGGGGAACCGTTGTGACAATAACAACCAAGATGAGGAAGTCAGTCCGACAATCTCAATCAATGAAAACACCTCATCTCAAAAATACAGACAATTACTACTTTGGTTCTTATCCAGAATTCCCCCTATATAAAAAATCAAATTAAAGGAAAAACGGTTATGATGCACGTATTCATAATGAAACAAAAATATTATATTTTAAAAATTATGCAGATTAGTTAAATAATTTTATTTTTAAATAAGAAAATAAAATTTTATGAGTATCTTATAAGTGACGGTCTCACCCACCATTTTAGAAACAATCCCCAAAAAATAAAACAAAAAACAAAGGGAGATAATTCAATATTACTCCATACTCGATTTAAGCTGTAATGCCTTTAAATTTCCATTAATCACTTGAAAATGATTTTCTTAAAAAAAAAAAAAGAGAATATTTGATCAGTTTACATGATTTTTGGAATATGATATTTTCGTTTCGTCACGGGTACATACATGATACGGATCTTTAATTTTGTTTTTTTTAAACTATATTAAAATCTAATCATTATGCCATTAAACCAAAGAATTCAAACTAATTATTCTGCAATTGTGTTTAATGATTAAATCACTTTAAAAAATGTTGATGCGTGATAAAATAAAAAATTTAAAAGGATCAAACCTAGTTGAGGGCGATCCAAAGGCTTCCTTTTCACTGTCTACTATGCAAAAATATAGGAAAGGCATCATTACGTTTGATCCTCACCTCATAATGTTGATTTTTCAAGTACCATTTTTTTTTTCAGTCTTTGTTATGACTTGATCAAGGATTGAACCATGATTTCCTGACCTAATAACGGAATTCTAAGCATTTTGAAAATGGTACCCCCCCCCACCAAAATATCTCTACTATTATATACAAGAGACTTTGTGTGTGTTGTGTCTATGCGTGCGTGTGTGAGAGTTCATTCTCTATGGACTCCTAAACAGCTTTGCTGATTTTTTTGAAAATTCACACAAATGTACTTTATCTACCTGGCAGTGTTCTTGGATAGGTTTTGTATCAAAATATCTTCGCTAAGTATCAATAATTGATAATTATTCTGGATAAAATCTAAAAGTTCTGAAGAACTTCAATAGCCTCATTAGTTAGATTTACTTTATCTACACCGTAGTTCTCATTCATCTTAAACTTTTTTCTTTTTACAAGGGAGTCACCACTTATCAAGGACCGAAGGCAACTCGGGGATAAGGATTAATGAATGCAATATGTTAGTGTAGTAATCGTTAATGGCGTAAGTTGGGTACCGTTTGATTATTTAAGGGAACGGTTCAACAAGAATTTTTTTGCATTAGACTTGAAGGCTACCATACTATGTGTGCATGTGTGAGAGTCGGCCGGGAAACAGGCCAATGCAACTGTGTTCTACAGGCGGGTAGTTCTAGGAAAGAAGCTTTATTCGTGATTGCATTTAGATTTAGGCACAGATACAGAATGGTACTTGAACATTCAACATTATGAGATTAAGATCAAGTGTAAATGAACCTAAGCAGGAAAAAGGGATGATGCTTTTTTTCTATTTATCAGTGAAAAGGAAGTCGGTTATAGATAGACGAGTATTTTTTGTGAAATTTTCAAAGTGGGGGACCATAGGTTGCTGTTCAGACAAGCACTTGCCATAAAAATAACGATAGAGAAGAGACAGGCTTGCAACGTCTCCTATGTCGGAAAGAAGCTACAGGAAAGAAAAAGTGCATCACCGACTAGATTTCGAAGCCGGTTTTGAACTTTATCGAGGCAGGATAGGGTACACCAAGCAACCTCTGTCCAGATGTGGAAACAATGCTCCATTTTGAACACAAACTAATTGTAATCACATTTACACACACATATATATATATATATATATATATATATATATATATATATATATATATATATATATATATATATCAAATAAAAATTACAATTAAATTTACCAAAATGATCCAAGATGATAAACTAAAGGATATTATAAATATTAAAGAATTAATATTTATAAAGTAATCTCAGCCAGATGTAAAAGCTCGATAAAACCAAATAGGAGATAGAGCTTATAATAAGAACAAATAGTTAATAAAACATGTTAAAAAACACTTTGAAAAAGAGTTAAAAACATATTTAATCTGAAAAGGAAACACTTAATAAGTGGATAGTCCTTAATTCGCGGAGAAATACTTTCCTTCTCATCAGAGGGTAGGAATTAGCAAAATGCGGGATCGGATTTTGCATACAAAAGTATTTGATGAAACTGCAAGTAAGTCAAAGATCTTACTTGATAACAAAAAGTGAAGCAGAAAGAATATGGTGAAGAAAAAGGTAATTTCACGTGAATGGATAGTCTGGTGAAAGGTAAATTATCCAATGACGGTAAAATCCAAAAATGTAAATCTAGGAAAGTTAATTAAATTTCCATTCACAGAAGTAAATATATATATATATATATATATATATATATATATATATATATATATATATATATATATATATATATATATATGACAATTATGCAATTTGAGTATATGTTCATTACATTTTGCACTGTTGAGAATAAGACCTATTTTTTTGTTTTATTTTACTTCAATGGAAGTTCTCAGAAATCAGGGTATGGCACGATGGTCTTCTAAGGAAAATGAGATCATATGGAATCACAGGAAGAATTCATAATGTAATTAAATCCTTCTTACGTAAGAGAAAAATCCAAGTTGTCCTCGATGGTCGTACATCTAAACAATATGACATAAATGCAGGAGTACCTCAGGGGTCTATCCTTGAACCTCTATTATTCCTGATATTCATAAATGACCTCCCTGATAAAAGTGTTTCGGAGATGAGTATATTTGCCGATGACACCACTCTCTATAACTGATATGAGGGGAAAACAAATGAACACATATCCAAGGAAATGGCAGAAACACTAGAGGATGACCTCCAATCTGTAGTGGAATGGGGACAAAAATGGATGGTAACATTCAATGCTGCTAAGACTAAGCTTGTTTGCTTCAATAACTACAAGAAACCTTCTCTACCACCAATAGCAATGGCTAAGAACACATTGCCTGAAAGTACTTCTTTTAAAATCCTCGGCCTAACATTTACAGGGAATATGAACTGGAATAGATACATTGAGAGCATTGCCAAGGCTGCTGCAAGGAAGGTTGGCTTCCTCTACCGTGCTAGAAAACTACTTACGCCTGACAGTATCCTATACCTCTATAAGGCCACCATTCGCCCATGTATGGAGTACTGTTGTCACATCTGGGCTGGTGCATCTGTTGCTTGTCTCTCGCTCCTGAACAGGGTTCCAAAGAGAGTTGCCAACCTGATAGGTCCTGAACTGTCATCTAGGCTTTAGCCTCTGTCCCATCGACGAGATGTTGCATCCCTCTGCCTGTTCTACAAATACTTTAATGGTGAATGCTCTGACGAACTGCACACACTTGTACCTCCCCGACGTAACTACCCCCGACAAACCCGACAAGCTACTAAGTCTCATCCCTTTACAGTAGAGATCCCTAGGTGCAAGAAAGCCATTTACTCCAATAGTTTCTTCCCCAGAACTGCGGGTCTTTGGAACTCCCTTCCGAGATTCTGCTTTCCCAACTGCACTAATATGCAGAAGTTCAAGTGTAATGTTAACAAACATTTTTCTACTCATCTCCCTTCAGAATGACCCTGCTACTTAAGTCCCTGATAGTAGCCCCCTGCTTCAAAGTGGCACTGTGCCTTGTTGGGGGTGAAAATTGAATTTAAAAAAAAAAAATCAAGGGGTCCACTACCTAGGGCTAACATTTGAATTTATGAGGTACATAGATATTCGAATGTTCCATTAAAATTCTTTATTTCTCAAACACTGAGTTAGTAAAGAAATTGAGAACATGATTTTCCTGTCCACAATAAACCATTTTTATATGCTGTAGTATATCTTTTGTTTTCGTCTCTTGGTCTTACTGCATTCCAGGACACTAATTTATCTTGTCTGGTGGAGTATCCAACTTTGCACTATTACTTGAGGTAACATCACTTGGAGAAGGTGCACCATTCCTCATGCCTTTGGGCTGGGATTGGGGTGTGGTGTCTGTTCTGCAGATGCTGCACATAAGTTAGTTGGTCCTTGGTCCATGTAGGGGGGGGCCTTCATACTAAGACAATTACTCTTTTTTTGGATATTGCCAGAGTTCCCCCTTTTTACCCTTGTTTTAGGGGAGCTGGTTTAACCCTACATTAAAAACGACCTTGTGTCTAATTTGCTTTCGTGGGGAAGCAAATAAATACATAAAAGCTAATGTTTGTTAGCCATGGAAAGAAGATCTTATTTGGGCTGTGAATACTATGTGATTTTGAATATTTGGTCAGGGTTTACTTATAGGGAAAAGTATACTCATTCCAGTTTGTTCTGACCAACCCCTATACAGAGAGACATTAAACACTCGAGGATAGTGTTTAGTAGGCATTCAAGTTCTCTCCCACCTATATCACCAGACATGTGATGACTAAATAAAAAAAAGCATAAGATTATGAAAGAAAAATAGTTTTACCTTTCTCTCGACGTTATTCAAAGATTCATTGTCATCGATACTTTTATTGTCGTCCTGGAAAATTGAATATTGAATTTGTAAGTGCCATACATAATAGATAGTTATTCCAAAAATTGCAACAAAGTTATAAATAAATAAAATGATATATCATAGTTATATCATGCAATGATTTAATAGAAATTCTGGAAGAAATCAGAAGACCCTTGTAAAAATTCAAGTTGACACATGAAAATCAAGTTTGCAGAGTGAAGTTAAATCACAGTCATTTTATTTACACATGGCAGTAATTATCGTCTCGTACGCTGAAGAGAACATGTGCTTGAAACAAGTGTGTTTGTTGGTTTTAAAATAATTATTAATATTTATGTAAAAATATCATTATAAGACATCTTTAAGAACAAAATTGAACCCTCTTTAGGGAATTATGAATAAGTGATCAACTTTAGTACAATTCAATATTCCGATGTTGTTGAATAATTTCTGACTGTTTACTGTTGGCTGATTTCTCATTTATAGAAGCTTAATTTCCTTCATTTCTCATGTTTATTTGTGATAGCCTGAAAGTTGAATACCAGCTGCCAAAAGTCTTGAGTGACTTTGTGACTGGGCTCGAATCCTCCAGCTGGCAGTAATTATCATCTCCTATACTGAAGGCATGTAAGTTCAAAACACTTGTGTCTGTAGGTTTAAAAATAATTATTAAGATCTATTGAAAAATATCGTTATATATATCTAATAGTGTTTATTTATACAGATATATACAAGCTTTACTACACTGGCATGATAATGTTTCGATCTATAGTTTTTCATCTTACTGCTTCAATTCTCCTAGAGAATTGTGTGTATATATATATATATATATATATATATATATATATATATATATATATCACTGAAAATCGGATTTTCAAGTGGTAAATTGGATTTAAGCAAGCATCCTCTAAATTCTCTCTCTCTCTCTCTCTCTCTCTCTCTCATATATATATATATATATATATATATATATATATATATATATATATATATATATATATATATATACTAGTGGGGGTGCCCTGCTTTGCCCGGGTGTTTGGAAAAAAAAAAAGTGTTAGTAAGCAGGCAGGCTCGAACCCATGACGCGAAGGCGGAAAAGGAAGTAAAAAAAAAAGTCAAGATCGACGCAAGAGGAAGTGAAAAGCATTCAAATTTATCGATGTCAATCAAAAAAGTTTAATAAGTTGAGAATCACGCAGGCGCAGAAACAAAAGTTGGTTGCAGGCCAGTTTCTGCTTTCCTATGATGTTGGGGAAAACCAGCTCCCCCAAGAAGGGGGAGCTCTCCAAATGAATAGCAATTGTTTGATATCAAAGTTAATTGCTTTTCTGGAGGTCCTGGCTGGAAAGCCGGCGAACTGATTCAATTCGATTAGTTTCGCTTTATTAATACGAAAAAGACGAACAAAGACACGAAAGGACGAAATAGAGGGAATTTTATAAAAGTTGATTAAAATAAATGTAGAGACAATGGCCGATCGCAAATCATGCATATTATAATCTAGAAAGTATATAAAAAGTTCTCCAAAATAGTAACCCTCTCGAGACGCTCCCCTCAAGCTTTTCTTGGATATACCAAAACGTGTGCGGCCATTTTGCCTTATATATATATAGACTAGCATGGGTACCCAGCATTGCCTGGGTTTTTGGAGGTGTGTGTTGACCCCCCCCAAAAAAGTAATAGTAGGCAGCAAAGCTCAACCCCGTACTGCGAAGGAGGAAAAGAACGTCTTTGCCATCACGTCCATCGCCAAACCGGAAGTGGCAAAGGTTTAAATTAAGGCTAGTTAATCGAAAAGAGTGGATGACTTAAAAAATATCGGCGAAAAAAGTGTCCAGTTGAGGGTTAAGGAATTAATGTTTTTAGCCAATTTTTCAATATTTGTCATGTGATAGGTTGAGCTTTAAAACAATACCGATCTTGTGAAAATCCGTCGCCTTTGTTGAAAGTTTTAGGCAGACATACATACATACATACATACATACATACATACATACATACATTTAAACAGGCAAGTGAGATTTATATTATAGACTAGCCTGGGTGTCCGGCGTTGCCCAGCTGGTGTTGAGCAAAAAAAAAAAAAAAAATGGTAGTAGGCAGCCGGGCTCGAACCCGTACCATGAAGGAGGAAAAGAACGTGAAAAAAAAAACGTGACGTCATTGCCGTCGCGTCCATCACCAAACCGGAAGTGGCGAAGGTTTAAATTAAGGCTAGTCAATCGAAAAGAGGGGATGACTTTACAAAATATAGGCGAAAAAAGTGACCACTCCCTATAGAAAAGTGTCCAGTTGAGGGTGAAGAAATTAATGTTTTTTGACAATTTTTCAATATTTGTCGTCCAAAGAATCAAGCTTCAAAATGATACCAATCTTGTGAAAATCCGTCGCTCCTGTCGAAAGTTTTAGACATACATACATACATACATACATACATACATTTAAACAGACAGGTGAGATTTATATTATAGACTAGCAGGGCTACCCGGCGTTGCTCGGGACCGTATAAACAATGAAAAAACAAAAGCAGATATTGAACATATGTTTTATTCTTAGGGGAGAGGAATCTTTCATCTCAAGTTTTAGCGTTACAAACAAACATTTGTCTTTTATATATATAGATAATGACAGGTTTTTGGGCCCCCCCCCCTCGAAAATAACTTATCAGTTGACCAACTTCTAGTGGTCCGTTTGACGTGAAATTTCGATATTTGTCATCCGGGTGATGGGGCTTCGATATGATACCAAATTTGTCAAGTTTGGTTCCGTCTTTCAAAAGTTTTAGCGTTACAAACAAACATACATACATACACACAGACGTTTGGCTTTTATATATATAGAATATTACTCTAAAGAAACTGGAACTTGGGTAAACATTTATTAATGCCTGTTATTAAAATTTCCTAAAACCCAGGGGTATCTGGATTTTCCCTGGAAGCTTCCGTCCTTTTATTATTTTTACATAGAACTAAATGAAATAAATATAACCCCCATTTAAACCCGTTTCACCTAGCAGTTGTTTTCCAAAACTTATAATGATCGGTTAATTAGTTTAGGAGTGAATCCAGTACATATAGACATATATAACTTTACATACGTATATATAATTAAATAAGTCATAATCCATTTTGATGTTAATTCAGCTAGGATAGGTGAAAATTCACAAATAAAAAAAAACTTTTGCATTTAGACATTCATATGTATAAATGATTAAATGCAAAATTTTTTATCAGCCTCTCCTAAATATATTAACCTCAAAACGATTCATGTTTATTTAATAAACATGAATAACTGCTAACAACCATAAACAGTTTTCGAATTTACTAATTTGCATATTTATTTTTTTTTTAATTCTAAGGAATTACTTTTCTGTCATATACAGTAGTCATTTGCATTTTCATTTTTATAATGTACTAGCCTGGGTGCCCGGCGTTGCACTGGTGTTTGGAGGTGTATGTTGAGCAAAAAAAAAATGGTAGTAGGCAGATAGGATCGAATCTGTACCACGAAGGAGGAAAAGAGCGTGAAAAAAAAACGTGACGTCTTTGCTGTTGCGTCCATCGCCAAACTGGAAGTGGCGAAGGTTAAAATTAAGGCTAGGCAATCAAAAAGAGGGAATGACTTTCGAAAATATCGGCGAAAAAAGCGACCCCTCCCTGTAGAAAAGTGTCCAGTTGGGGGTAAAAGAATTAATGTTTTTAGCCAATTTTTCGATATTTGTCATCCGAAGAGTCGAGCTTCAAAACGATACAAATCTCGTGAAAATCCGTCGCTCCTGTCGAAAGTTTTAGGTATACATACATACATACATACATACATACATACATACATACATACATTTAAACAGACAGGTGAGATTTATATTTATAGATAAGCAGTATTTTCGTCGATAGTAAAACGACTAATGTTGCTGGGATGTTGAAAACAGATACTACCTTTTGAAATGTTTATTTGAACAAAATATTAAAAAAATGTACATTTTAACATTTGAACTAATTAGGCACAAGGGCATTCAGAAAGTGTGGAAAAATGGTTACCATTGGTCATTCATTATCACCATCACAAGAAAATGTTTATCCTATCTTTAACGAGACATCATTAATCACCATAATACCGCATATACTTCAGGGCCGTCCGACTGCAAATTTCACAAATAGTTTTTAAAATTTATTGAAAATGATGACATTTATATGCAATTATGTCATTGGCATTGCAGAATTAACAAAAAAAAAAACAAAAAAAAAACAAGAATAAAAAGTTTGGTTAGTAAGACCCTCCCAACCCTTTCGAAATAATAGATGATTCTGATTTGTTCTGAATCGGAAACAAGCAAGCCAACAGGACAAGGAACTATAAAAAGTGTTTTTATGACCAGGAATTTTTAAATGAATGAAAAAAAAAGGCTTTACTTGGGCCCTATGTACAGTTCATAACTTTATGCGCATATGTATATATATATATATATATTAAAAGTTTGACTCATGTCCAGGATACTTACATCTAAAATTTTAAGTGTTTGGATCCAAAATTGGTGGAGAAGTCTGCAAAGGTAAACTCTTTAACTTTGACCACTTGGCAGCAAAATTTTCGCCCGAAAACTGATTAAAAAGCTTGCTGCATGTCTAATTACCCTTTATGTAAACTTTCAAATGTTTAGATCCAAAATTGACTGAACAGTTTGCTTGAAACTGTAAAGGTCAAATCTTTTGAACTTCGACCCCATAGCAGCCAAAATTCCGACCAAAAACCAACTAAAAACTTTCCTTATGTTTGAATACACTTTATGTAAAATTTCAAATGTTTAGACCAAAAATTGGCTGAGTAATTTGGTAGAGACTGCAGAGATTTTTTAAACTTTGACCCCACTTTTGACCCCTTAGCATTTATTGTTTTAGGCTCAAATCAAATTAAAAAATTTGATCCATGTGGAAGTAACCTACATCTAAAATTTAAAGCGTTTAGGCCTAAAATTGGCAGTGGAGTTTGGTAAAGTTTTCAAAGGTCAAATCGTTGAAACCTTAACAGCCAAATTTCTGGCTGAAAACCGATCAAAAAGATTTTCTCAAATCTCAATATCCCTTATCTCAAATCTTGAGTCTGTAGACTGAAAATTGACAGAGTAGTTTGGTAGGGAAATGTACACACACACACACACACACACATACACACACACACACACACACACACAATTTCACTTTTATAGATATATACATTGTATCAGCTTTTAATGGGTAGTATCAATTCATGTCATAAGACTGTCTTCCCAGGAATTACCTCAACCTTTTTAGGAGGGTAGGCTCCTCCTTTTGGTGAGGAGGTAGTGTTTTTCATATTATCATTTTAGTCATTACCCCCTCCTCTTCAAGCTAGTGTATTATATGTTAATTTACTGTGATACCATCTTCTCAGCCTAGCAACAATATGAGATGGGAGAAAACACACACACATATATATATATATATATATATATATATATATATATATATATGCTTAGAATAATGGAAATAGTATTCCGACGAAACAGAAATAAAAAGGAACAAACCAAGTTATGTGTTCATCAACGTTTCATCTTTATTTATTCCAGAAGAAGTCTCAAAATAAAGACGAAACGTTGATGAACACATAACTCGGTTTGTTCATGTATATATATATATTAGTCATCAAGGGACATACTGTTTCGCTGTATCACAGCTCTTCAGTGTGGTTAGATTAGCAACTAACTCAAGTCAGGATTGAAACTCGACCACCTATGCGACAAGTCAACGCTTCTAACCATTATACTGTTTAGCTGCGAAGTTGAGTATGTGAAATTACAATGACCAAACATTGTCCAAACGCCTAAGCGCCATTTGTTTACACAAAGAGCATTGTTTTATACGTTAGTGGCAGTTTTATTATTTCACTCCCCAATATGCTCAACCCAAGATAAAAAGTATTTATAGTCATCGACAGACCGAGTGTTTTATTGTATCAAAACACTTCAGTGTGGCTAGACTACCAACTACCTCAAGCCAGGATTGAAACTCGGTCACCTAGGCGACTCTTAACACTTCTAACCATTGCGCTATTATATATATATATATATATATATATATATATATATATATATATATATATATATATATATATATATATATATATATATATATATATATATTAATGATAGGATGATTCAAATATTTTTCCTGATTCCGATACAATTACCGGTTCTGTTCTACATTTTTAATTCCGATGCAATTACCGATTCTTATTCTTTTTAAATTTCTAAATATAGAGGTTTTTTGTTTTTTTATGGGGTCAGGAGGTTAGATTGCCTATGTAATGTGCATATATAGGGTGTCCCAAAAGAAGTTGAATGATTTGAAGTTTTAATTCAACCAAAAGTACCATTCTACGATAAATATCCATTCCTCAGTACAGTAGTGTAACGACTCGGCTTCTTTTGGGACACCCTGTATTTTTGCTAACGTTAAAATATACATGTGGAAATGACCTATCGATTTTAGTTTTATTTGTAGTTTAAAATCATTAAATATTTATCGTTTTATCATTAGTACAAGCCATGGAAAATTAAGTTTTAAACAAAAAGAAACGAAGAAAATAATAAAAAGAATCGTTTTCTGGCATCAAAAATAGAAAAAGATTTTTTTATTCTAATACTAAAATAGTTCTGTTTTTTTTTAATTCCCTATTTCGATTCTGGTTATTCGTCCCAACTGTAAGATGGTTAACATCATGAAATTTGGAATATAGAATTTTGTCATTTATTTGTTATATGCTCTTTAATCACATAGTTTCTTAAATTAAGGATTTGTATATATAAAAAGTAAAATATAATTGAAAAATAATATTTCCATACATATATATATATATATATATAGAGAGAGAGAGAGAGAGAGAGAGAGAGAGAGAGAGAGAGAAGAGAAAGAGAGAAAGAAATAGATAGGGACAGACTAGAATAGGTAACTAATAAATAGATATATACTGATAGAGAGATAACATGTTAAGATTCATCGATAAATATAAAAGCACAGCTATATTATAGTTAAATAATGTAGAAACTACTCACCGACTTATCCATTATGACAGAAATATCTTTATCTTGCGGACAGTAGTCTATGCACAATCGGTAGAGCACTCGACAAAGCATCTTCAGCTGCTTGACCCCGGGGAAGATGTTGAATGGTGGCGGTAGAGGATTTCCACCATCAATGAAAGCCAACCACAGCTCAGTACGTGAAAATTTCCATTCACTCTCTTGCTCATCCTGAAATGTAAGAAGTCGTCTTCAGCAAACTGAACAAAATGGAAAGACAGTTCTTAGACCTGGAGGCCTTGTACAGTACTAATGGAGGTACAAAGAAAATAAAAACATGATATTCATCTTTAAAAACAGGAATATCGTCATACGGTTGATGAAGTACACAAGCAGGTACTAAAAGGATTTTAAAGGTCAAGTCACTGCAAGTCCATGAGCATGCAAGCATAATAAAAGGAGAACAAAAATTGAAATGGTGCAGTTATTTCAGATATAGATTGTAGGGTTAGCATGCCAAGTTCTGGCAAGCCATCACTTTCACTAAAAGGTAAGAATACTGACCCCAACATGATAGTTTCCTTCAGTCTTAACAGACTATAGATACCCACTGTAATGGTGCCTGCGCATAGAATTTTTGTGGCATGAGTTGTGCAATCTCCAACTACATCTCTCCTGAGTTGGCATTATTAAATACCAGTGGCAAGTGAAGAGTCAGGACAACTGGAAACAATGCTAAGATAAGCGGAGAGAACATACAGCACCTAGAATCCTCAAATGGTCAACCATCTGGTACTAGCCAGGCTCAATATTGCTTACCTTTGGTGATCTGACGAGAACTAGTGTGTCAATATGAATATGACATATACATAAAAAAAGGCTTCCTTCAGTTTTGACATGGATACCTACTGTAAGGGTGCCTGCACTTGAAATTTTTGTGTCCTGAGTCAACATTGTTGAATACCAGTAGCAAATGGAGGTTCAGGACGACTGGAAACAATGCTGAGATAAGCAGAAAGCACATACAGTGCCTAGCCTTCCCAAATAGTCACCCATCTGGTACTGGCCTGGATCGACGTTGCTTAACCGGTGATCTGACGAGAACCAGTGTGTCAACGTGATTGTACATATACATACATACATACATACCTAATTAGTTGATACCTAAAAACTGAACTTGGTCGGTGACGTTACACACAAACATAGAGTGACATTGAGAACAAGTAAGATTTGTAATTAAAATCATAAAAAAGGGGGGGGGGCGAAAACCTTGTTTCACTTTTGTATCTTATTTTGCCTTCAATCTGCTGTTATGCGATACACCTCTGCATTAGTATTCATTTCCTATGAATCATCTCTCTCTGATTTGTTGGTTAACCATGGTTTTCTCTCGTTCATTCACAAAACCCTATCGGTGAATTTAGCACTTACTAAATGGCGACCTATTCTCAAGCATTCACAACAATCATTTGTATCCATTTTTCTCATTCAATACTTATCACATTTATTAATTGTAACTGCGGCTTGCAATGCAACTGGCTTCTATATCTAATCCAAACCAAGATCCATGAACCATGGAAAAAACAAAAGCAAACAAAAGTGACTTCCTGTCACAATCACAATATTCACCAGTACCATCACAACGAGTTGACTTCCTTCAATGAAATCTTTATAAACACTTCAAGTGAAAAGAGCAGAAGATCATACAGGTCAAAACAGAGAAGCAGGCCTTGCAGATAGCAAAGCATTGGCTCCAGCGAACCAGGAACAAAACACATATGCAACTTCTACTATACAGATTGTCGCTTGAACATCAGCCTCTAAAGCGATAAATGTTGATGTTTCAGCCAAAAGACAACAGAATTAGGAATGGATGTCAGGTGCAGGTATCGCAGAAATTAAAAGAAGTAAACATTTTTGTTTGTTGTTGGATGTGGCCTTCAATTGCGTATGGCAGGAATAGCTGCTTTTAAAGGGCCGACATTGGGTAGGGCAGGCAGTTGAGTGTTTGACAGTTGAGAGAAAACATTGGAGTTAAGATTTGTTCATGTAAATTGCAGTGTTGGTGAAAAGGAGTTCTGTCAGTTTCCCACTCAGGATTACAGTTATTTTGAAAGTCAATTTCTAAGTCATGCTAACATATAAAATGGATATTAAACCGACGACGACGACGGTGATGATGATGATGATGATGATGATCTCTGAATGATGGAGGTCATCCAATTAATCAAGCAAACTACCACCCATGGAAGACGAAACTAAACAAAATTGACCACTACATCCACCAGCAGAACCACCACGATTACATCTTGTTATTTTCTTTTTATTATTGTAGAACGTGAAAAAAAAAATGGTACCTGGATCTCTTGGAAGGTGTTCGCCATGACAGCAATAAGTAGATTCATCAGGACTATCGTTGATGCAAAAATGAAAGTACCGTACAGAATGTAACCAAATATGACAATTGTTTCCCTTTTGGCGCTAATGTTATTCACAATTGAATGAAGCGGTGCACCATTGTTCTTCAGATCTGGCGCATTCGATTCGCCCATGCCAAACATGCCCCACACAAGATACCCCATCGTTCCACCAGGACTGAAACAGAAATGTTCATATAATTATAGAAACTATACGATATGAAAATTCATATATGATATGATCTATGATATATGATATGAAAACTATACGATATGAAAACTATACGATATGAAAATTCAGATATTTTTAAATAAGAAAAAAAAAATAGAATAAAAAAAATTATATCATTATTATAATAGATTGTTTCTGTCTGTATGTTTCTGTGGAAATATGATTTAACTTTTTCACTTTTTTAGGGTGAGGTGGGATGGGGTGGGGGAAATTTACAAATATACTTCAGTGTATCCTTTAGTATCTACTATCATTGCTCCTGCACAATGCCGAGTTTCCTATTTATGATAAAGCACTCCCAGATGCAGAATTTGTTGTCTACACTCTTTCCTCACAATAGTCTAAAAAAAGAGAAATGGTGTTGATGAGGACAGTAGTCTGAAGAGAATGACATGAAAATGACATTTGAAGAATTAGCATTTCTCTAGGTTTTACGATTTTTTTTCCAAAATTGCCACATGATAACATTAAAAGACCGCCCTAAATGTCGACTTCCATTTGACCACCAAAAAAATGAATTTTAAAAAATATTTTGTCCGAAAAAGAATATATAAACTTTATGGGTGTGTCTTAATGTAGTTAATTTTCTTTATCTGTACACACAGACACACAATCTCATAGACAACTCTACTTTATTTATTAGATTAATAATGGAGATTTTGTACATTTCTGAAGTCGAAAATTATACTATTACTACTATCTTATAATTGTTGTTTAAGTTTAATAACTGTAGTATTTCAAACCAATCTTTAAATACTCCATTTAGGGAAGACAGTAATATAGTATTTGCTTGGTTATCATGAGACCATCTTCCCAGGCATTACCTCCTCTTGGCAGGTAGTATAGTACAAGGTGTCTAAAAAGTCACTGAAGAGTTGAAAATCTTTGTCATTTTTACCATTACTGATTATTTTTTCTCTATTTCAAATATTTTACAAATAATATTTTGGAAATTAATTATGGATAAGTATAGCATTGAACAACGAACGTAAGTTGTGAAATTGTTTTACCAAAATCGGGGGTCAATTGTTTTGACTTAAAGAGCTTATCGACGGCATTTTCATGTAAGAGATAGCTCAAGTCACAACACAATTCAAAACATTGTTCGCTGATTTGAAGACCAAGGAGCTGTACTTGATCTTCCACGAGCTGACAGACCTCGAAATATCATCACAAATGAAAATAAGAAAAGAGTGCGAGAGAGCGTAAAGCAGCATCCTGAAACATCGATTCGATGACGTTCCACACAACTTGGGATTTGTCGAAGCTCATTACACAATACTCTGCACAGTTTAAATCCGTTTCCTTATAAAGTGCAGCTTATTCAACACTTGAAGCCTGAATATTTTCAAACAAGGGTTCAATACACAGTTCAAATGCAAGAACTTGTCCGAAATGACCCCAATTTTCTGCAAAAGTCGATTATGTCAGATAAAGCCCATTTTCATTTGAATGGATTCGTTAACAAACAAAATTACAGATTTTGGGGCTCTGAAAATGCAAGGTCAATTCATCAAAAGCAGTTGCATCCCATAAAATGCACTGTATGGTGTGCAGTAATGGAGGAGAAGATTATTGGAATATATTTTTTGAAGATCAAGACGAAAATGCTGTCACTGTTACTGGAAAGAGATACCGGACTATGATTACAAACTTCCTGCGCCCACAAATTCAAAATAGGCCCAGATTATGGTTCCAATATGATGGGGCAATGGCACATACGGCGAAAAACACCATGGAGCTTCTCAGGCAATGCTTTGACAACAACATTATCTCTCACTATGGCAATGTCAAATAGCCCCCACGTTCCCAAGACTTGACTAGCCCCGACTTTTTCTTGTGGGGATATCTTAAAGAAAGAGTCTATGTTAACAAACTCCAAACCCTACAAGAATTGAAGGAAAACATCAGGAACGAAATAAGGGAGTTAAATCGCAATCCAGAGATTCTACAATCTGTCATGAATAATGTTTTGGAAAGAGCACAAAAAGGTGAAGCTGAAAATGAGCAACATTTAAAAAACAAAATTGTTTGAATTTTGCATTTTTTTAAAATTCCCAAATGTCTTAGATTGTGTCAAGATTACAGAAAGATATCATCAAAAATAAAGAATCTATTTAAGTTCGAAATCCTTCAGTGACTTTTTGGACACCCTGTATCTGTTCTTTTGTCGTGAGACTGTCCCTTTAGGTATTACTTCCTTCTTTAGGTGAAAGTGTGTAGTATCTGTTCTGTTTTCATAAAACACTTGCAAGCATTACTTTGTATCAGCAGCGTCAGAGACACTACATAATTTGAGATTTTAAATATTTTTGGTTTGTATATTCAGTGTTGATTGATGTTAGCAGTCAACTTCTCTTTTGGCTTGCACAATCAGATGTCACCTCTCTGGCGAGTTGAATATGTGACGAAATGCGTAAAGGTTATCTCTCTCTCTCTCTCTCTCTCTCTCTCTCTCTCTCTCTCTCCCCTACTTTCACCCGACAACACATTCCTCTGTTGGGACGCAACTTCGCCTGGGGATTTGGTTCTGGATCCACAAGAAAACAAACAAGCCAACATAACTACCGCCACACACAGACTTTAAAGCAATACATACATAAACTATTTTATCTTATTTATTTTAGTTCGTACTGGACTATCTTTAAACTTTCATGACACACGCTTCTACTTCTAACATTAACACGCATCTATGAACTCTCTTTTTCAGCAGGTCTAATCTTTAATCAACGTCTCTACACAGGAACTCTTCCCAATACTAACTTTTTTTCTTACGAGTCAGACTAAAAGTACCGACCAGAAAAACATTATGACCTTGCTCTTCTACAAAGGATACTTAACTTATATCATCATCTGTCAGTTATCAAACAAACTAAGACCTCCTAAAAAAAGCACACCACTAGCGTTCAATCCCATGTATTCTAAACACACTAGCTAGAAGGTAAGCCCCTCAAAAGCCTAATAGCAAAGAAAGGGGATACAAGACTTACTGTCTGGTAAGTCTAATTGTTTGTTAGAAAAATATTTTTTTAAATCTTTAAAGATTTGTTGAGTTGCATTCGATAGTGAATGTATATTTAATTTGATCATAACATACGAAACAAAAGACTTTCCCTTGAAGGGGAGATAATACAGCACAAGGGCACTTATAATCAGTAGCAGGCATGATCTTGAATGAGTTCACACTCACATACCTTATACCTCTCTCGCACATTTGGTTTTATCTCAAAGATAATCTATATCAAAACAATTCCCAGAATTATTCCTCGACAGAAAAGGATAATCAGAGCCGAAATCAGAACAGTGCTAAAAAAGGAACACATCAGAATTATTGACAATTTTTGTCGAAGCCAAGAGTGTTCAAAAGTTATTGTAGCAATGTTAGGCATGAAGTCAATATAAAAATTGGTGAGATCACCAAGAGTTCCCCAAACAAAAATTCCGCCCATGGAATCATTAATAAAATTCACAGTCCTTGATTTCGATTCATCCACTGCCATAGAAAATATAAAATCTCAAACGTAATGACAAAGACTAATGCATAATTCATTAACTTGATTTCTCATCTTCATTTAACAATAGAAATGGGTTAGTAAAGAGCAGATTTAAATAGCGTCTTAACAGAGAAAATTTATGCAAAATGTTCAAACATTTCAGACTAAGAAAATGTTATTCAAGTCTATGAGAAGAGAATGATATTTTAATCATACCTATGTTATGAAAAGAGACAGTCCCCAGTAAGTAAGAAAGCAAAACTAGATAAGTTTGAAAATAATATTAGGAATAGAACCCAGTAGACAAGTGTTAAAAGGTAATAGATATTGAAATCCTAGGAAAGCAGAATGATTGTTATTGTTCATGCAAATAGGTAAATATTATTTATGTCAGAGATAGATACTTAATTTATAAATTGCAGTCGATTGTTTGTTCTTTTAGAAATAACTGGATATTAAATATGTCAGTTCAAAGAATGAACCATACTCGTTTTAGAAATAATTAATAAAATATGTTAAAAGAGATACAATTAAATTTAGGAATTTCTTTTGTTTATCAGACGGTGTAGATACATGTGCAAATGGCATAGGTTAATTGAAATGCGATAAAGTCACATTGGTTGACCACACCTCTGACGTCGTAAAGAAAGGAAATTCTCAATATATTGAGATAGGATTCGAAGTTAGATAGAAAGTCAGGCAAACAGTCAATTAGAGACGAGAGTCGGACAACGACTTAGCGAAAGCTGATGCCCTCTTGGAAGCGAGAGGGGGGATGGGGGGGAAGAGGGGACCATGTAGTCGTAAAGGCTTGAATCCCTGACAATCATCATCATTCAGCTGGTATGAATAAAGAATCGTTTAATATTTGTAAACTTGTCTCGTCGTTGTCGTCATTACAACTGAAAGGTAAACGTGTTTTGTCTAATCATCTCTGAATCTCTAAATGAACTTTGTATAACACCCTTCCAAGTGATGTGCCTCCTCCATCATCAGTAATGATTCTCTGCCTCTGATGTAAAAGAACTGCATTACACATTCCCCTCCTTCAATAATGAATATGTGCTATAAATATGAGCTGTGTGTAAAGTATATAAATGAAATCATCCTCTTGTTATGAGTACCTGTTATATAAATTGTCTTCAATATGTACCCCAACTATTCAACATCTCTGAATTTAGTGCCGTGAATCCATGACATTTGCAGAGTTTATATTATTATTAAGACTTAGAATGTTTGCGAGAGTGGTAAAGTTTGTATAAGTATTATTAGGAAGTAAGTCCATGTGCTGGAATGTCGCCATCTTTTTAAATTATGTTCATATGCCGATGCTAATAGCCAGAGGTTAAAGGCGGGTTTAGTTAGCATTCCAAGAAAGAAGTGTTAGTGACGTGCAGTGTGGCAAAGGTTCGTTAGGTATCTTGGCCATCTTGCTAAGAAGTGCAAATGCAATTCTTTAAATAAGTTTTGAGAAAAAGCGTTCAAATCCAGGAGAGATTGTTTTTGATTGGTTAAATCCTGATATAACAAACCAATCGAAATTGAGTATTTGATCCAATTTCAGTTAAGCAAATATCGAATGATTTTAAACGTTGTTATTCTTGCTGGTTTGCTGCTAGTAATACTGCTACATTACAAATAAACTTCAGTCTATTCCAAACTTGTCCACCATATTACACTCATGAATGTCCAACAGTTTTTGTTTTATCGCCCTTGAAGGATAAGTAGATGTAAAAATTGTCAATAACTCTGACAGACTTCTCTTTTGACACTTCCCTGGTGTGGGTTGTGATGGCCCTCTTCAGTTCAAGAATAGTGTGTGGATTATTATTATCATCATTGTCATCATTATTAATTTAACATCCGACCCTGGTGCTACCAGATCAGGATATCTGAAGATATTGGCTTCCTGAGACGAAATGCACCTAACACTGATGCTTTTTGTTTTTCTACTTCCTTTTACAAAACTTAATTATGTTCTGCAAAAACAAGAACAAAAACAACAACCCACCTTTTCTCTCTTTTATTCTTCCCTTTTTCTCTTTCTAACTGATTTCCTAACTTAAAATGTACCAAACATTAATACTGCAACCCTTTTCTCTCTCCCATTACAAAACTCATTCATGTTCTGCAGAGCGGGGAGCAGAAGCGAAAAGATCCACTATAAAACAACCAAACCAAACACTACAAACTAGCGATTGAAGATACAAAAAGCTTGAAGAATAAAAACCTTCTACAAAATAACTGGATGCAACATGAATACTATTTCCAAAATAACTGGATTCGGCATTAAATAACCCGAAAAGGGTTGATATGCTGTAAAACAACCAAACCAAACATCCGACTGCTTTAAGAAATGGACTTTCAAACTAACTGTTGCAATATTTTGGGGCATAATTTTGGTAAACTTGGTATGATCACAAAAATTTGGACGATTATATTTATAGCCAGGGGTACTAGAAACGAATCAAACAGGTGGCAAAATAGTTGTATAAAATATACCGAATCTCTTTGAATTTTTCAGTCATAGCTTTTTGTTTATATACAAGAAGAGAACTACACTCTAAGGACCCTAACTGGATTAATACTACTATTCTTTACCTAAAATTATTTATAATTCAAAGCTTCCCTGACTTGAATGAGTTTTGCTTTCAACAACTGCATTTAATATTTGCAACTGAAGAATTTTTAGATCAGTTTTCTATTACAAGAATGGCTTTCCACTCAATATTAACCTATCTCTACTCAGATCTTTTTATCCCCCTTTTCTGATGTCTATTTTTATCATTTCCTTCCATGTTTCCCTGTGAACTGAACCTGCTACCTCAACTGTTCTACATCTAATAATCCCCCTCCCAAAAACCCTTATCCATTTTTTCTTGAGAAAAGTATACATGGAACATCTTAAACTGCGGCCTACGAAATGCAGACAACATATTCCCTATTGAGAAGATATACAACACAACGTCCAAAGGATATCTTAAACAAAGCAGAAGTGATGACTTACCTTCCGAAGGCTTCTGAATGGCATTGCATGGCGTCATAGAGTGCTGCGATGCCACAGGTGAAAGCCAAGAGGACCAGACCAAACATGCCGCAAAGTTTGAACATGTCCATCAACGTCCGGTAGAAAGAGACCAACATTGTTCCAAATGTTTCATTACAGGGCATGAGAAATGCAATACGGGATACGGACAAAACTATGCCAAGGGAGAAACAAATGTCGGACAACATTTCTGGATCTGGTATCCAGATGGGATCCCATTCAACTGGTTAAAATAATGAACAAATTTTTTTATTAGATTGACAAAAATGACAACCATTTGTTAATGCTGAACAGAAAATAACATTTTGACATTGCTTGGAAGTTTTTGGATTTTTTTTTTTCATGTTTTTTTTTAATGTGTGTGTGTGTGTGTGTGTGTGTGTGTGTGTGTGTATTGTCAACAGCCTCAGAAAGAAGAAAAAGAAGAAAAGATGGCGCAAAAAGAAAAAAAAAGAAGAAAAGGATTAAAGGAATAAGGGGAAAGAATGTAAAAAGACGAAAATATAGAAAGAAGATGAAAAATTAGAAAGAATAAAATGACAACTAAGAAAGAAGAAGCAAAAAGAAAATGATGGAGAAATAAAATGATGAAAAAGTAAAAAAAACTTGAGAATTAAAGGAAGAAAATACTAAAATAAAGAGGGAGAATTTAATAAGAAAGATGAAAGAAAATAACAGAAAAGAAGAAAAAAATGGCCAGCAATAATAGCTACTCATACTACTACTACTACTACTACTACTACTACTACTACTACTACTAGAAGTTCGGAGAGACTTGTTGTCACCCAGACTCCAGGAAACACCACTGGTTGTTGTCAGTGAGCAATCTCTGATAATGACCTGTGTGAAAACTCCTAGTAAGTTGTTGTTGTTGTTGTTGTTGTTGTTGTTGTTGTTGTTGTTGTTGTTGTTAATAATAATAATAATAATAATAATAATAATAATAATAATTCTGATTTCGTTTATGAACGTCTCTCTGGAAAGGGATAGGATTCATTTCCAGAGGATTCCCTTTAATCCCGGCTTCAAACAAGGAGCTTCAAAGATCAAGAGTTTTCCTAAGGATATTGGTAGTACCTATAATTGCAGAGGTTTTAAGGCCGCCTAAACCATCAGGGATTTATAGTTTTTTCAATTGTCCTTCCAGACGACTTGATACTACTCCCAGTGTACCAACTACAACCGGAATTATTTGTGTTTTAACCAAGTGTATACGCCTTATCTCCAAGGCTAATGGAGCATAATTGCTCCACTTCTCATTCTCCTTCTCTCTCACATTCCTGTCCCAGGGTACTGAGAAGTCTACAATCTGTCAGTTTTTGAGACCTTGTCAATAACGACCAAATCCGGACGATTATGTTCCAATTGCTTGGTCGTTATGACACTTTTGTCCCACCATACCTCTACCTTGCCATCCGCACTTGTTCTCACTTCATCAGGCACCTCCTCAAACCATTTTCCAGCACACTTCACCCCGACCCTCTTACACACCTCCCAATATATCCAGTCCCATGCGATCGTGTCTTTTGCGGTACTCTCTCTGGGCCAGTCCACTACACTCTGCTGCAAGGTGCGCAATTGAATATGAGGTCTTACCACAAATCCACCATTCTGCAGCAATTTCCTCTCCTAGAACCACTTTTTTGAACAATCGTGTTCCTAATGCCTGCTCTTGTGCTGCACAAACAAAAGCTTCAGTACTCTTAGCCAGATACCCAGCTCTAAGCCAGTGCCATGATCTTTCAACAGCCACTTCTGCTATATCCTGGAAGAACCTTCCATGCATTTTCTTCCTAGCCAGTTCCTCTGCCCTTTCTCTATCCATACGTTTCACATAATCAGCCTTGGTCTCACATACCTCCACTTCATTGACCACAACGTTAAGCATCAACTCTAACCACATGCTCTTTCAACGACATCTCCTCAGTTCTAACACAATCTTTTACACTTTTCAATCCTCTCCCACCATCTTTCCTCTTTTGATACAGCCTTGCTATGCTACTTCGAATGTGAAATATACCAAACATTGCTAAAACTTTTCTTGTTTTGATATCCATGGCATGCAAATCTTTGTCAGACCATTCTAAAATTCCCGCACTGTATCTCAAAACACTGACTGCCCATTCATTTACTGCTTTCATTAGATTTCCTCCATACAGTTTCGAATTTGCAATTAGTTTCACTCTTCTAAGATACTCCTTCCTGACTTTTTCTTTCATTTCTCTGTTCATGATACCTACACCCTCCAGCACTCCTAAATACTTATATCCTGTATCTTCTATTTCTTTCATGATTTCTCCATTTGGCAGCACTATTCCATTCGAATGAACCTTTACTCCACTTTTCATCACCAGCACCGCACATTTACTAGTCCCAAATTCCATCCCAATGTCTTCTGAGTATGTCCCCACAAGTTCTACCAGTCTCTCCATTTCGTTTTCATTTCTACCGAATATTTTCAAATAATCCATAAACATTAGATGGTTGAGGCGTCTGTCACCAGATCCAAAGTTATACCCCAGTTTTTCTCTCTTCAAGAGAATGCTCAGTGGCATCATTATCATTACAAAAAGAAGTGGCGATAACGAATCTCCTTGAAATATCCCACCTTTTATGCCAACCTGCCTCATCTCCTCTCTGTTTGCTGTCAGCACCGGTTTCCATTGAGCCATACTTGTCTCCAAAAGCCCTACCACATTCTCAGCAACCTTCATCATCAACAGTATTCCATGTATTCATAAATGAGGAACCATGTCACTGGGATATCTGATTTTTTTTTTTTTTTTTTTTTTTTTTACACAGTGATCACCACTTATCAAGGCCCGGAAGCCACTCAGCGATAAGGGTTTAATAGTACGAATATGTTTTTATTTTGTTGCAATTAATAAACATTTTAGAGTTGAAATCTCAATAAAGTCCATCAAATAATATAAGTGAGTGCAATGCGAGCAGAGCATATAAAGAAGTGTTCCTGCTAAGTAAGACAACATCTTCATAAGATACACAACTGATGACTGCCTGAGTGATAAAATGGGCAGAACAAAATAAATCTGCTCAATTCTAACCAAGTTACTAGGACCAACTTCAAACAATACAAACTTCATCTAAGAATAATGAAGTGTATAAGTATCAACAATTACGCATCAAAAATATTTTTATCTATATATATATAAAAGTGAAAGTGTCTGTGTATCTGTGTGTATGTGTGTCTGTGTACATTTTCCTACACAATAACTCTGTCAATTTTAAGTCTAAAGACTCGAAATTTGATATTTACCTCTGCACTCAATGTTTAAAAAGGAAGTGTCCTCTATAGTATCAGATCTGACCGAATGGTTAATTGTAGGCATAGACCAATTCATACCATCCAAAAAATTCCAACAAAAACCTAACAGCCAGCCATAGTTCTCCCCAGAATGTGCTGCTGCTATCGCGCACAGAAATCACTTTTTTCCATAGCTACCAACGTAATAGATGCACTGAGACTAAAGTTGCTTTCAGGACTGCCAGCAACCACTGTAAAAGAGTAATAAAAAATGCAAGAGAGCTATATGCCCATCTGTTAAATCCAAGGTAGCTGATCAGCGGCTTGGTTCCCACCAGTTTTGGCAAATAACAAATAGGATCCTGAACAGAAGTGTGCGTTCTATCCCAACCATTATCAATGGACCAGAGGTCATCTCGTCAGCGTCAGACAAAGCCAAACTATTTGCCAAGAACTTTGCAGCTAATTCTACCCTATGCGACGAAGGCCATCAACTCCCCATATTTCCTCCTATAACACAGAACAAGAAGCTAGGTAACATACAAATATCCGTGCAGGAGGTCGCCAAGCTAATCAAGAACCTTGATTCCAGTAAAGCAACTGGCCCTGATGGCATCCCAATTATAGTGTTAAAAAAGCTTCAACCAGAACTTGCTCCCATACTTACGAAACTATTTAAGTGCTGCCTTAAGGAGACGTGATTTCCGACTCCCTGGAAGACCTCATCAGTTTGCCCTGTATTTAAGAATTCAGGTGATAAGTCATCTCCCTCTCAGTACAGACCAATAAGTCTCCTGTGTGTTATGAGTAAGTTGCTGGAATCCATATTAAATAGAGAAGTAGTCAACCACCTCAGCAGGAATAACCTTCTTAGTGACACACAATATGGTTTCCGCTCTGCAAGATCTACCGCAGATGTGCTGACGGTTATATCCCACAGGATTAGTGAATCTCTTGACAAAGGCTTCCTTTCTAGGGCAATTGCTCTTGACATATCAAAGGCCTTCGACAAGGTATGGCATAAGGGTCTACTTCACAAGATTTCCAGCTATGGTATAACTGGAAATGTTTTCTCAATCATTAAATCATTTCTCTCCGATAGGCTCATAAGAGTAGTGGTAGATGGACAAAAATCGAAGGCCTGTAATATAAATGCTGGAGTCCCTCAGGGGTCAATCCTGGGCCCAACTCTCTTCCTGCTCTACATCAATGACCTCCCTAAACACATACTTAAATCATTCGTTGACATCTATGCTGATGACACGACCATCAAAGGCTGTAAATGATAAAGTTCTCTCTGATTCTCTCTCCTCTGATCTTGAGCGCGTGGTTCAGTGGGGGAAGATGTGGCTGGTTACCTTTAATGCATCCAAAACCAAACTCCTATCCTTACATCATCAACGCTCTGATCCCCAGCTGGCATCAATTGCGATGGATGGCTCTCGTCTGGGTGAGGCCCTGTGTTTTGACAAGCTTCTGGATTTGACCTTTACTCCTGATCTGAAATGGAACACGTACATCAAGTCTGTTGCCATGGTCGCTGGAAAGATGGTGGGATCCTTCTACCGCTCCAGAAGATATCTCACTACTGATGCAATTGTCTATCTATATAAAAGCCAAGTACGTCCAAGGATGGAATACTGTTGCCATATCTGGGCAGGAGCTGCTAAAAACAGCCTATCCTGCCTTGACAGAGTAAAAGATAGACTTCGTGGCTTAGTGGGGGATACCCTTTTTCTCTACCCAGCAACCTCTCTCCCACAGAAGAGACGTTGCGAGCCTATCCTTGTTTTATCGTTATTTCCATGGCAGGTGCTCATCTGAACTCCAATCTCTGGTCCCCCCTCGCCAATCTTTCACGAAAAACACCCGTCTACTGAATCCACTGTGAAAAATTTCCCCCACTCTATATCTGTGCCTAAATCAAAACGCGGATTCCATGAACAAAGCTTCTTTCTTAGAACTGCACGCTTGTGGAACTCTGTTCCGTCTGCCTGCTTCCCACCGGACTACAACTTGGATGTCTTCAAGTCCAATGTTAACAAATTCCTAATGAACCGCCCCCTTAAGTAAGCACTTCATCAAATCTCCACACTAACGTAATGTACTTGCAATAACCCTTATCCCTGAGTGGCTTCCGGGCCTTGATAAGTGGTGATCACTGTGTAAAAAAAAAAAAATAAAATAAAAAAAAATAAGCCTTTCTGTAATCGATCCATGCTACGCTCAGATTTCTCTTCTTCTTCGCATCCTGCATTATTGCTTTATCAATTAGTAGTTGCTCTTTAGTGATAATAGCAACAGTAATATCGGTAGCAATAATATTAACAGCAAAAACAACAATAGCAATGATAGCAAAAAGCAGCACCTACCATTACAGCTACAGTAATAGTAAAAAATAATAATAAAATATCACCATTACAACCACCACCACCACTACCACTACTAGTAATAATATTAGTGGTAATAGTAATAACCAATAAAGTAAATTTGTTTTTTTTTTGAATAATAATAACAAAAATAATGATAATGATAATAATAATGATAATGATAATAACAAAAATAAAAATAATAATAATAATAAGTAGAAGAACAATAATAATAATAATAATAATAATAATAACAATAACAATAATAATAATAATAATAATAATAATAATAATAATAATAATAATAATAATAATAATAATAATAATTTCAGTTAGAAAAGCTTACTTTGTTCGTTTTTCGTTTTGTTTTTTTAACTCCTCTGCCGATGTTGCTTTTGGTCAGAAAAATGTACACAAAAACAGAAACATAAAACATTGCTGCTCAAATTCCAGTGAAGACCAATTGCCGCTGCCAACGAGAAATCAATGGCAAGCAGCTGTTGCGATAATGCAAATTTATTTGCAAAATACTATCGCAAAAAGGTGTAGAGTACTGGAAATCTGGGGAGACTTGTCGTCACTCAGCTTCCAGGGAACACCACAGGCTGTTTTCAAGGAGAGATCTTTGGTAACCTGTGTGAAAGCTCCTTGTGAGATAATAATAATAATAATAATAATAATAATAATAATAATAATAATAAGAAGAAGAAGAAGAAGAAGAAGAAGAAGAAGAAGAAGAAATAAAGAAAATAACTTAGAAATAAAAAAAAAAACTGAAAGAAAGAATAGAATTGAGCCTC
Organism: Euprymna scolopes; assembly: GCF_053919585.1. Taxonomy (NCBI): domain Eukaryota; kingdom Metazoa; phylum Mollusca; class Cephalopoda; order Sepiida; family Sepiolidae; genus Euprymna; species Euprymna scolopes. Next base: position 37,019,580 of record NC_136512.1, on the reverse strand, counting down.
GTGCCTCACCAATGAAATCATAATCTCTTTTGATGTCACAGAAAGAATAGTCGCTTTTGGGATTGTAGTCACAAATTGGTAGGCTGTATGTGACGTTTACTTTATCGATAATGACTGTGTGTCGTTCTTGGATGACACGTTTCAATTTCAGAGCGACCACTAAATCAAGGATAGCTGAACAGAGGAGGAGGCTTAGCATGCACGAGTCGACCACGTTCCAGATTGACGAAAAATAAGCCACTGCTCCGGCTTCGTACAATTGTTTCGATTCTTCCCAAATCATTCCTGAACAGTAAAAACGAAACATTTCAATACAGATCAATTAAAACGGAAATAGATTTTAATTTAAACAAAAAAAAATCGGCGATCACGCATATTAACCTTCTCGGGCCTAAATAGAAAGCCGTTCTACTAAAGTCACGTGACCTGCTGACGTCATAGAATAAAAGGCAATGGCCACGGTTAGACTATAAACGACTATTACGAGGATAGTCATTTTCTGTTTCAATTCTCAAGGTAATTGCCTAAGGATTTATAAAACTGGCCCAAAAGTGACTGCATTTTATTTTACGAAAGATAAAGAATTATTTTACATTTGAACAGGTGTAATTAAAAGGGGGTATTTTTGCTGTGGAAAATACTGTCTTGAAATTTTGTTTTTAGGAATAATTTTATAAATCCCTTTTCTTTGAAAATTAAAATAGAATATGACTATCTTCGTAATAGTCGTCTAACCGTGGCCATTGTACTTTGCTCTGTGATGTTAGCAAGTAACGTGATTTTATTGGAATGCCATTCTATTTATGTAGGCCATGCTCGAATAGGTTACTATGCGTGATCATCACAAAATCTGGTGCTTATCAAGTTTTACCTCAATATTAAAAAATTGCACAAAAACTTTATTCTGTACCTACCTGTTAGGTTAAACAAAGACTGTACACCAACATTAACATTCATCCAGTATTTTTGTTTTTAAAAGTTAAATCCCGTGCAAAGCTGAGAATCCATTTTGAATATGGGGAGGAGTGTGATTTTTGATTTTATTTATTTATTATTTTTTATTTTCATTCATTTCTCCAAGAGCGTGTTGTCTCATCATTTCCTCGTAGCCTTTGTTGTCTGATCCCACCTTCGCATTGAAATCCCCCATCAGGATGCTGATGTCTTTGTCCTTCAGCTTGTCTAAAACTGCCTGTAGTCAGTTGTAGAACTGATCTTTGCCTTCGTCGTCATGATCATTGGTGGGTGCGTAGCGTTGGATCACATTCATCTTGATGTTCTCCTTCTTCCTCATGAAGGATGCTGTTATTGTCCTTGAGCCGTGCGCTTCCTACTCTGTCAAAACTTTCTGTGCTGTTTTGAAAGCATTATTGCTATGCCTTCCGTGTGTACTGCATTCTCTTTTTCATGTCATGAGTACACCAAGAGTTCGTCGGTAGCCAGTCTTGTTTGTCCGGCCTGCAGTCACCTCGTCTCACTCAATCCTAGCAGGGCGATGTTGTATCGATGCATTTTTGCTGACACTTTTGCTGCCTTCCCTGCTTCATACATGGTCTTGTAATTGTCTAGTTTCTTAAATGTGCATTTAACGTTTATTGATCGTCTCTAGTGTTAATGTGTGTGTATATTTTTACAACCGTGTATATAACAACTATGGACAATGAAACTCTTTACCAAAGGGACGGATAACATTGTCGTGGGGACACGAGCAAAAGATAGTATCTTTTCAAAGTTTCTTTCCTTTTTCCTAAAATTAAAACTGCTTTTCGTTCGACAAGCGAAACGCCAAGATGTGAATTATATTTGGATATAATCATTTAATTCCATGATTAGTCCCTTTATCTTCAGTTAGGTATCATTAGAACAAGTGTACGTTTTTCTATTATTTTTCTGGTACAAAAATAATGTTTTTTGACTTGAACGTCAAAAAACATTATTTTTTGTACCAACCTAATATTTTGCGAGCGTCAAGTCAAAACTCTGGAGCACAAGGTCCCCATCTGTTTGCTAACACGTTGAATATCGAACGAATCTCTCCTCATTGCTCATGTATATATCTATCTAAATCTTTTCTTTCTTTGGTTTTCTGACGTCACGAATAAATCATCTTTACTGTTTATCTAAATTCCTGTTTATGTTAGTTATGAAAACTGAAATTTCTTTTAACCAAATTAACATTCTAGGTACATGTTTTAAGATATATATCTTTTCACCAACATTCTAGATACATGTTTTAAGATATATATCTTTTCACCAACCTTCTAGGTACATGTTTTAAGATATATATCTTTTCAACAACATTCTAGATACATGTTTTAAGATATATATCTTTTCACCAACATTCTAAGTACATGTTTTAAGATATATATCTTTTCACCAACATTCTAAGTACATGTTTTAAGATATATATCTTTTCACCAACATTCTAAGTACATGTTTTAAGATATATATCTTTTCACCAACATTCTAAGTACATGTTTTAAGATATATATCTTTTCAACAACATTCTAGGTACATGTTTTAAGATATATATCTTTTCACCAACATTCTAGGTACATGTTTTAAGATACATATATATTTTCACCAACATTCTAAGTACATATTTTAAGATATATATCTTTTCACCAACATTCTAGGTACATGTTTCAAGATATATATCTTTTCACCAACATTCTAAGTACATGTTTTAAGATATATATCTTTTCAACAACATTCTAGGTACATGTTTTAAGATATATATCTTTTCACCAACATTCTAGGTACATGTTTTAAGATATATATCTTTTCACCAACATTCTAAGTACATGTTTTAAGATATATATCTTTTCAACAACATTCTAGGTACATGTTTTAAGATATATATCTTTTCACCAACATTCGAAGTACATGTTTTAAGATATATATCTTTTCACCAACATTCTAAGTACATGTTTTAAGATATATATCTTTTCAACAATATTCTAGGTACATGTTTTAGGATATATATCTTTACACCAACATTCTAGGTACTTGTTTTAAGATATATATCTTTTCACCAACATTCTAGGTACATGTTTTAAGATATATATCTTTTCACCAACATTCTAAGTACATATTTTAAGATATATATCTTTTCACCAACATTCTAAGTACATGTTTTAAGATATATATCTTTTCACCAACATTCTAGGTACATGTTTTAAGATATATATCTTTTCACCAAAGTTCTAAGTACATGTTTTAAGATATATGTCTTTTCACCAACATTCTACGTACATGTTTTAAGATATATATCTTTTCACCAACATTCTAAGTACATGTTTTAAGATATATATCTTTTCACCAACATTCTAAGTACATGTTTTAAGATATATATCTTTTCACCAACATTCTAAGTACATGTTTTAAGATATATATCTTTTCACCAACATTCTAGGTACATGTTTAAAGATATATATCTTTTCACCAACATTCTAGGTACATGTTTTAAGATATATATCTTTTCACCAACATTCTAAGTACATGTTTTAAGATATATATCTTTTCACTAACATTCTAAGTACATGTTTTAAGATATATATCTTTTCACCAACATTCTAGGTACATGTTTTAAGATATATATCTTTTCATCAACATTCTAAGTACATGTTTTAAGATATATATCTTTTCACCAACATTCTAGGTACATGTTTTAAGATATATATCTTTTCACCAACATTCTAGGTACATGTTTTAAGATATATATCTTTTCATCAACATTCTAAGTACATGTTTTAAGATATATATCTTTTCACCAACATTCTAAGTACATGTTTTAAGATATATATCTTTTCACCAACATTCTAGGTACTTGTTTTAAGATATATATCTTTTCACCAACATTCTAAGTACATGTTTTAAGATATATATCTTTTCACCAACATTCTAAGTACATGTTTTAAGATATATATCTTTTCAACAACATTCTAAGTACATGTTTTAAGATATATATCTTTTCACCAACATTCTAGGTACTTGTTTTAAGATATATATCTTTTCACCAACATTCTAAGTACATGTTTTAAGATATATATCTTTTCAACAACATTCTAGGTACATGTTTTAAGATATATATCTTTTCACTAACATTCTAAGTACATGTTTAAAGATATATATCTTTTCAACAACATTCTGGGTACATGTTTTAAGATATATATCTTTTACACAACATTCGAAGTACATGTTTTAAGATATATATTTTTTCAACAACATTCTAAGTACATGTTTTAAGATATACATCTTTTCACCAACATTCTAAGTACATGTTTTAAGATATATATCTTTTCACCAACATTCTAGGTACATGTTTTAAGATATATATCTTTTCACCAACATTCTAAGTACATGTTTTAAGATATATATCTTTTCAACAACATTTTAGGTACATGTTTTAAGATATATATCTTTTCAACAACATTCTAGGGACATGTTTTAAGATATATATCTTTTCACCAACATTCTAAGTACATGTTTTAATATATATATCTTTTCAACAAAATTCTAGGTACATGTTTTAAGATATATATCTTTTCAACAACATTCTAGGTACATGTTTTAAGATATATATCTTTTCACCAAAATTCTAAGTACATGTTTTAAGATATATATCTTTTCACCAACATTCTAAGTACATGTTTTAAGATATATATCTTTTCAACAACATTCTAGGTACATGTTTTTTAGATATATATCTTTTCACCAACATTCTAAGTACATGTTTTAAGATATATATCTTTTCACCAACATTCTAGGTACATGTTTTAAGATATATATCTTTTCACCAACATTCTAAGTACATGTTTTAAGATATATATCTTTTCAACACCATTCTAGGTACATGTTTTAAGATATATATCTTTTCACCAACATTCTAAGTACATGTTTTAAGATATATATCTTTTCACCAACATTCTAAGTACATGTTTTAAGATATATATCTTTTCATCAACATTCTAAGTACATGTTTTAAGATATATATCTTTTCACAAACATTCTAGGTACATGTTTTAAGATATATATCTTTTCAACAACATTCTAAGTACATGTTTTAAGATATATATCTTTTCACCAACATTCTAGGAACATGTTTTAAGATATATATCTTTTCACCAACATTCTAAGTACATGTTTTAAGATGTATATCTTTTCACCAACATTCTAAGTACATGTTTTAAGATATATATCTTTTCACCAACATTCTAAGTACATGTTTTAAGATATATATCTTTTCACCAACATTCTAGGTACATGTTTTAAGATATATATCTTTTCAACAACATTCTAGGTACATGTTTTAAGATACATATATATTTTCACCAACATTCTAAGTACATGTTTTAAGATATATATCTTTTCACCAAGATTCTAGGTACATGTTTTAAGATATATATCTTTTCACCAACATTCTAAGTACATGTTTTAAGATATATATCTTTTCAACAACATTCTAGGTACATGTTTTAAGATATATATCTTTTCACCAACATTCTAAGTACATGTTTTAAGATATATATCTTTTCAACAACATTCTAGGTACATGTTTAAAGATATATATCTTTTCACCAACATTCTAAGTACATGCTTTAAGATATATATCTTTTCAACAACATTCTAGGTAAATGTTTTAAGATATATATCTTTTCACCAACATTCTAAGTACATGTTTTAAGATATATATCTTTTCAACAACATTCTAGGTACATGTTTAAAGATATATATCTTTTCACCAACATTCTAAGTACATGTTTTAAGATGTATATCTTTTCACCAACATTCTAAGTACATGTTTTAAGATATATATCTTTTCACCAACATTCTAAGTACATGTTTTAAGATATATATCTTTTCACCAACATTCTAGGTACATGTTTTAAGATATATATCTTTTCACCATCATTCTAGGTACATGTTTTAAGATACATATATATTTTCACCAACATTCTAAGTACATGTTTTAAGATATATATCTTTTCACCAAGATTCTAGGTACATGTTTTAAGATATATATCTTTTCACCAACATTCTAAGTACATGTTTTAAGATATATATCTTTTCAACAACATTCTAGGTACATGTTTTAAGATATATATCTTTTCACCAACATTCTAAGTACATGTTTTAAGATATATATCTTTTCAACAACATTCTAGGTACATGTTTTAAGATATATATCTTTTCACCAACATTCTAAGTACATGTTTAAAGATATATATCTTTTCACCAACATTCTAAGTACATGTTTTAAGATATATATCTTTTCAACAACATTCTAGGTACATGTTTTAAGATATATATCTTTTCACCAACATTCTAAGTACATGTTTTAAGATATATATCTTTTCAACAACATTCTAGGTACATGTTTTAAGATATATATCTTTTCACCAACATTCTAAGTACATGTTTTAAGATATATATCTTTTAAACAATATTCTAGGTACATGTTTTAGGATATATATCTTTTCACCAACATTCTAGGTACTTGTTTTAAGATATATATCTTTTCACCAACATTCTAGGTACATGTTTTAAGATATATATCTTTTCACCAACATTCTAAGTACATGTTTTAAGATATATATCTTTTCACCAACATTCTAAGTACATGTTTTAAGATATATATCTTTTCACCAACATTCTAGGTACATGTTTTAAGATATATATCTTTTCACCAACATTCTAAGTACATGTTTTAAGATATATATCTTTTCACCAACATTCTACGTACATGTTTTAAGATATATATCTTTTCACCAACATTCTAAGTACATGTTTTAAGATATATATCTTTTCACCAACATTCTAAGTACATTTTTTAAGATATATATCTTTTCACCAACATTCTACGTACATGTTTTAAGATATATATCTTTTCACCAACATTCTAGGTACATGTTTTAAGATATATATCTTTTCACCAACATTCTAGGTACATGTTTTAAGATATATATCTTTTCACCAACATTCTAAGTACATGTTTTAAGATATATATCTTTTCACCAACATTCTAAGTACATGTTTTAAGATATATATCTTTTCACCAACATTCTAGGTACATGTTTTAAGATATATATCTTTTCATCAACATTCTAAGTACATGTTTTAAGATATATATCTTTTCACCAACATTCTAGGTACATGTTTTAAGATATATATCTTTTCACCAATCTTCTAGGTACATGTTTTAAGATATATATCTTTTCATCAACATTCTAAGTACATGTTTTAAGATATATATCTTTTCACCAACATTCTAAGTACATGTTTTAAGATATATATCTTTTCACCAACATTCTAGGTACTTGTTTTTAGATATATATCTTTTCACCAACATTCTAAGTACATGTTTTAAGATATATATCTTTTCACCAACATTCTAAGTACATGTTTTAAGATATATATCTTTTCAACAACATTCTAAGTACATGTTTTAAGATATATATCTTTTCACCAACATTCTAGGTACTTGTTTTAAGATATATATCTTTTCACCAACATTCTAAGTACATGTTTTAAGATATATATCTTTTCAACAACATTCTATGTACATGTTTTAAGATATATATCTTTTCACTAACATTCTAAGTACATGTTTTAAGATATATATCTTTTCAACAACATTCTGGGTACATGTTTTAAGATATATATCTTTTACACAACATTCGAAGTACATGTTTTAAGATATATATCTTTTCACCAACATTCTAAGTACATGTTTTAAGATATATATCTTTTCACCAACATTCTAAGTACATGTTTTAAGATATATATCTTTTCACAAACATTCTAGGTACATGTTTTAAGATATATATCTTTTCAACAACATTCTAAGTACATGTTTTAAGATATATATCTTTTCACCAACATTCTAGGAACATGTTTTAAGATATATATCTTTTCACCAACATTCTAAGTACATGTTTTAAGATGTATATCTTTTCACCAACATTCTAAGTACATGTTTAAAGATATATATCTTTTCACCAACATTCTAAGTACATGTTTTAAGATATATATCTTTTCACCAACATTCTAGGTACATGTTTTAAGATATATATCTTTTCAACAACATTCTAGGTACATGTTTTAAGATATATATATATTTTCACCAACATTCTAAGTACATGTTTTAAGATATATATCTTTTCACCAAGATTCTAGGTACATGTTTTAAGATATATATCTTTTCACCAACATTCTAAGTACATGTTTTAAGATATATATCTTTTCAACAACATTCTAGGTACATGTTTTAAGATATATATCTTTTCACCAACATTCTAAGTACATGTTTTAAGATATATATCTTTTCACCAACATTCTAGGTACATGTTTTAAGATATATATCTTTTCACCAACATTCTAAGTACATGTTTAAAGATATATATCTTTTCACCAACATTCTAAGTACATGCTTTAAGATATATATCTTTTCAACAACATTCTAGGTACATGTTTTAAGATATATATCTTTTCACCAACATTCTAAGTACATGTTTTTTAAGATATATATCTTTTCAACAACATTCTAGGTACATGTTTAAAGATATATATCTTTTCACCAACATTCTAAGTACATGTTTTAAGATGTATATCTTTTCACCAACATTCTAAGTACATGTTTTAAGATATATATCTTTTCACCAACATTCTAAGTACATGTTTTAAGATATATATCTTTTCACCAACATTCTAGGTACATGTTTTAAGATATATATCTTTTCACCATCATTCTAGGTACATGTTTTAAGATACATATATATTTTCACCAACATTCTAAGTACATGTTTTAAGATATATATCTTTTCACCAAGATTCTAGGTACATGTTTTAAGATATATATCTTTTCACCAACATTCTAAGTACATGTTTTAAGATATATATCTTTCAACAACATTCTAGGTACATGTTTTAAGATATATATCTTTTCACCAACATTCTAAGTACATGTTTTAAGATATATATCTTTTCAACAACATTCTAGGTACATGTTTTAAGATATATATCTTTTCACCAACATTCTAAGTACATGTTTAAAGATATATATCTTTTCACCAACATTCTAAGTACATGCTTTAAGATATATATCTTTTCAACAACATTCTAGGTACATGTTTTAAGATATATATCTTTTCACCAACATTCTAAGTACATGTTTTAAGATATATATCTTTTCAACAACATTCTAGGTACATGTTTAAAGATATATATCTTTTCACCAACATTCTAGGTACATGTTTTAAGATATATATCTTTTCAACAATATTCTAGGTACATGTTTTAGGATATATATCTTTTCACCAACATTCTAGGTACTTGTTTTAAGATATATATCTGTTCACCAACATTCTAGGTACATGTTTTAAGATATATATCTTTTCACCAACATTCTAAGTACATGTTTTAAGATATATATCTTTTCACCAACATTCTAAGTACATGTTTTAAGATATATATCTTTTCACCAACATTCTAGGTACATGTTTTAAGATATATATCTTTTCACCAACATTCTAGGTACATGTTTTAAGATATATATCTTTTCACCAACATTCTAAGTACATGTTTTAAGATATATATCTTTTCACCAACATTCTAAGTACATGTTTTAAGATATATATCTTTTCACTAACATTCTAGGTACATGTTTTAAGATATATATCTTTTCATCAACATTCTAAGTACATGTTTTAAAATATATATCTTTTCACCAACATTCTAGGTACATGTTTTAAGATATATATCTTTTCACCAACATTCTAGGTACATGTTTTAAGATATATATCTTTTCATCAACATTCTAAGTACATGTTTTAAGATATATATCTTTTCACCAACATTCTAAGTACATGTTTTAAGATATATATCTTTTCACCAACATTCTAGGTACTTGTTTTTAGATATATATCTTTTCACCAACATTCTAAGTACATGTTTTAAGATATATATCTTTTCACCAACATTCTAAGTACATGTTTTAAGATATATATCTTTTCAACAACATTCTAAGTACATGTTTTAAGATATATATCTTTTCACCAACATTCTAGGTACTTGTTTTAAGATATATATCTTTTCACCAACATTCTAAGTACATGTTTTAAGATATATATCTTTTCAACAACATTCTAGGTACATGTTTTAAGATATATATCTTTTCACTAACATTCTAAGTACATGTTTTAAGATATATATCTTTTCAACAACATTCTGGGTACATGTTTTAAGATATATATCTTTTACACAACATTCGAAGTACATGTTTTAAGATATATATCTTTTCAACAACATTCTAAGTACATGTTTTAAGATATACATCTTTTCACCAACATTCTAAGTACATGTTTTAAGATATATATCTTTTCACCAACATTCTAGGTACATGTTTTAAGATATATATCTTTTCACCAACATTCTAAGTACATGTTTTAAGATATATATCTTTTCAACAACATTTTAGGTACATGTTTTAAGATATATATTTTTTCAACAACATTCTAAGGACATGTTTTAAGATATATATCTTTTCACTAACATTCTAAGTACATGTTTTAATATATATATCTTTTCAACAACATTCTAGGTACATGTTTTAAGATATATATCTTTTCAACAACATTCTAGGTACATGTTTTAAGATATATATCTTTTCACCAAAATTCTAAGTACATGTTTTAAGATATATATCTTTTCACCAACATTCTAAGTACATGTTTTAAGATATATATCTTTTCAACAACATTCTAGGTACATGTTTTTTAGATATATATCTTTTCACCAACATTCTAAGTACATGTTTTAAGATATATATCTTTTCACCAACATTCTAGGTACATGTTTTAAGATATATATCTTTTCACCAACATTCTAAGTACATGTTTTAAGATATATATCTTTTCAACAACATTCTAGGTACATGTTTTAAGATATATATCTTTTCACTAACATTCTAAGTACATGTTTTAAGATATATATCTTTTCAACAACATTCTGGGTACATGTTTTAAGATATATATCTTTTACACAACATTCGAAGTACATGTTTTAAGATATATATCTTTTCAACAACATTCTAAGTACATGTTTTAAGATATACATCTTTTCACCAACATTCTAAGTACATGTTTTAAGATATATATCTTTTCACCAACATTCTAGGTACATGTTTTAAGATATATATCTTTTCACCAACATTCTAAGTACATGTTTTAAGATATATATCTTTTCAACAACATTTTAGGTACATGTTTTAAGATATATATTTTTTCAACAACATTCTAGGGACATGTTTTAAGATATATATCTTTTCACTAACATTCTAAGTACATGTTTTAATATATATATCTTTTCAACAACATTCTAGGTACATGTTTTAAGATATATATCTTTTCAACAACATTCTAGGTACATGTTTTAAGATATATATCTTTTCACCAAAATTCTAAGTACATGTTTTAAGATATATATCTTTTCACCAACATTCTAAGTACATGTTTTAAGATATATATCTTTTCAACAACATTCTAGGTACATGTTTTTTAGATATATATCTTTTCACCAACATTCTAAGTACATGTTTTAAGATATATATCTTTTCACCAACATTCTAGGTACATGTTTTAAGATATATATCTTTTCACCAACATTCTAAGTACATGTTTTAAGATATATATCCTTTCAACACAATTCTAGGTACATGTTTTAAGATATATATCTTTTCCCCAACATTCTAAGTACATGTTTTAAGATATATATCTTTTCACCAACATTCTAAGTACATGTTTTAAGATATATATCTTTTCACCAACATTCGAAGTACATGTTTTAAGATATATATCTTTTCACCAACATTCTAGGTACATGTTTTAAGATATATATCTTTTCACCAACATTCTAGGTACATGTTTTAAGATATATATCTTTTCACCAACATTCTAGATACATGTTTTAAGATATATATCTTTTCACCAACATTCTAAGTACATGTTTTAAGATATATATCTTTTCACAAACATTCTAGGTACATGTTTTAAGATATATATCTTTTCAACAACATTCTAAGTACATGTTTTAAGATATATATCTTTTCACCAACATTCTAGGAACATGTTTTAAGATATATATCTTTTCACCAACATTCTAAGTACATGTTTTAAGATGTATATCTTTTCACCAACATTCTAAGTACATGTTTTAAGATATATATCTTTTCACCAACATTCTAAGTACATGTTTTAAGATATATATCTTTTCACCAACATTCTAGGTACATGTTTTAAGATATATATCTTTTCACCATCATTCTAGGTACATGTTTTAAGATACATATATATTTTCACCAACCTTCTAAGTACATGTTTTAAGATATATATCTTTTCACCAAGATTCTAGGTACATGTTTTAAGATATATATCTTTTCACCAACATTCTAAGTACATGTTTTAAGATATATATCTTTTCAACAACATTCTAGGTACATGTTTTAAGATATATATCTTTTCACCAACATTCTAAGTACATGTTTTAAGATATATATCTTTTCAACAACATTCTAGGTACATGTTTTAAGATATATATCTTTTCACCAACATTCTAAGTACATGTTTAAAGATATATATCTTTTCACCAACATTCTAAGTACATGCTTTAAGATATATATCTTTTCAACAACATTCTCGGTACATGTTTTAAGATATATATCTTTTCACCAACATTCTAAGTACATGTTTTAAGATATATATCTTTTCAACAACATTCTAGGTACATGTTTAAAGATATATATCTTTTCACCAACATTCTAAGTACATGTTTTAAGATGTATATCTTTTCACCAACATTCTAAGTACATGTTTTAAGATATATATCTTTTCACCAACATTCTAAGTACATGTTTTAAGATGTATATCTTTTCACCAACATTCTAGGTACATGTTTTAAGATATATATCTTTTCACCATCATTCTAGGTACATGTTTTAAGATACATATATATTTTCACCAACATTCTAAGTACATGTTTTAAGAAATATATCTTTTCACCAAGATTCTAGGTACATGTTTTAAGATATATATCTTTTCACCAACATTCTAAGTACATGTTTTAAGATATATATCTTTTCAACAACATTCTAGGTACATGTTTTAAGATATATATCTTTTCACCAACATTCTAAGTACATGTTTTAAGATATATATCTTTTCAACAACATTCTAGGTACATGTTTTAAGATATATATCTTTTCACCAACATTCTAAGTACATGTTTAAAGATATATATCTTTTCACCAACATTCTAAGTACATGCTTTAAGATATATATCTTTTCACCAACATTCTAGGTACATGTTTTAAGATATATATCTTTTCAATAACATTCTAGGTACATGTTTAAAGATATATATCTTTTCACCAACATTCTAAGTACATGTTTTAAGATATATATCTTTTCACCAACATTCTAAGTACATGTTTTAAGATATATATCTTTTCACAAACATTCTACGTACATGTTTTAAGATATATATCTTTTCAACAACATTCTAGGTACATGTTTTAAGATATATATCTTTTCACCAACATTCTAACTACATGTTTTAAGATATATATCTTTTCACCAACATTCTAAGTACATGTTTTAAGATATATATCTTTTCACCAACATTCTAGGTACATGTTTTAAGATATATATCTTTTCATCAACATTCTAAGTACATGTTTTAAGATATATATCTTTTCACCAACATTCTAGGTACATGTTTTAGATATATATCTTTTCACCAACATTCTAAGTACATGTTTTAAGATATATATCTTTTCACCAACATTCTAGGTACATGTTTTAAGATATATATCTTTTCACCAACATTCTAGGTACATGTTTTAAGATATATATCTTTTCAACAACATTCTAAGTACATGTTTTAAGATATATATCTTTTCACCAACATTCTAAGTATATGTTTTAAGATATATATCTTTTCACCAACATTCTAGGTACATGTTTTAAGATATATATCTTTTCAACAACATTCTAAGTACATGTTTTAAGATATATATCTTATTTTATCTTTAAATACCTAATCCACTCCGATAACATTATTTCTGTTAGTCAAACATTCCTTCCTGTTATCGAAATATTTCTACTAAACAAACACTGACAATCGTCCACAATCAGGCTACCCAACATTTTCTGTAGAACCAATAACGTAAAAGGAGGAGTGGGGGTCCTTTTCTTTTAACACAGTTTCAGTTATGTCCTTTTTGGCATTGCCGTTAATGAACTGTTGAAATTTTTAATAGATAAATAATTTTGATTTATTTTTTTATTTATACCCATTCAACATCTCAGCATTTGGGTCAAAGAATGCCTTCCTTGACCGGCAGGTCACTTCCATCATCATTAGCATCGGTATAGTTCGCTTTCTAGCAGCCAGCCCCACTCCTACCCTCAGAAGGAGGAGGAGGAGGAGGAGGAGGAGGAGGAGGAGGAAAGGGCTTTTTGCCCGTTTTCGTCAGTTCGAATCTAGCCGGCCAAGTAGAAGGACGCTATTCGGCTCCGTCAGATCAGAAAGGATTCTTGACGTTAAATTCTACGGTTTTTTTCTCCCCTCCTTTGGAGAAAGACGTTTGTTTAGAACTAAACTATTAACGTTATTTTATTCTCAGTCATTATAAGACAACAAGGTCTTACGACTGGAAGATTAATACCGGTTATTAAAAGACAATCGAGTCTTACAACTGGTAAATTATTATTCTCAAAGGACTAACGAAGGAAACTACCGTGTGTTGAGGAGTTCTTTTCTAAGAACAAAATTTAATTTCGCCGACGAGACGAGCAGAATATCGCCCCTAGAAAGGAAACCCCCTCTTTGAAAGATTTTTCAACCGAAGTTTCCTTCAGAAAGGAAATCTTCCATAATTCAAGAATTTACCCCGTATTTGTACACATAAAGCCTACCAAAGCGGCTTTATGGTCTTCTCTCCCCTTTGAATTAAAAGTAACACGAGCCTTCACAAAGGAAATTACTTCTTTCTCCCATTTTAGGTCAAAGAAACTTTTTGTTTGTCCTTTTGGAAAAGAAAAAAAAGAGAGAACATTTTGTCAAAGAAAGACTGAACATTTTTGTTAAAAGACTGAATTCTAAACAAGGACTGTTTTCTGTTTTTTATATGTTCTTTCTTTCAGCCTTTCTTGCAAGCAAGGATTGACGTCTTTTTTTGTACTTTTTATGTATTTTTAAATGGTTCGTTAAGGGTTTTTTTTTAACCCCAGCCTTGGGAAATAAATGCAATCGATAACTTTTTGTTTTAATAAACTTGGATCATTTTAAACTTATTCGGGTCTGTATTTCTTTTGCTCATTTCCACTAGTTACTCTTTCCGAGAAATTTGCCATAAATGCTTTTTTCTCCTTTTTTTCTTTCCTTTTTGTTACCATGAAAAACGGATTTTGGTGACGCACCCAAAATTTTGTCATAACGCAAGAAATGGCCGATCAAAGATTTCGACAATCAAATTTATTTATTTGTTTTATAGCAAAAATATTGGATAAATTTGCATACTTTCGGGTGTACTACCTCTTTTAAACCTAACACATAAGTACATAATAAGTATTTTGTGCTAGTCTATTTATTTTCTTTTTACAAGCAGTTTTAAATATTGAGATGAAACTGAATAAACGCCCAAAATCTTTACAGAATAATTCACTATGAAAAAGAAGAAAATAATTTTTGAGTTAAAAAAGTTTCATTTAATTTAACACGTATAAGAAAGCAAGTAAAAACACAAGAGTTATCTCGCTTTAAGCGATGCTTTTTTTTCTATGCTAGAGTTATACGTCCTGGTAAAACGGTAAAAAAGCTAGATCCCAAACACTTCGACTAGTTGTTTCGGTTCTTACAGTAAGATCACATGTGACAAGATTAGGAAAACAAGTGTTATTTATAAAAATAAATTACTTACTATTATCTCGAATAACGCAAGGTAGCCCTGCAGTATTAATACTCACCTAAACGGCTTTGTTTAATAAAACGTCCCTCAAAAGTTAACTGAAAGAATATTAAGTTATAAGGAAACAAGGGAGAATGACAGTATTGCTAAGGACACCAGTGGGTTACCTTTTTTGATCAAAGAGACCTAGATTATTGAAGGAGAAAAGGTGGAGTTCATTATGCCTGGACAAGTCTCCATGTGGTTGAATATAAAGAAAATGAGTCTTAGATTCGACACCTACTAAGGAGAGACTATCAAGAATAGTGAGCAGCTTTTATTGTTGTTCTTTTATGTTTTTTTTTTTCAAGTTTTCAAGTAAATAAAAAGTGTATTGTATTTGGTTGTATGTTATACTTATTCTGTGTTCCCATAATATTGAGTTTAGTATATATGTTGCGTGGCCGAATATCGGTGGCAATCGACCCCACAACTAAAAGACGACACAGTTAAGAAAAAGACAAAAACAACAATGGCAAAGAAGAGATGACAAACGCAGTAGGTACCGTCGTGAACAAATATAAATCTGTTCAGGCTTATTTTCTTCAAGAAACTGAATGGTGGTAGGAGGTCTCAGGCCGAGGGTTGGAATCCAGCTAGTGTTTAAACTGGCAGGCTACGAGGTCGTCGCTAGTGGCTATGGGAAACGTGTGCTGGCTTGAGAAGCTGAACTGCTGAGAATTGAGCACATCGACTGATACTACTGGGTTCAGTCGTTGTCTGGGAGGTAATCTAAACCGTTCTGCATGAGCATGATTTTTGCTGCTGTTGCTGAGTTGGGTTGGGCCACTGACGGGCCCAACCTTGCCGTGCGGCGATCTAGCCGCGACTAACTGCTTGTTGAAAAAAACTGCTGTATTTATACTTGTCCGGCGGGCGTAGTTGTAGACATCACAGCTTTGCAGCGTTTATCATTTTTTTCGTCTTTCTATTGCCTGTATCATCTTTTAGTTGTAGGGTCGATTGCCACCGACATTTGGCTCTGCAACATATATGTTTTACCTTATAAAATGATGAAGGTAATGCAAACATATACTAACAAACTGAAACTTTTACATGTATATGTATAAAATTCTAAAATTTTCCTATAACACTGAAATGTGACTTAATCTATGGAAGCATACACTTGTAACACTCGCAGAAATTTTTATCTGTTAAGCATATCTAAAGTGTATTTGATATGTATCATTAATTTTTAAAGATTCAAATTATGGAAAACTACGCCAAATAAACAATTGTAGTTTGCTGTAAACTAAATCGTGTTTGTGCACAAAGTGTCAGCAGTTTTTTGATCAAGTTGATGATGCTGTTTGTTTTCCTTTCATACGACTGGCTGATGAGTGCGATGCTGATGCTTGGGAACTGCTTGAAAACTTCACATATATGGCAAACATAACAAACAGTACTTTTATAGCGATTCAGAACTAAGATCAAAAATGCACAAATCATGTTACAATTTTGGTTGTAATCAGTCAATTACCTCTACTGCTGAAGATGATTAGCATGGCTACCCCGCGTTACCCAGGATCAGAGAGAACAAAATATAAGAATTAAAAAGTGTTTGTAACATTTTTCTTTTAAAACTTTATCTCTCTTTCTTTCTGCACACCTCTCTCTATCCCCTCTATGTATCTCTATCCCCCTCTTGTCGTTTCACTTTTTTTCACCACTAATTCCTCCTCACCCTGTCTCTATCGCAAAATTAATGCGCCAAGTATGACTCACCCGGTGGTATGACCTCAGCTTTGAAGGTTGAAATCACTTTTTTAGTACCAGTACTTCTAAGTTCATATAAATCCCTATCTTATTTACGAGCTATTTGAAAGACTTAGATCAAATCTTCTGGAAGACTTATTGTTAGTCATGCTCCAGAGCACACCACCTATTTTTGCCAAATGAAACATGAACAGAGTTTCTTTCCAATACCTTCCCATCTGGGGAACACAGTACTATGGGACTGCTTTTGTACAGATTACAACATAACCGTTTTTACCCTCTCTCCATAGATTGCTAGAAAAGCCTTGAAAAAACGTCCGTTTGCTTTGATAGATTATTTCCAACCAATTTCTACCAGTGGACATGTTACAGTGGGACTTCTTCCCTATGAACTACGAGGTTGTCAAGTTCACTCTCAACAAACACCTGAATCTAACTTTAGACGATTTGAATAAAACATTATATTGAAATAAATAAACTTTAAAATACTTTCAAAAACAAAACATTATATATGTAGGTAGAAAATAATTTTTATTGCGTTTGGTAACAGTTATTCGTTATGTATTTGTTTATTTTCTTTTTGTGCCCCTTTTTTCGTTATTAACTATAATACATTTTGCTGACATCGCCCATTATTCTCAAGTTTCTTTTGACCTTGGCAGGCGGTGACCAATTAGTATTAAAACTATAGAATTTTTTTTTACTTTTTTGAGTGGAAGAATTGAGTTTTATGAGTAATTATTATTGTGCCACTTAACAGGAAAACCTGCAGAAATTGGTCGATGCCACTGAAACGGTTCATAGACGATAAAAGATGGATTAAGGCAGAAAATTCACTTTTTATAAGGAAAAAAGATCACAAGTTGATGTTCAAAATTGATGCAAAACATTGGGATTTTAGAAGTAGAAGAGAGATTGAATATCTGCTCGACATTACCTTCGATCTCTCTGTATTACAGTTTGTAGGACCAATGTAACATTAGGTGCCCCCTCCATCCCCACAAGTAAACCCTAACCAAATATTCCTAATAACATAGTATTAGCTGAGATAAAATCCTCTGCGCATGATTACATACTGGTTCATATGAGGACTTGTGTACCCATTCCTAACGATGCTGTTTCAGGTAACAGCAATAAACTGGATACTCCACCAAACCAGATTAATTTTGGTCCTGGAATGCAGCAAAACCAAGCAAAGAGTGACGCTCTCTTGTACATCACAGAATAGTAATCAATGAAAAGGAAGCTTTTCATTTTCCTCGACTAAAGATGACACCTTTTATTTATTTATGTTTTTACTACTTTATGAAAATTGACGTTTACTTGAGTGAGAGTCCCTACATCATAAATCAGGAGACACAACGCTCTTACACCAACCCTTGCTATGAGTAGAACGCAATCAACTTTGTTTCTTACCAATGATCCAGAGGAATATGATAATGATGAACACGGTAGTTGTGATTTCAATTTCACTGCACGTAATCTGCGCCCATTGACGATTCATAGTCAGTTTCGAGTTGACCATCAGTAAAAGGAAGGACACATAGGAGGTTGTGTAACTCACAAAACGCATAATGGGTGTATCCAAAAACTGCTCAATCTAGAAACCAAAAATAAAAAAAATATAAATTTATAATAGTCGAAATTTTTTATTATACAAAATATGAGTTAACCAATGTTTGTTTTCCTAAGTCTTGACTTGACACGCTCACACAAAAGGATTTCCATGGAGGCTTTCCAGAAGTTGTTGGAACGGTACAACAAGTGCATTGCAGCTGGAGGAGATTACTTCGAAGGGGACTAGAGTTTCATGTATGTACTGTCAATAAAAGTGCCCATACGAAAAAAGTCTGGAAACTTAGCATACTCCAGAAAGATTTGCAACATGCTTGAAAACAAAATTCCACTACAATCTTGGGACATTCTTTCAGCTGTCAGGAGCAGTATGTCAGTTTCAACCCTTATCTTGTCAGGCAATCTCTTGATCTTTCTTAAATGAAATCTTGATATTATTTTTTAAGTAGCTGGAGAGTGGTAGCCGGGAAACATGTCCAAACCATGTTTATATTAGAAAAATTCCTTTCGAAGTTGACCTACTCACTGCATTCTTTATTGGTCTCCATGCAGATATGCTGTGTTAAATACTGCCTCTCCATAATAAATAACTTGCTATACTCCAGGAGTAACCTTTGAACAAAAATCCCCATATTCTTTATTGATAGTTGTAGTTCTTGTGAGGACAAATGGACTTTTCAGCACAGAGAACATCACAGGTTTGCAGAAGATCATTCTTGACAACTGGAAGGAGTACTGTATTATTAATGTTGAATATATATGAATGTATTTTTGTGTGTATAAATAACTGATAAAAGCTTTGTTATATATATATATATATATATATATATATATATATATACATATATATATATATATATATGTTAATGATGGGGCAATTCATACCATCCAAAAAATTCATACCGTTTTATACCATCCAAAAAATTCCAACAAAAACCTAACAGCCAGCCATGGTTCTCCCCAGAATGTGCTGCTGCTATCGCACACAGAAATCACTTTTTCCATAGCTACCAACGTAATAGATCTACTGAGATTAAAGCTGCTTTCAGGACTGCCAGCAACAACTGTAAAAAATGCAAGAGAGCTATATGCTCAGTCCATTAAATCCAAAGTAGCTGAGTAGTGGTTTGGTTCCCACCAGTTTTGGAAAATAGCAAACAGGATCCTTAACAAAAGCATGCGTTCAATCTCAACCATCATCAATGGACCTGAGGTCATCTCGTCAGCATCAGACAAAGCCAAACTATTTGCAAAGAACTTTGCAGCTAATTCTACCCTATGCGACGAAGGCCATCAACTCCCCATATTTCCTTCTATAACAGACAACATGCTATGCAACATACAAATATATGTGCGTGAGGTCGCCAAGCTAAGCAAGAACCTTGATTCCAGTAAAGCAACTGGCCCTGACGGCATTCCAATTATAGTGCTGAAAAAGCTTCAACCAGAACTTGCCCCCATACTTACAAAACTGTTTAAGCATTGTCTTAAGGAGAATTGCTTCCCAACATCCTGGAAAAGCTCATCAGTATGCCCTGTATTTAAGAATTCAAGTGACAGATCATCTCCCTCTCAGTAGAGACCAATAAGCTTCCTATGTGTCATGAGGAAGTTGCTGGAATCGATATTAAATAGAGAAGTAGTCAACAACCTCAGCAGAAATAACCTTCTTAGTGATATGAAATATGGTTTCCGTTCTGCTAGATCTACAGCAGATGCGCTAACAGTTATATCTCATACGATTAGTGAATCTCTCAACAAAGGCTTCCTTACTAGGGCAATTGCTCTTGATATATCAAAGGCCTTTTCACAAGATCTCCAGCTACGGTATAACTGGAAATGTTTTTTCAATTAGTAAATCATTTCTCTCTGATAGGCTCATAAGAGTAGTGGTTGATGGGCAGAAATCAGAAGCCCACAGTATTAATGCTGGTGTCCCTCAAGGGTCCATCCTGGACCCAACTCTCTTCCTGATCTACATCAATGATCTCCCAAAACACATACTTAAATCATTCGTTGACATCTATGCTGATGACACGACCATCTATTGCAACACATCAAAGGCCGTAAATGACAATCTCTCTGATTCTCTCTCCTCTGATCTTGAGCGCGTGGTACAGTTGGGGAAGATATGGCTGGTTACTTTTACTGCATCTAAAACCAAGCTCCTATCTTTACACCATCAATGCTCTGATCTCCATCTGGTATCAATTAAAATGGATGGCTCTCGTCTTGGGGAGGCTTCATGTTTTGACAAACTTCTGGGATTGACCTTTACTCCTGATCTGAAATGGAACACATACATCAAATCTGTTGCCAAGGTCGCTGGAAAAATGGTGGGATCCTTCTACCGCTCCAGTAGATATCTCACTGCTGATGCAATTCTCTATCTATATAAAAGCCAAGTATGTCCAAGGATGGAGTACTGCTGCCATATCTGGGCAGGAGCTGCTAAAAACAGGCTATCCTACCTTGACAGAGTACAAAATAGACTTCGTAGCCTAGTTGGAGATGCCCTTTTCTTTTCCCTGCAACCTCTCTCCTACAGAAGGGACGTTGCGAGCCTGTCGTTGTTTTTATCGTTATTTCCATGGGAAGTGCTCGTCTGAGCTCCAATTTCTGCCCCCCCCCGCCAATCTTTCATGAAAAACACCCGTCTAGTAATTTTCCCCACTCCTTATCTGTGCCTAAATCAAAACGTAGATTCCATGAACAAAGCTTCTTTCTTAGATATGCACGCTTGTGGAACTGTCTTTCATTTGCCTGTTTCCCACCTGACTACAACTTGGATGTCTTCAAGTCCAACATAAACAAGTTCCTGATGAACTTCCCCCTTTAGTAAGACACTTTATCAGATCTCCATTACTAGTGATTACTACGATATTATCCCATTGATTACTGTACACGCAATAACCCTTATCCTCAAGTGGCCTCTGGGCCTTGATAAGTGGTGACTTCCTTGTAAAAAAAAAAGTAAAATAAAAATTCTAATATTTTTCCTAATTCTGATACAATTCCCGATACAAACTAAATTCCAGATTCCTATTCAGTTACCGATTCAGATTCAGATTCTTTATAAATCTCTAAATATTTAATTATAAATATTTAAATATAAAATTGATATTTTCTTTTTCACGATTACCATAAAAACACATGTTAAATATGCAGATATTTTCTCAAACGTAAAAATACACTTGTGAGGGATGATCTACAATTTTAAACTTTACTGGTTATTCAAAATCAATAAATATTTATTTTATTATTACTATCAGCAGTGAAAGGTTTTATTTTAAAGAAAATCAAATAAAAAAGATAAAGCAATCGTTTTTGGCATCGGAAAATATACACAAATTTTTCTGATTCCGATATTGTTTCCAATACCCCAAAAAGTACCGATTTTCCGATTCCCAATTTCGATTAATCGTCCTAACACTTATATATATATGTACTATTATATAAAAGGAACTTCATGCGTGTGTGTATGTGTGTGTGTGTATGTGTGTGAGTGTGTGTGTGTGGAGAGCAGGTGTACGTGATCTGCATGCATGTGCTTGCTCTAATCTGTGCACAGGCACACGCACATATGTACAAAAGTGCGTTCTGTTTTTGCCTATGTGTGTCATTTAATGATGACTAGGCCTATGACAACAGCATATTCTTTTTATTGTTTTGACTCTCGAGAATATATCCGATATACTAGGCACAATTAATCAACTGAAAACCACATCACTCTACATAAAAAACATATAAAATGTCAATGGATATATACCTGAGAATCAAAACAAGGAAAAGAATATACTGTTGTCGTGGCCGTAGTCATCATTAAGATTTGTTTAATACGGGTTTAAATTTTGTTATGAAGTTTCTTTTCAGTGTTAGTAAAAAGAAATAGTTGTCTGTTTGAATAATTAGCATTATCCTGAGTTTATCTGTACTGCATGCATGTATATGTTGCAAAATAAACAATTAGCTGTTTTCTGCAATTTTTATACTGCTCCTGTGTAAAGCAACACTGTTGCTAAGGGTTTTGGTGGAGCTTATATAAAATTTGTCGCATATAGTTCATTTTAGTATATAGATGATAATTTTCGAGGTGCAGTTTAGGTCTTTTTTATTTTGAATGTTTGTGTTGGGTTTTTGAAAGTGTATGTGATGTGTTTCTTTCTATTATTATGTCCCATATTCCACATCAGTGTTTGTTGCATCTTGTGCCCCTTGTGTTGTGTGTTGATTGGATCTGGATGAGATTAGAATGTGTTTTAGGTTTTTGAGTTGGTCTTTGCGCTATATTATTCTTTTGTTTTTAATATGTTGCTTACTTTGCAGTTTTGGTTGAGTATGACAAGTTTTGTTTTTTTTTGCTATTTACGCGAACAGTTCTGGGTTGTGTGTGTTGTGTATAGAGACGTATGCTATGATTTATTTTTTTATCTCATGTTGTTTTTTACAAAATAATTTCTGAATAGAACAAAAATGCTTGAAACGTAGTATAAACATCTAAACATCAATACACTAAGCTTATAAAATTAATTGAAAAAATATTAAATAAGAAACAAAGTAAGAAAATAACAAATGTTGGTGGCCAAAAGTAAAGCATGTTTTAACTCAAAAAGTTGAAGAGCTACGAAGATGGGGGTAGTGCCATTAAAACAACTGACCGTTTGTGATCCAGGATATATTTTTTATGTAGTCATCACCATTCTCAATGCACTTATGCTTGGAATTCAATAATGCATGTCTGATACTGATGCACGCCCATGAAAGGGGTTGCTTTCTTAGAGTCTCATACCGTCAATACCTACAACAGAGAAATGAAACATTCCAGTCATGAATGTATAAGTTCATTTATCATAACAATGCAATTTGCAATCCCCTCTAATCCATTCGAATGGAATAAAAAAATAGGAGGCATTACTTTTAGAACGCCCTTCGTATATATATATATATATATATATATATATATATATATATATATATATATATACGAAGGGCGTATATATATATATATATATATATATATATATATATATATATATACGAAGGGCGTCTAGCATATATATATATATACATATGTACATATATATGTGTGCGCAACGTATATATATATATATATATATATGTACATATGTATATATATATATATACTAGCGGCCAAATATCTGGGACAGTTTAGTTTTTTTTCAATTTCTCCAGAACATTCGGGGGGATTACAACTAAACTTACACACATTTAACATATGTCTTATGGTGATACACTGCATTAATTACACTTTATTATTGTAAGGTTTGCGTTTTAAGCAAGCTGGTTTTCCAATCCGACAATGTGTCGCCGTGAATGAGTGTAAACAAATAATGGCGATTCGCCTGTCCTTTTATAAGGGGGATAACTCCACTTATGCAAAGTCTGAGCGAAAGGGAGATAACTCCTTTCTGGCCTCTACATGCCCCTCCCCCTCGTGACCACAAAAGAAAGTTGTTGTGGTCATCTTTTATGTGGAGAAATACTCGTGCGATTTCCCCCGCATTTGCGGCGACAAACCCCTTGGGGCTCTCGTCCTCCGACTTGACGGTTCTCTTAACGGAGGAGGACTGTATTTTTGGGTATCTCCTCCCGTGGTATCTTCCACTTCCATTTCTTCCTCATGCTCGCTTGGGGATTCCGTGTCGGCGTGTTGTTCCACCTCCATTGCCTCCTCCAGAGGTTGTGCCTGTGGGGTCTCCACATTTATAGGTGGGTTCGGGATTTCTTGTCTGATGTTACGAGGGCCATCCACTACCGGATGTATTTGCGGAGAAACCGACGGTTGCGCAATGTCACTCGATTGCTTCCATCGACCCGGACTTGGTACTGTCGGTACCCCTGGGTTTCCACGATTCTCCCCGTCTTTGTCCATCGACGTGGGTGGTTCCCGTCCTGGTTCTGGATCTGGACGTAATCTCCTACCTGGAGTTCCCGGAGTGGGCGACAATGTTGGTTGTAATACTGCTCGTTCCTCATGTGTCTTTTGGCCATTGCCATTTCCCTTAGTTTGCCTATTTCTGTCCACTGTTTTCGAACCTGGTATTTGTCCCGCAGGACAGGAAGGTGGTCTTTAATGACCCGACCATACAGCATCATGGCTGGGGACATGTCCAGATCTTGGACAGGCGTGTTCCTATGGGTCAGTAGTGCTCGGGCCACCCGATCATGGCACAGGCGTCCATAACTGTCCGTATTGTCCGCCTGTATATGTCTTGCGGTTTTGACGGCTAACTCTGCGCGACTGTTGCCTTGGGCATAATGCGCTGATGAGGTACGTTTTCGTATGCCCCAATTCCTCAAAAAGGAGTCGTATTCCTGGGATTCAAATGGTGGTCCACCATCCGACGAAATTTCTTCTGGTATGCCGTAGGTACAGAACCAAGTCCTCAAGGTATCGCACACCGTCTTGGCTCTTCCCGACGTCATTAGGGCCACTTCAACCCATCCCGTATACCTGTCTGCGTATACCATAAAGTGTCTACCCTGCATCTGGACGAAGTCACTCACCACTTGTTGGAATGGAAATTCCGGGTCTGCTGGGGACATCAAGGGTTCCCTGGGCTGAGATGGTGCGATTTCATTGCATGTGCGGCACTGGGCTCTTGTTTGCCTGATGTTAGCATCGAACCCTGGCCAGAATAGTCGTTGTCTCGCATTCGCCAACATTCCGTTCACACCCTGATGAGCGGAATGAAGAGATTACAATACCTCTGCGCGGAGTTGTCGAGGTATTAGGATTTTGTTCCCCTTGATGATCACTCCTTCCAGGCAATATAACTCCTCACGCATAGGCCAGAAGACTCAAACTACGGTTGGGATATTGTTACGTGACTGGGGGAAGCCATTTTGAATCAGTTCTTTCAAAGTCCTACATTCTTCGTCTGTGGCTGCTGCAACCACAATCCTTCCCCATGTGATGGCTCTTAACGTAATATCATTCTCGTACATTGATGTGAAGGCGGCTTTGACTGCGGTGTCAATGGATTGGTCCTGGTCTCTTGGTGGGGTGCCCGCTGGGTACCGAGATGCACAGTCAGGGGCCAAGTTGAGTTTCCCCGGTCGATGTTTTATCTTGAATTTATACATGAGTGACTTTTCCTTGAAGTTTAACAGGCGTGGGTTTTTTATATTCTCCAGGGCTCGGTCTGAAAATATCTTTATGAGCGGTAAGTGATCCACTGTAACCACCAAGTCTGGGCATCCGAGTATGAACATGCGGCATGATTCCAACCCATAGATCAGAGCCAAGGGTTCACCTTCCACTGGTGCATATCATGATTCCGCATCGTTGGTAAAACGGGATCCCGCCAGGATGAGTTTCCAATGGCCATCCCCACAACTCATGTTTAATTCCCTCTCACATCTACAGTGCTTTTGAAACAGAAAATACAATATCCCTGTTTTGCTGTAGTCTGTCGCGAGTCCTGTTGCTCTATTCATTTCAAACGTTTGGATGCCTTTTTCAATTCTTTTCACTATCATTTTTTTCGATTCTTGGAATATCTGTTCCAATGTCTCATCCCAATAAAATTTCCTGTCCTTTGTTTTCAGCAACTCTCGGAATGGGGCCATAATTTCCGATTGTGAGAATGCATAGGAGACTTGGTTTACGAGTCCGAACCAGGACCTAACCCCAGTAATATTTGTCGGGGTGGGGAAGCTCAGGATGGCTTCAGTCATTCTTCTTGTGGGTTTGACCCCGTTTGCTGTTACTTGAAACCCTGCGAACTCCACTTCCATGTCAGCAAAGTGAAACTTGTCTGGGTTAAACACAATTCCTCTATCGGCGCAGTGGTTTATATATTCAATTGTGTGCCAGAATGAGGATTCCATTGAGTTGTCCCACAGGAGACTGTCATCTATACACCAAGTTTTTCGAGCCATGTCCATGGTGATATCATCAAATCGACGGGTGTAGCCATCTCCTGATCCATGGAATCCTTGAGGGGCTCGACAGTACCTGTATCAGCCCCATTCAGTGATGAACGTGGTGGCATTTCGTGGAGACAGCGGTAAACTGTGGTAACCATTCCACGCATCGAGTACAGTCTTCCTGGTATGTGCAGGTATTACCAAGACCTGATTGAATGGGGACGAAGTGTGGTGCGTCTCCCTCATGGTCGCCTCGTTCAACTTTTGTAAGTTCACTGTCCGCCTTGGGGACCCATCCTTTTTTGGTGTGACCACCATTCTCGAGCACCAAGTAGTTGGTGTGCCTACCGGTACGGGTTCGATTATCCCCAGTGCCATGTCACGGTCTATATCTTGTTTCACCTTTTCCTTCCAATGATGGGGGACAGGTATTGGTGTGTGGATTGCCATCGGTGTCGCATCTGGGAGGAATTTTATTTCTAAGGGTTTACCCTTCATTACTTGGAGTGGTTGGTGTGGACAGGTATTGAATGCGCTGGCCTTGAAATGTTCCTTTAGCCATTGCTCCAATTTTTCTCTGTTAATGTCGGTTGGCTCCAATGGGATTGCTGCTGGTTTCTTCGGAGCCGGTGCTCTGCGCGGACACCCGCAAGGGGCCGTCTCTTCTGTTTCCGCTAAGCTGCTTTGCGACAATGATGTAGGAAAATTGGATGGCAATAATTTCAGCTCCTTAAGTGCCGTTTGAGATAAGTAGAGCCCGGATGTGTTGTCAGACACATACACTGCCTGTCGTGTTTCTCTTGATCCCACCTTAATATGCAAAAACAGGACCCCCTTGATGTGTAACTGGCTATTTGTTATACCCCTTATCCGATGGGTAGTTGGAACCAAGTACCCATTTGGGTACCCGAGGAGTCCTTGAATCTCGGGGCCAACAGAGGAAGTTTGGGCTCCTGTGTCCGCGAAGGCTTGGATGGCGTGGGTGCTCACTTTCATCGGCTTCTTTGGCACCCTTCTAAAGGTCGCATGGCACTTGTTCATTACAGTTACCTCTGCTGTAACTGAGGGGGGCGGTTCTGGGGCGCCCACCTGGAGCTGTTTCCCATTCCACTCAAGGTGAGGAATGTTTGCCAGTTGTCTCTCATTGTGTCTGTGAGTAGGGGCTTTATCCGTGGTGCAAAACATGAATGACTCCCCGCTTTTTATAGCCTCCGTTTTGGATCTATTAATTTTCCGGCACACCTTTTTAATGTGCCCTACTATTCCATAAAAGTGGCACTTGAGTCCCACTGCTGGGCAATCTTTCCGGTTCATCGATCCACTTCGGTGTGATGTTTTTCCGCAACCGTTGCAAGGTTTGGTGTCCCGTGGAGTTGACAGGGCCTTTGCCTCATGCATTTGTTGTACTTGATTCGACCTTTGTACCCCAGACATCGCGAGAGGTTGTGTGGTATCGGAAAAGTGTGGAGTTGCCTCGTCTGTTGCCTCCAGGCAAACCAACCGTGAAAACTTTAGATTCAAGGTAGGAAGTGTAGCTGCCTCTGCCAGTACCCTTCTCTGGTGTTTGATATTTCTTAACCCTGCCATCATTTGCCCGGCAACCATATCGTCTGAGTAATTAACCTGCTGCTGGCAAGTGGGTTCGTTCGGACACTGAATACGAAATTCACAAAATTTCGCCTGGCCACGTAACCTCGATAAAAAATGGGTCACTGACTCACCCTCATTTTGCTTCATGGAGTGAAACGTTTGTCGGTGGACTTCCTTGTGTAAGCCTCAAACGGCCACCAGTCGTATTTGATGAAGAAGGTACTCCTCTTCCGCATTGTTGAGTCATTCTGGTCCAATGAGCTCAAACAGTAACCTGTTCATTTCCGGTGTGCATACTTCTCGCAGTTCGTTTCGAATTGCAGCTGGATTTTCGAGTCTGCACATCTCCTTGTACCGTGACCAGGTGTCTAAAAAGAGTGCCCATTCGCTATCTGTTGAGTCCAGACCTATAGAAGGTCGCTGCATTCTTTTTGTTTGCGACGTGTTCGCTCGTCCGTGTAAGATGTCCTTCCGTAATTCAATGTTTTCTTTTTGTAACTCGACTAGTTGACGTAATAAGAGAACGTTTTCTTGTTCCATAGTGTAACGATATCTTTAGTTCAATGCTGCGATATAAGTATTTCACGTTTTCAAGTGACAATCCTGTTCGTAGCGCCATGTAAGGTTCGCGTTTTAAGCAAGCTGGTTTTCCAATCCGACAGCGTGTCGCCGTGAACGAGTGTAAACAAATAATGGCGATTCGCCTGTCCTTTTATAAGGGGGATAACTCCACTTATGCAAAGTCTAAGCGAAAGGGAGATAACTCCTTTCTGGCCTCTACAATTATAAAGGATGGAAAAAAGTTATGAGAATTTCAATTTGTTTTTTGAATGTTAAATGTTTGTAAGTTTAGTTGTAATTACCCCGAATGTTCTGGAGAAATTGAAAAAAAAACTAAACTGTACCAGATTTTTGGCCACTACTATATATATATATATATATATATATATATATATATATATATATATATATATATAAGTCTCTCTCTCTCTCTCTCTCTCTCGGTTCAAAATGTTGAGATCCAGCAACAAGCAAGAGCAAGATAGCCAGCAACAAGTTAAACTGCAGACCAGCTTAATGTGGGTACTGGTCTCCTGCTTTATGGCTTTTAAATCAGATATTTGCTTCTCCTAGAAAGGTTGCCTTTTCCATGGCTTACGGGAGCCCTCTCAACCTAAACACACACATAAATACACGTAAACACACACGGTGCTAGTTGGCCGTTGATCCCGAAAAAGGGTCCATTCGCCCTTTGGAAGGTCTTGTTTTTAATCCTTCAAGGAGACTAGCCACCCTCCTCACCAAACAAGTCTGGTGGGGCAACCAGTTTAGTCACTGGTGACCCGACCATGAGGCAGGCAGTACTATATATATATATATATATATATATATATATATATATATATATATATATATATACATGTACATATAGATATATGTTAATATAATTATATATATATATAAAGCTGAACGTCTATGTGTGTGTCTGGTCAAGAATAGGCTCCTATATGGTTGACTATTATAGAAAACTGATTACATATAATGATAGAAGAGGTATCGAGACACAGGAATGGGTATGTTTGATCTGGCATAATGATGACTCATTAAAATTGTGGGGTCTGTGTACGCATCTGGTCCACAAAGTATGGAAATAAAAAATTAAGAAATTAAAAAAAACGTTTACAAGTGTTTTTGATATAGATGTGCATAACAATACTATGTTTTAACTTAAATAGGGATGGTATAATAAAATTATGGAGTCTGCGTTCGCGGCTGACCTCTATAGAATGGAAATAGACACAAACTTTAATAAAGACTTTTCATATCTATCTGCATAAGTATACTTTGATAATTATGTTTCAGTTTGAAGAAATATGGTATAATAAAATTACGGGGTGTTCGTTTGCGCCTGACCTTCATAGAATGGAAATATGTCACAAAGTTTAACAAGGATTTTTTTAATATAGATCCACAGAATATTCTGATTAGCGTTTTAGTGTGAACAGGTATGGTATAATAAATTATGGGGTTTATCTATTTTATTTTTATTTTCATTATATTTTGCTTTGGTTTTGATACCCCAAAATTCGAAGCTATCTCTTTACAACCGTTCCTTTTCATAACCTATCATACTTTCATAAATCAGAGTCCATTTTCTGTAGGTTGTTTTTGAACCTAGTCAACGACGGGTACTTTTGCTAGTATATATATATATATATATGTGTGTGTGTGTGTGTGTGTGTGTGTGTGTGTGTGTGTGTGTGTGTGTGTGTTCATATATATACATATATATACGTACATATAATTAAATATTAATACACACACACACATATACATATATATGTGTGTGTGTGTGTGTGTATATATATATGCATATATATATATGTGTGTGTGTATGTATATGTGTGCGTGTATATATATATATATATATATATATATATATATATATATATATATATTGAGAGAGAGAGAGAGAGAGAGAGAGAGAGAGAGAGAGAGAGAGAGAGAGAGAGATTACTGATTTAGAAGTAACGGGGCATTAACAGTACATGTTATAATAATTAAAAAAAAAAGTTATTGAAACTAAGAAATGTTTCTGACTTACACTGTGTTTGTCTTATGTATGTAATCGCATAAGTCTTACCGAAAGCGGGTTTTACTCACCTTGTAATATCCTGTTAACAGGTAAACAATAGACAAGATTGGGATGAAAATCATTCCAATTGGAATAGAAAGCATCAAATAGTTGAAGTTGTTGAGGTACCGTAAGAATGGCACGCCGGAGAACCAGAGTTGTGCCACTTGAGCTTGGCATTTTCGATGAGCGAGAAACTGAAAAAAGATATATATGTTCCAAACATAAATAAGTAACAAATGTATCAAATTAAGATATTTTGGAATGTTTCTTAGATGCACACATCACATGTAACGTGTTATACATTTACATACGGGACCCACACGTTGTAGCAATCTACATCGCAAAGGAGACGAGGACAAAGAATAACTGAAACTCAGTTTTCGTGCAACAACGATATTTTTTTCCTCATTCTTCCACCATGTGTGACTTCCCGTTATGGCTGTAACGTCTCTCACGTGATCATCTTCTCAAACGTGCTCTCAAACGGTATCCGCATCTCTAACGTGATCGTCTTCTCGAACGTACTCTCTTTTTTTTTTTAGTCTTTTTTCCTTACATGGACGTATTTTTGCTTACAGCTTGGTATTTGCATATAGCTGTCTGCGCTATGTAATGCACATTTATATAGCTGGTTATGTCCTTATTTATTTGTCTCCCCATGAGGACAGAGTTAGACACAAGATCAGTTTTTAATATGGGGAAAGTTCAGCTTCCCAAAGTGGCTCTCTTTTAAGATTGGGACGAAAATAAAAATTGTTTCCGTCTAGAAGAAATTTTCCTCCACTGACTGAGGAGAAAGATGACTGAAAAAATTCTCACATAAAGTAGAAAATTGTTTTAAACTCGATGCCAGAATTTATTTTCTTACATAATCAACACCATTTCCAATGCACTTTTGCCAGCAATGAACGATGGCTGTGCAAGGGTGTCGGGAATGTACTTTGTCATATGTGGGTCATTCTAGAAGTAAAGCATTCTCAAGGCACTTTTGCCAGGAACTTAATGACACAGCTCTGCTTCTGAGACACATCCATGACAAGAGTTGCTTTCTTAGAGTCTCACATCGTCAATATTTGCAACAGAGGGATGGAACTTTTAGGTAGTGAATGCATAAGTCCATTTATCATAACAATGCAATTTTCAATTCCCTCTGATCCATTCAGGCTGAATAAAAAACAGGCAGTATTACTTTTGGGACACCACTATTATATATATATATATATATATATATACATATATATATATATATATATATATATATATATATATATATATATAAATATATATATATATATGTGTGTGTGTGTATGTATATGTGTGCGTGTATATATTGAGAGAGAGAGAGAGAGAGAGAGAGAGAGAGAGAGAGAGAGAGAGAGTCAATATTGCTAAAAACAACAAAGTGTTTTTGTTTAATTATACCTTTTGACATTTTTTTTTATTTTTCTTATCTTTTTGTGGGAAAATCAAAAGAAAAATAATGTATTCCATAATAAAGTTCCATGTGATGAATGTTTTAGATTCTTCATTGAATCATCTTCGGGTAAAAAAATCCCCAAACAAAACCAACTGCGACCCAACTAGCCACGGTAAGAAGAGATTACCCCAGGCGGGGGGTTACAGAGAGCCTAATTAGAGGTATGGTTGAAAATTGCCCCAGAAAGGGGCCAGCGAAAAAGGAATTAGAGCCGTTCTTATTTTAATGAGAGGGCCGAAAAGCACCAGATCACCCTGCCAGTCGGGAATGAAGATGGCATGGTCGCTGATGTGAAATATATTCTTTTTGTAACAGAAAAAAACACAGTCGAATTTATGAAACAATAAACTGTAAAAGTGATTATTTGGAGATATTAGCAGATGTTTTGTCTCAAGGGGCAATGGGTTTCCGGTGCGTGAGATGATTATCAATGAGAACCCCTTGTTCTGTGGAAATTTACCTGATCTGGATATGGGGGAGAGCTAGCTGATTATCTAATCAGGACGAATCAATGTGTGATGGATTGAATGATGATTGGTTAGCTGGGCTACCTTGGCATGTTCTGACTCATCGATATCCATAAGTCAGTGCAAAGCAAACAAAATCAGTTGGGTTTTTTTTGCAGAGAGTTTTTGCAGAGGTTGCAGCAAATTTTGAACTTGAGGAAACTGTCTACCGCTCCCACACCTGCTGTTCAATAATCACTCGCCTTTTAACTGATTGGAAGCAAAAAATCGGTTATTGAAAAAACTGATTAATACCCTGTTCATCGACTATTGTAGCTACCAGAAATAAAAACTTGAATTGATGTTTTATTTCTTTTATTTTTGATTCTCCTGTGAAAAACTGTACACACTTATTTTTTTTTCTCTTTTGTGAATAATTAATTCCATACGAAAACTACAACCAATATCGGTTATTATTATTGTTATTACTTATAAGTGAAGTTAAAAGAAAGAAAAACAACTAATTTGAATAGTCTTTTTCAGTGGAAGTAAAGATATAGCAGAGATCAACAACTGTTGTATCCAGTGTCATATAAACCCTGTTTTCGTGATGCAACTGGAGCTGCATCGCAGAACTTTGGTGGGGGGTCATAACCATCCAGAACTACACTTGTAACTGTATGGCCACAGTGGCCTTCTTCATGTTTTATCTTTGCCAAAGAAAGACGGGTCATCGTACCTGGTTATAAAACTAAAAAGAAGGTTGGAGATACATAAATAGCCTAAGTTTTGTGTGTCAGAATTAGAATCAATATTAAACTTAGCATTTTAAAATATTATTACTGGTTTAATGTAAGTCGTTAAGTTTTTATGTTGATAGATTCGAGTATATTTTACTTCTTATAATTTGTTTTGGAATGTATTATTTTTTTGCTATTAACTATAGTTTGTCTTGTCTTTGTTATGTTTTTGTACATTTTGACAAATTGAGCAAGTATTTATAAGATGCATAGTGAGGCGATGAGATAAGGTAGTGGTCGTAAAATCGATGTAACTATTAGCTTTAATATTATTATGGGAGTTACACTCTTCCAATGGCCATTTATATAGATAACATTGGTTCTTTATATTTTTAGTTGGAGGATGGACTGTTGTTTTGCTATAATATTTTTTGTCTTCAGTTTCTTGCAGTAAATAATGAAGGATCTCTTGTGATCACGATTGCACACACCCAGATGGACTATTTTGCATACGAGTAGGTGCCACCCAACTACCCAGCCCTTTAGTGATGCAGATTAATAGTGACTTGTTTAGTAATTTTTATTTAAATTGATTTCATGTGAAGGGAGAGAGGAGTTATTGTATATATTATTGATGACTTTATCAATTGTTTTTTGACAGGTACATTAAAGAATAAGTTTTCTACATCAAGAGAAGCAATGATTTTATTGTCCAGCTATTTTGTTTATAGGGTTTGTAATAATTATCGTGGACATTTCTAATAATATGTTTAACACTTCTAATCATATAAAAAAAACAACATGTACAAATTTAAATGTAATGTGAACAAACATCTTGCTACACAATTTTTCAGTCAGGTTGCACGCTTTATAAATCTGACCACTATCACAGTAGTTTTCTTTTTTACGCTTCAGGGGAAATATGCTATGTTTGGATTATGTAGATTAACTCACGAAATTACATGCACCATTCACAATCTTACTACTAGTACAACTGCTACTAATATTACTGTCTCGATCTTCCTCTTTTTTTTTCTTTCTCTTCCGTTTGTCGTGCAGCTCAAAAAAGAATTGGGCCAAATAAAGCATCAGTTCTTCTGTAAGGATGTGTCGAGTTGATTAAAAAGTATGAATTAATAAATAAATGTAAGCAGAATTCCACTAACTTATTTTTCATGTACACTGAGTCTTTTGGCTACATAACACAATTATTACAACTTTTGTGCCATTTATAGTAAAAATAAATGACTATGCATTTAGATATTTGCAAAAGAAAAGTGCAACTTTTTCTAACTAGAATCATATAGTTACGGACCACGTGACAACAAATTTATCACCGTCTAACTTCCACCTGCAGTGTACCTATACTCACAAAAATATAAAAAAGCAATGGAACTCTACCACTAGCTTTAAGTCGAGGTGGCAACAGACCCCACCACACCCCAAAAATAAGCTGAAAGAATAAAAATTATTAAGAAGCAATTTATCGATCTTTGACTTTCACACATTGTGCACCTTTACCCATAAAAATACAAATAAAAACAATAGCCCTCCGTCACTAACCCTAAGGCTAGATGGCAACAGACAGCCCCTCCCCCAAAAAAGAGCTAAAAGAATAAAATAAATAAAAACAATTTATCTGCCTCTGACTTTCACTCGTAATGCACTTTTGCCAACAAAAATACAAAAAAGCAATAGAATCCTACTACTAACAATAAGTCTAAGTGACAATAGACCCCTCTACCAAAAAAAAAAAAAAAAAAAAAGAAAAAAAAAGCCTGACAGTTATTCTTCCGGCTTAGAAAAAAAAGTAATTTAAACAATTTATCAGCTTCGACTCTTCAATTTGCAAACTTTCTTTCTTAATAAACAAAATAAAAATAAAATAAATAAACATAAAAACATTGCATTCTATACAATTAAGGAAATAGACACTCGTACGCGACGAGTTTGGAATCTCCGTAAGCACAAAAAATTCATAGGTGACTAATTTGTACAAACACCGGAAAGGTAGCAAAACAAACTTGAGCATGACCGACTGACCCATTGAAATGACCTTTCATAGTGACGCGAGGACATATCTAAAAAAAAAAGAATCCTTGTTAGGAGTGAGTCAGTCAGAAATTGCACGTATGAGGTCATCTAAAGCAATGATTTCTTACATTAATTGAATTTAAATGTGACGCCAAACAAGAATAAAAAAAAAAGAGAACCAAAATGGTGGGGACTGTGTTTACTGAACAAGATGGCGACAAAATACAGCCAAATTCTTGATTTAATTACAATGTTTAAAAATACATATCTATACTAAGCTATATGATAAATCTTTGTAATTAATTCATTAATTCCTACTGTCCTATGAATAGGACACCAAATAATTTCTTTTTAAAATCTATAAAATGATATGTAATAGTACTGCTTACTGCATAATTACTCTGAAGAAAGGATAAAATTCATCTTTGTTCATCGGCTTCTTTCCGAGGGTTGTTGGAACCCTCTTAAAAATTCTTGTAAAATTTGCTAAAATTCTATTTGATGTACGAACTTATATAAATGAGTCTTGCAATAGTAAGTCACTAACTTATTTCTAAAAGTGTAATGTAACTCTTTGCGTAAACTGCTTTACTCCTCACCATAATGTGTAAATTTTATCTTGAATGTATAACCTTTGATTTCTAAAATATATGACATGCACCCGGTGTCTATTTATAGGAGATTCAATATTTCGCTTTCTAAATAAAATAAATAACTTTTTCTTTTGAATTTGTTTATTTCAATCCATTTTTAGTCATTGCTAGGGCTAGAACAACAGCATATTCTTTTCATTGTTTTGACTCTCGAGTGTGTATCCATTGATATCTTATATGCTTTTATATAGAGTGATGTGATTCTTAGTTGATTAACTGTGTCGGATATATACTCGAGAGTCAAAGCAATGAAAAGAATATGCTGTTGTCATAGCCCTAGTCATTACACAAAGTTTCAGCTGAATAATAAAAAAAATAGACACCCTGCGACAATGAGTTAACTTAAAGAGTCTTCTAATTGTTTACTTGTAGAGAAAAGTATTCTTATGTCAGTTTATCCTGATAAACTCCTGTACAGAAAGACATTAGACACTCAAGGATAGTGTCTAGTAGGCATTCAAGTTCTCTATGAAAGCATGTTTATTGATATCCTCTACAGAAGGTAAGACACAAAGTTAGGTATTGTTTTGAAAAGCCAACACACTAGAATTAGTACACTCTGGCCTATAAAAAATGCATAAGCAGCATCGTCGGTATTCCCTGTTAGGTTAGCATTCCTTCTTTGATTCAGTTTCGAACGTTTGAGTTAATTTTAGTCCTAGCACTCGGACTTATGGTTAGTTTGGTCAAAGGCAGGGGAGTCCACCATCGAAAATGAACCACCCAACTGTCTCTCGTCAAATGTTAGACTCATGAGGGCAAAGGCTTTCATATAACGTTGAGTCAGGTATAGGTAAAAGAAATAAAAATACCTGTATCCTCATTAAATCTTCCATGCATACAGTTAACAACTGAAGCTGAAAGATTCAATAAAGCGAGAAAAATGGAAAGGATCACACAAAAATCCAAATAGTTGAGTTTTATCATTTTCTTTTTTTTTTTTGTAGACCTTTTTTGTTAACAACTGTAATAAAAACATGTAACTGACAGAAATAAATAAAAGAAGTATGTGTCAGGAAATAACCCTTTAATATTTCCATTATCAGAAGGTCCGCTGAGGCTTAAAACACAAGAGGGCCTTTCAGGCTGAATGTTGATCGGAAGACCAGTCGGGGCTTGAAACACAAGAAAGCCCTTTCGATTGAATGTTTTCCCAATAAGCTAAGCTTAACACAAGGAGGAACACTTCACATGAAGGGGGGGGGGGAGGAATCAAAGATATGGTATGAATATATTAGTAGAAAAGTCATTTAAATCCAGTTAACAGATGTCGAACACAATATTGGGTTTTCTCCGATTATCTTTCTTTCTTTTAAAACGGAAGCTGCAAAGAAATGGAAAATTATCAACTTGATCTTGGGTAGTCCACAGAGAAGGTTTTAATCCAGGCATATGTGTCTAAATAGTTCATAGAAGGCAGCCGACCCTGAGCCTTTCCAGGTAGAGTTCATCCAACAGTGGTCCTTGTGCAAAACCTAGTAAGAGTCTGACATAGCGGGTATCCACTGACCCTAGTGAGGTGGCAAGTTGTTTGTTTTGGGATGCAACAAATCAAATCTCATAAGATTCTTTGGATGAAAGACATTGCCTCATATTTTTGTTTTCTCTTCCTTCCATAATCTTAGTACTCCCATCTGATAGCCTTGTGCCATCCAGTTAAGGAAGCCAATTTCTTCAATAATTCCATATGTGGCCATCATAGGTTCCTTGCCACGCCATTCGACCGGCATCTTGTTTTGATGACTATCACAGTTGAACATGAATAAAGAAGTGTTTCTATTATCTCAGTACTCCCAACTGTTTGGCTTGTGTCGCATCATTAGGGAACCGACTTCCTCAATATTACATAATACATAGCTGCTCTAGGTTTCTTGTTACACTATTCAGTCGATGCTGTTTCATATCGGTTATCACCAAACACAAATCAAGAAGTGCCCAGAAATCTTTTTTTCCCTTTTAGGCTTCCACATGGCCTGTGGGCATTAGGTCACTAAAACTCTGATAGGTCTTTGCCTACGTGATGCAATTGTCTCTAGTTATGGGGGCCAACACCTTCCAGCCAAGCCCCCTTGCTTTCGTCTGGTGCGACTGTGATAGTAGCCTCAGCCAATTAGCAATGCTTCTCAGAGAGAAGATAAAGCCTGGGAAGGTGAACCTTATAGAACTGAAAAGAATTATACTTTACCGACAGAACAAAGCCAGAACAAACCACAATGGCCTACTTTCTGTTGGACTGATTGCTGAGGACGTATCTTTTACTTGGTATGAACACACCTACTCAAGCTGCGTCAGGTAAGTACTAATAAAGGTGCGGACTGGAAATATTTTTCCTCGCTTTTTGTTCCCTCTGTGCTTTCTTTCTCTCATCTTTCTCTTCATCAGTGTCCATTTCTACCTTTGGCGAATACACAGGTAGCTCGTCTAGCTACAACCACTGTAAATAATTTTCCTTTCTGTGTACCTGGAGCTAAATAAAACTTCCATTAGCAGAGTTTCTTTCTTTGACAAAGTCACTAACATGTATGTAAGTGACCAAGATCTGGTGCAGGTGTATCGTCATAGCGGGATTGAAGGAAAAGAAGGAAAAGAAAAGGTGAGGAGGGAAAAAGTACATATCAATGCGAGAGCAGAAAAAGCAAGTGTTGACATGACAAAGTTTTTTTTTAACCACATGGGGACAAAAGAAACTTTTAAACAAGATGTAGGATTCATTTATCCTCGAAACTTTTAACAAGATTATCGGGCGACCATATATAGGTGAACAAATTACTGACATAACAGCTGGTTATAACTGCAGTTTAAGAAACTGTTAATTGACCCCGAGTGGAAAAGTCAGAATGAAACCATATTGCTGTTGGCTTGGGAAATACGTGTCAGATGGCTTGATGTGGAAACGACCGGTAATAAATGCGTTTTCTTTCAACTGAAAAAGAACTTGTGTTGAAAATCATTCCTTTGTTTTTTTGCAAGACTTTCATACACAACGTCGGGTCTGTATTTACATGTAATGACAATGCTATATTTCCAAGGACTACCCATATGTAAAACAAAATAAGATGGAATGCTTCCCAGCTGACTACAACATAATTGTTATCAAGTTCAATGTTAACAAATTCTTGTTGAGCCATTCTCTATAACAATCAAATTCTGCCTGGTTTCAACAATCGTCTCCAATCATAAAGGGGTTTGCCTCAACACCCACCAGACAAACTTATTAACATTTATCATCAATTGACATTTGGCCGTGATGAGCAGTGTTTCATAAATGGCAAAAAATATTGAAAGAAAAATTTTATTAAAAAAATATAATGAAATTATTAAACCAAATATAAGATTAAATATGTATATAATTTTATTAATATACAAGAATACCCATTTTGCGGATGAGTAAAATTATTTCCCTGGGCAGATATTTTGTACTACTTCTGTTCTCTTATGAAGATTAAAATCATGATATAATGATACTAAACGTTATTTTTAGAATCCTTATTCGAATTTTAATCAAAACCCATTACATCATTTTGATTTGTGAAAATGTCTAAAATTTATTTTTCTACATAGTAACCACAATTCTCCTTGTCCTTGTGCCAGGAATTCAATGACTCATCTCTTCTTCTGATGCACGTCTATGACGTTTCACACCATCAATATCTGCAACAGAGAGATCAAACTATCAGGTCATGAAATTCAAAGAATCTTGCTTAATTGGTGTCTAATAATTATGGATCAAATTAAATGCAAATCTGAAATATTTGCACTTTCAAATTGGAGGTTGTGCCCATATTATGTCAACTCCATTTAAAACGCCCAAAAGAAACTGAAAATTTAAGAATATTTATTGACATCTAATAACTATTATTCAGATTTGACAAAAATCGGCGATATCTGAATTTTGCCGATGGATAATCACCCTGTTTTTACTATCCTGAAATAAAATTAAATCAAACTAAATATTTCCAATATTATTCACCTTTACGTCTAGTGATTGTGCTTCAAAAATCATCAAGATCGGTTAATTAGTTTAAGGATAGATCCTGTACATACAAATATATAAACATATAAACATACCTAACTTCATGTAGACAGTGATAAGAGAGTGTATTTATCGTCTTTACATAACACTAAATTCAACTAAATATAGCCAATATTTGGATCCCTCATGCCTAGTAGCTGTCTTTCAAAATTCATAATCATTGGTTACTCCTGTACATACAAATATATAAACATATAAACATACCCGACTTTATAAAATTTATGTAAAACCGCAGGTATTGATGGACGATCGAGTTGATACCTTTTATTGTGTTGAATTAACATCTATGAACCAACAACCATACAAACACTGAAGATAGAGATACACGAATTTATGACACATATTTGACAGACAATTCACTATTGTCTATTAACTATAATGTATATATATGTGTGTGTAATTTTTATTGCGTTAATGAGGTCAATCAATGAATATCTCTATTTATTGAGGCAATAACAAATATATAAATTCGTCGATCTATCAAATTAGACCATAATCAATGTATTTATTGATTGCACCTGTCTGACGTAAGAGATAAACATGTGTATTGTTTTACCATGAACAAGAAAAATATACATTGATTAGTTCCTGCTTGGAGCAGATACATAGATAATTGAT
Source organism: Euprymna scolopes (assembly GCF_053919585.1). Classification (NCBI taxonomy): domain Eukaryota; kingdom Metazoa; phylum Mollusca; class Cephalopoda; order Sepiida; family Sepiolidae; genus Euprymna; species Euprymna scolopes. The sequence goes on along the minus strand of NC_136512.1, from coordinate 36,978,164 downwards.
ATACGAGTGGTGTTCCAAAAGTATTGCCTCCTATTTTTATTCCACCCGAATGGATCAGAGGGGACTGCAAATTACAATATTATGATGATTAAACTTATGCATTCATGCCCTGAAAGTTTCATCTCTCTGTTGCGCTGTGAGACTCTAAGAAAAAACACCCTGTCATGGGTGTGCGTCACAAGCAGAGATGCGTCATTGAGTTCCTGGCAAAAGTGCATTGAGAATGGTGCTGACTATGTAGAAAAATAAATTATGGAGAACAAAAGGTCGCTCCTTTAAATGGTACTACTCTCATCTTCGTAGCTCTTCACCTTTTCGAGTTAGAAAAAATAATAGAAAACTTTACTTTTGGAACAATGTTTGTATGAAAAAGGGCGCTCTGGATGTTACATGAAAGGGCTGTCCCCTTTTCATGTAATTAAGAAGGTATACTAGATAAGTGAAAATGATATTAGGATAAGGCTAGAATCGAACCCTGTAGGCAAGTGTTAAAGATAATGGAAAATGGAATTTTAGGATTTCAGTCCATTGTTAATTCTATTAGAATAGGTAATTAATATTAATGTCAGAAAAAGAGTCGATTGTCCATTCTTTTAGAAATCTGGATATTAAATATGCCAGTTAAATGAATTCACAATGCAAATTAAATATATTGTTTAAAAATAGGTTAGAATTAGAATTAAGGATTCTTTGTTTGCCAAAAGTGTGTTTGGACAAACATATGTAAAGCCACATGAAAATTAGTCACATTTGAAAACACACTTCTGACGTCATAAACAAAGGAGATTTCTCAATATAGGACTCTGAGGATTCGAAGTTAGAAAGAGTTGGTGAGAGAGAGTCAGTTAGGAGAAATCGAGAGGAGAGCCCCTTAGAAGCGAAGGGGGGAAAGTAAAGCATGTAGATCAAAGTTTGAATTCCTGACATCATCATTCACCGGTTGAATAATAAAGGAACCAACTATGTTTGTAACTGTTGTCTCGTGTCGTCATTCCTCACAACCAAAAAAGGTAAATGTGTTTTTATCATCATCTTGTAACGAACTTTGTACAACCCTTCAAAGTATAATGTGCCTCCTCCAGTAACAATACTGTATCTCCTCTCCTCCATCATAATAATGAATCTCCCCTTCCTCTGTGTTAAGAACTTGCACCATATCTCCCAGTCCGTATTAATATGAAATCCCCAGACTGATATAAATGTCTCTCCTTCATCATCACCATCGTTATTTGTGTATTATGAGTCCCGTTATATATGTCCCCATTAATGTGTCCCCAATACGAGCCCCCTGCAATACAACATGGATGCCCATGCACAGTCCTCGTTCATTGCTGGCAAAAAACGCATTGATAAAGGCAGTGACTATGTAGAAAAAAAAAACTTTGGAGTACTAAAGGTCACTTATTTTAATGGTATAACTCTCGTCTTCGTAGCAGTTCAACTTTTTGAGTTAAAAATTCAGGAGGTTTACTTTTGGAACGAACCTTATACATGCGGCATGTGGGCAATCTTTTTTGGAGAGGTTAGTTACATGATATACTTGTACTTCAAACAACATTCGCCTGAATTGAGTTAAGTTGGCTCCAATCATCCTCACCACTAATCCTCATCATTAATATCTCCAAGCTTGATGATTTCAAGTCAACGAGTTGTAATTCAATGATAAAGAGACCTTTTGGAATCAGCTAGAGATTTTCACATTTAAAAGCCTTATACCTGGCTTTCTTTTTACTCTGATGAAGACGAGTATAGTTGAAAGTGTGTCATAAAAAAACATGGTGACTTCAGAGTAGATTTAGCTGGAGTCCACAGATGTTTGTATAAATTCAAGGGCGAAGTTTGTCTATAGATCAAAGGCAATAAACTCATAACCTATGGCTTGCGAACTACCAATACCTCAGTCCTTTTGTTTTTAATATGCACGCACACACGCACGCACACACTCGCATGCACACACTCGCACACACACACACACAAACACACACACACACAAACACACACACACACAAACACACACACACACACACACACACATATATATATATATATATATATATTCCTCTTTCTCTCTCTTTTCATCTTTCTGATTTGCAATTCATTTAGACTTTGGACACCGCTCCCAGCAGCCGCAAAAGTTGAGATCTGATCTCTACTGGCGACAAACAACATTTATGTTCTAAGGCTCCTTCAATCTATCTATATATATAAAAGTGAAAGTGTCTGTCTATCTGTCTGTCTGTCTGTTTGTGCGTGTACATTTTCCTACGCAATAACTCTGTCAATTTTCAGTCTACAGACTCGAAATTTGATATACAGGGTACTGATATTTGGAAAAATCGATGTGATTAATTTTTGGCAAGAAATTTGGTGTGTAAGGAGTCAAAGTTCAATGATTTAATCCTTGAGAACTCTACCAAACTCCTCCGACAATTCTGAGTATAAACAATTGAAATTGTAGATATAGGTTCCTTGGACATGGATCTTACTTAATAACTTGATTTGAGCTTAAATTTAAAATTTAAAAAACATTTGACTTCTGCGGTCTCTACCAAATTACTCAGACAATTTCTGGTTTAAACATTTGAAATTTTACATAAAGAGTATTCAGAGATAGGGCAAGCTTTTTAATCGGTTTGGGTCGAAAATTTGAGCTACCAATATATAAATGTATGTATGTCTGTTTGCATGTCTGCCTAAAACTTTCGACAGAGGCAACAGATTTTCACAAGATCAGTATTGTTTTGAAGTTCGATCCTTCAGACGACAATTACCGAAAAATTGGCTAAAAACATTAATTTCTTCACCCTCAACTGGGCACTTTTCAACAGGGAGAGGTCACTTTTTTGCCGATATTTTCGAAAGTCATCCCCTTGTTTCAATTGTCCAGTCTTAATTTAAACCTACGTCACTTCCAGTTTGCCAATGGTCATAACAATAAAGACGTCATTTTTTTCCGTTCTTTCCCTCCTTCACGGTACAGGTTCGAGCCTACCTTCCTACTACCACTTTTATTTTTACTCAAAACACCCCCCCCCAAACACCTGGGCAACGCCGGGCTCCCATGCTAGCATATCTATAAAAGTTAAAGTGTCTGTCTGTCTCTGTGTGTGTCTGTCTGTGTACATTTTCCTACGCAATAACTCTGTCAATTTTTAGTCTACAGATTCGAAAGTTGATATACAGGGTACTGAGATTTGGGAAAATTCTTGTAATGCGTTTTCGGCTACAAATTTGGCTGTTAATGGGTCAAAGTTAAACGATTTGATCTTTGAGAACTCTACCAAACTCCTCCACCAATTTTGAGTATAAACAATTGAAATTTTAGATATAGGTTTCTTGGACATGGATCTAACTTGATAACTTGATTTGAGCCAAAAACAATGAATGTTAAAGGGTCATAATAGGGGTCAAAGTTTTTAAAAATTTGACCTCTGCGGTCTCTACCAAATTACTCAGACAATTTCTGGTCTAAACATTTGAAATTTTACATAAAGAGTATTCAGAGATAGGGCAAGCTTTTTAATCGGTTTGGGTCGAAAATTTGAGCTACCAATATATAAATGTATGCATGTATGTTTGCATGTCTGCCTAAAACTTTCGACAGAGGCGACGGATTTTCACAAGATCAGTATCGTTTTGAACCTCCACCCTTCAAACAACAAATACCGAAAAATTGGCTAAAAACATTAATTTCTTCACCCTCAATTGGGCACTTTGCAATAGGGAGGGGTCGCTTTTTTTGCTGATATTTTCGAAAGTCATCCCTTGTTTCAATTGTCTAGTCTTAATTTAAACCTACGTCACTTCCGGTTTGCTGATGGTCGTAACAACAAAGACGTCATTTTTTTCCGTTCTTTCCCTCCTTCACGGCACAGGTTCGAGCCTGCCTTCCTACTACCACATTTTTTTTCTCAACACACACCTCCAAACACCCGGGCAACGCCGGGCACCCATGCTAGTATTAAAATAAATTTCTATTTTTCATAAAATAATATGTATTCTTTGCTTAATACATACAGCATTAAATTCCCGTTGAACAGATGTAGTCAATGCCATATCAACTCCTTGATTAAAAGGGGATGTGCATATCGTCTATGGCTTATCATTTAACACCTGGAGAGCTGGTTGCCATGCTCAAGACGTAATAAGCCTTCCAGAGACGTCACCGCAGCACGGACTCAATAAGTTACACTCTTCCTGGCAAACAAACTTATTCCAGATTGAGTAACCTCTAGTCACTCAGTGTTTCAATGATGAACCCCATAGATTCGGGGGTTCCAGGTCAGCTTTAACCATCATCAGTCAGGTTTTTCTTTGTCCACCACATCAGTTTTTCCGATCTTGCTCAGAAGCTGGAGCAATTGATTCATATATGAACTCTCCCTATTAATAGTGAAGGGCATGATCCAGTCAGTGTAGACATCTCATAAAGATGACTTGTCCAGGAGAGTTAATTTTGCAGCAGTTTTGTTTGCTATCATTGGATATGGAGGATGTGATGCAAACAGTGATGATTAAAAATTTTCAATCACCTAATGTCATCGATTCGTATTGGTCAGGGCTCATTGCCAAGTAGGAAAATTATTAACCCCAGCGTTTGGTAGATCTTTACTTTACTGCTATGACTTATCTCAAATCTTGACTAGCACCAAGAACTGAGTTGGTGGAAGTTGCATGATATATCAGTAAATCAACCAATCAAAGTAAATCAACCAACCAAAGTCTCAAACAAAAACTTCTACATTCGCACTGGAATAATACCATAGAGTGCTATTATGCTAAAAAGAAGACTGTCATGGTTTGACCATTTTATGAGACTACTACCAGGAACATCTGCACGTCAAACACGACAACTTAACAAAAACTAGCAGGATTTCCAAAGATTACGTGGCTAGACTGAGTGACAAAAGACTAGAAATCATGACCAAAATTCCATTCTGAAAACGACATTACTCTTTCCAATCCTGCATGGCCGATAAATCTGCCCTAGCAATATAGCTACGAAGATGACACGGTCGAATAATTTTGCTAATAACCTCTTGTCTTTTTAGCTAATTATTGCTTAATTGGGTCAGAGTCCAAAGGGTTAACAATCAATAGCTTTGAAGTTAAGTGTTCTAACGGAAATAAATGAAGAAGAGCTGTTATTTATTAATAATTTTTTAAGAGCATATTAACTAAGTTAACGAATTTAAACTTGATAAAAGTTGTGTCCTTTGATTTATGTATATAGTGCTGTGTCCATTTTATGGAAATCACTCCAAACAAAGCGTAAATCCATTTGATGTAAGGAGCTAAACTTTTTTTAAAATACTACTTCAAGATCACCACTAGCCAACTATGTCTTTGATGGATGGATTCCAACCTCCAAAACAGCAATTCTTTCCCCTTTGTCAAAAACATAGCTCATAAAAAGTGAGGACTAAAGGACAAAAAATAGAAGTGATGGTTACGAGTCTGTTTAACGTAAACCTAACATCTACTTCCTACCCTTGTTTTGTTTAGTTAAACACAAAAGATTTACTGTATATATTATTCAATTATTGGAATTCTTTGTGATGCGTAATTTGTATATTTTATTTATTTATTTATTTGCGGTCTATTATCTTTATCATTATAGTTGTTGGTTCACAACGTTTCTAGCAACTATTCCTCTGGCCTTCATCAGGTGGTTAGCCGCAACAGAATAGGAATAATGAATGTCTTAACTGCATCTTCAGTAATTACTACCTTCCATAGTTGTTGTCTCACCACGTTTTGGCCAACTAATCCTCTGGCCGACTTTGGGTAGGATTGAAACTGCTATCTTTAGACAATATTCACCTGGAACTATAGAGATTCAATGTTTCGATTTACTGCGCCATGGGCCCCAAAGAGGAATAGTTGGCTGAAACGTTGTCAAACAACTATAAAGATGAAAAGAATAGTTCGCAAATAAATAAATAAAATTTACTGTATTATTTGGATTGTGTCGACTATTGTTCTCATCTTGCATATTTTTCTCACAACGTTTCCATTGATGTAACCTCCAACCTTCTTCAAGTGTATTGTGACAATACTTCTTATTTGTAAATGCTGGAAAGAATGCTTTTGTTTTTTTTCCGACAAACCATAGTTATCAGAATTCAAAGCGTGTGATGCATCAAGAAACATTAACAGAAATATCCGATCAAATTCGTATGGACCCGAAACAATACAAAAATGGAAACGACTCGACGCTCTTTATTGAGTGTTTTTATATTCTACCAGTTGTGATGCACACAACGTTGATCAAGAGAAGATTGCAACTGCCACGTATATGCCGTGTGATGATGTCTTGAAGTGAAATTTGGATAGTGAGGGTTGAAGAAGTGTTTCCTGGACAAAAATGGTATAAGAATGATATTTTGATGTGGAACAAAGTGAGTGTTAAAGACAGGCTTAGATCTGATGACCTCAGAAGAAAATTAAATCTGACCAGTATGGGGAAATGTATGCGGAACAGGAGACTTTGATAGTATGGTTACGTTAAAATAATGGATCAGATGGCTTGGTTAGATTTTTTTTTTTTTTTTTTTACACAGGCATCACATTATCAAGGTCAAGAGGCCACTCGAGGATAAGGGTTAAAGAGTGTACAGTAGAAATTGGACAATATAGTAACCAATTCGGTAAATTTGTAACTTATATGGAACGGCTCATCAAGAACTTGTTTACGTTAGACTTGAAGACAACCATATTGTAGTCAGCCAGAAAGCAGGAAAACGGAAGACAATTCCACAGGCGTGCAGTTCTAAGAAAGAAGCTTTGTTCATGGAATCTGCGTTTAGGTTTAGGCACAGATAAAGAGTGGGGGTAATTATTGATAGTGTTTTCAGCTAAACGAGTGTTTCTTGTGAAAGTTTGGCGAGGGGGGACTTTCCATGAAAATAACGATACATTAGAGACAAACTCGCAATATCTCTTCTGTGAGATAGAGGTTGCAGGGAAGAGAAAAGGACATCTCCTACGAGGCTACAACGTCTATTTTGAACTCTATCAAGGCAGGCCAAGTCCTTTCTAGCAGCTCCTGCCCAGATGTGGCAACAGTATTCCATCCTTGGACATACCTGGCTCTTATATAGATAGAGAATTGCATCAGCAGTGAGATATCTACTGGATCGATAGAAAAATCCCACTATTTTTCCAGAAGCCTTGGCAACAGATTTGATGTACATGTTCCATTTAAGATCAGGAGTAACGGTCAAACCCAGAAGCTTGTCAAAACTTGAGGTCTCCTGAAAACGAGAGCCATTCATTTCAATTGATGCCAGATGTGGATCACTGTGTTGATGATGTAAAGAGAGAAGCTTGGTTTTAGATACATTAAAAGTAACCAACCATTCCTTTCCCCATTGTACCACATGCTCAAAATCAGAGGAGAGAGAATCTGAGAGAACTTGGTCGTTTACTGTTTTAGATGTGCTACTATAAATGGTAGTGTCATCAACATAAATGTCTACAAATGATGTAAGGATCTGATTTGGAAGATCATTAATGTAGATCAGGAAAAGAGTTGGGCCCAGGATGGACCCCTGAGGGACTTCAGCATTAATACTGTGAGCTTCTGATTTTTGCCCCTCAACTACTACTCTTATGAACCTATCATAAAGAAATGATTTAATAATTGAGAAGACATTTCCAGCTATACCATAACTAGAGATCTTGTGAAGTAAACCTTTATGCCATACTCTGTCAAAGGCCTTAGTTATGTCAAGAGCAATTGCCCTAGAAAGGTTGCCTATGTCGAGAGATTTGCTAATCCTATGAGATATAACTGTAAGTACATCTGCTGTAGATCTAGCAGAACGGAAACCATATTGAGTGTCACTAAGAAGGTTATTTCTGTTGGGATGTTTGATTACTTCTGTATTTAACACAGATTCCAGCAACTTACTCATGACGCACAGGAGACTTATTGGCCTGTACTGAGAGGAGGATGAGCGATCACCTGAATTCTTAAATACAGGGCATACTGATGAGATTTTCCAGGGTGATGGGAAGTTATTCTCCTTAAGACAACGTTTAAACAGTTTTGTAAGTATGGGCGCTAGTTCTGGTTGAAGTTTTTTGAGTACTATAACTGGAATACCATCAGGGCCTGTTGCTTTACTCGGATCAAGGTTTTTGATTAGCTTGGAAACATCACGTACAGATATATGTATATCACATAGCGTGTTTTCTGATACAGGTCCATTGATGATAGTTGGGATAGAGCACACGCTTCTGTTCAGGATTCTGTTTCCTATTTGCCAAAACTGGTGGGAACCAAGCTGCTGCTCAGCTACTTTGGACTTGACGGACTGAGCATACAACTCTCTTGCGTTCTTTATTACTTTTTAACAATGGTTGCTGGCAGTCCTGAAAGCGGCTTTAGTTTCCATACATCTATTACCTTGGAAGCAGTAGAAAAACATGATTTCTGTGTGCAATGGCAGTAGCACATTCTGGAGAGAACCATGGCTGGCTGTTAGGTTTTTGCTGGAACTTTTTCGAGGGTATGAAACGGTCTATACCTACAATTAACCATTCTGTCAGGTCTGATAATATACAGGACACATCCTTTTTAAACATGGAATGCAGAGGTAGATCCGATATAAATGTACGGAAGCTATCCCAGTCAGCCTTAGTGTATCGATATACTGTACGATGGAGAGGTACGTCTGGGGACTTATTACATTTCATTTTTATCTTAATTGATACAACAGAATGGTCGGAAGATCCAAGTTGAGACGGAACGGAAACTAAACATAGTTCAGGGCAAGTTGTGAGAAAAAGGTCTAGGAGACTCGCATACTGGCCATCATTGTCGGGCACACAGATGGGTTCGTGAACAAACTTACTGAGGTCATAAGTAATGGAGAAATCATGACAGAACCTCCCCTCATCATCGGTCTTGTTTGACTGGGTCAACCATTCCACGTTGTGAACATTGAAGTCTCCACATACGTGAATGTTAGCTGAAGGATAAGCAGATAGGACTTGGTCAATTTTCTCAGATATGTTTTTAAATATAGTAACTCCGCTGTTGTGGGGGCGATAGAGAGTAAATATAAATGCAGTAGCGTGAGCTAATGCAACCCGGAAACACATATAGGGTAAGTTAGGATCTTCTCTGGAGATGTCCCTACCACATGAAAAGCCATCTTTAATATAGGCACGTATTCCATGCCCATGGCGATCTTGGGGGTCAGATTTAGAAGTTAAGTTAGAGTATCCTTTAATTGCGAACTCTTCTAGGGAAATAGCTTGTCCAATGCCAGTTTCACTTAAAAATAAAAGGTCTGGTTTAGTTTCCTGTAATTGGGTTTCAACCTCTGATGTTGGAGAAGGAGATATGGTAGTGGGGGTCTACGCTGTAAGTTGGAGAACCAGGTTTAATCGTGTATTTTTTCTTGAAACTTGTCATGCTGGAATTTTGGAACTTGTGGACTAGGTCGTCAGATTTGCTTAGAGCAGGACAGAGAGGGGAAACTAAGAGAGAAAAAGAAACGAAAAAAATTTTTTTTTTGTAGAACATAAGGTAAAGCCGTTACAATTACCCACTAATATGGCATCGAGAGGCCCCATCAGAAGCTACTGCATGGTCCAGAATACATTCACCAAATGACAATACAGCAGCCCCAGTACTTTGCATCTGCTGATAGGACAGCCTCCTTAGTGGTTAATCCAAGGTTCGGGTCCCTGATTATCAGGCGGATAACGTCAGCTTAGATAAAACGTTTACCTCCAGCACCCTTACTAGTGACATGGCTACAAGGATAGACATAGAAACAGAAAATTTCCACCATCTCTGCCAACTGTTCACGCAAAATACTGCCAACCTAGAAAACAGCTTTTTCTTCTCCCTTTGTCAGAAAAATCACTCATTAAAAAATGAGGACTGAGGGACAAATAAGGAGAAGCGAGAGAGAGTAATGGGAGCTGCCGATAACGCATCCACAATGCGTTTTCTACTCTCCATTAAAAAAAAAACAAATTATTAAGTATTATACTTAACAAAAGTCCAACGGAGGTGTTTAAGGGAAAGTATGGTGATAGATTCCCCTCTCACAAACTAAAAATGAATACAATTACCTAATCTATTTTTACAATCAACTTGGTAGATAAATAAACATTTATGGACGAGAAAAACGCTAGCATTTAATAAAACAGAAATACATAAATTAAATACTGAAATAAAATGTAGTTATTAATATTTGAATCTAAAGATAAAAAAAACAGGATTAATATAGAAGTCACTTATTTCGAAAAAACACTTTTGTCTCCAAAATGCAAACTGTAGAAAAGAATTTTAGTTTTAATAACATCATGTTCAAAAGACTTTTTTTTTTTCAAATTAACCATTAAAAGAAAAGCGTGATCTTATTCTGGACTTTAGCTAGTTACGTTTTAAGAAACTTGCGATATAAAAGAAAAGCGGAGGGAGGGGTCTTCCGAAAGTCAGCTGGTGACGTTATAAGTAATTGCGAGATAAAATGAAAGCAGGACTAAGGGGCAAAACAATTGAGGTTGCAGGTTCGTTTCACAGGGGAAGGTCAAGGAAAACACACAATGGAAGGAAGCGATAAGAATGGACTTTAGAGAAAGGGGATAAATGAAGTCCTGGTCAGAAATAGGTTAGTTTGGAAATCAATATCTTAAAGGTGTCCAACACATGCCAGCATGTAAAACGGCCGTTAAATCGACGACGACGACTACGACGACGACAACGGCGAAGATGATGATGATGATGATGATGATGATTGGCTTGAAATCGGATGGGGAAATGTAATTTTACTGGGAAATAAACGTCGGATCATTAGTTGAAGTCATTATTTAATCTCAGAATTTGTATCTTATTAAATTTTGATGATCTTGTTATGCGTGAGAGTTCATACCAGTGATTGAGTAAGTTGTCCTTTATTATTATTTTTAATCCTATGAACACAAAAAAGTAATAGTTTAATTCTAGAAAATGTTCCTTGTTCTTAATTTTTTCTAAAATTGCCTCCCAAACTCTTCCTATTTTGCGCCGAGTGGTGTTAATTGTATAGTTGGTTTATTGTTGAAAATTGCTTTTGTGATCTTTTCGTATGAGTTTCGTATAGGTTTTAATTAATCTTAATGGCTTCATCTGTGATTTTCAGTACAGTAAATAAATTGTATTGCAATTGGAAATTTAAAACAGAATTGGTAATTGTATCAGAATCGACGAAAATATTCGAATCGTCGCCTCACTAGGTACATCTAACCATCAATGTAGCGATTTGTGGCAGTTATGGCCCGAGACTCATGATGTGTACTTCTTTAACATACTTTTACTATTAATAATCCAGTTATATTTGTTAACTATATCCCACTATATTTGCCTTGATAATTATCGACCTGCAAAGTTATGACAGTTATCTTTTTGAAGGGATTGTTTGTCCAACTTTATTTTTCAAGGAGCAACAGTTTTTAATCACCTTAACCAAAATAGTGTATTCCTGCTTGTATTTTTTTGCAATTTATTGTTTGTGCCATTAGACTATGTTTTGGGGAGGAGAATGTGATCAGTTCTTCTGGTAACTGGACAACTGCTGCCACCATCATTAAATTAATTTTCGTCTTGCAGCCAAGTAATTATCATCTGCCTCTCTGCAATTTCAAATCGTAAACTGTTTTGCCATTTCTGGTTTGTTCCATAAATCGCAATTAGAAACAGTTGAGTCTTCTTCCTACATGCATACACACAAGTGTATTTCGTTCCTGATAAAATCTTTTACCTGTAATAGAGCCAGACACGTCCTGAGGTGGAATACTGCTGTCATAGATGGGACGCTGATGCTCAAAGCACTGTTTCTTACTCTGACAGAGTAGAAAACCAACTTCACAATCTAGTGGGAGAGGATCTATACTCTTCCCTATATCCTTTTTCACATGGGATGTTGCTAAGCTCTCTCTACTGTATCATTACATTCATGGTAGGTATTGAGAGCTAATCTTTGGGTCTACCGGTAAAACATTTACAGCAAGAACTCGCCTAGCTATGACGACAGGAAAGAAGTTTCCTTTCTCCCTCTCTTTACCAAAACTCAAACAAGAACTTCCATGAACAAAGTTTCTTTCCTAGAACATTTCATTCGTGGGACAAATACGACAAGTCTATTTCCCAACCGACTACAACATGGTCGTCTTCAAGTCTAATGTAAACAAATGATTATTGAGTTGTCATCGTGACTGATCTGTCTACAGTAATATTCTGCCGATACCACCTCTTGTGGTAGCTATCATCGTCCACTGACAATCTTTTTAAGATCACAACACCCATAAATACTTTCTACCTAAAAACACTTATTAATAAGATGAAGTGACGTGGTACGATACATGAGATTGAAATGTCTCAGCGCCACTAATATAGAAGACGCAGCCCCCACAAACTACCGCGGTTTTAAATCCAATAAGTAATTTGAAAGCGTCACCAAAATGAAAGCGATCTGCTTCATATAATCCCTAAAAATCTGTTTCATCTATTATACAGAGGGTAGTTGTCTGTGTGTATGTATGTGTATGCGTTTGTGTGTATGTCCAGTTAAAAGTTTTAAAAATACAAAACCGGCCATTATCATTCAGTAGTAGTAATTAGTATTACTATTTGATAAGTGATTTTTTTTTTATGGGAGCGGGTAGAATAGGGTTCATTTTATTGTCAAAGATCATTCTCCCAGACATTATCTTTTATAGAAGGTATAATGTACTATTTATTCTGTGATCATGAGACCATACTTCCAAGGATTACTAGCACGTTTTTGTGGAGTGAGGATAGAGTAGTGTACATTTTTTGTCATGAGACCCCCCCCCCCGGACATTATCACCTTTTTTTTTTTTTTTTGGTAAAAGACATACTGCAGTATCTGTTTTGTGATAATGAGATGCTGCTGCAAAGGATTACCAAAACTTTACTTTTTAGGAGTAGAGGGGTAGAGTAGTGTCGTTTTTGTTGTCACGGGACCATCCTCCCAGGCATTATCTTCTTTTTGGTAGTAGTGATAATAATGTTAGAGTAATGCCCATTTTATTGTCACAAGACTATCCTCTCAGGCATTATTTTCCCCTTTTTGTTTGATAATGTAATATCCGTACTGTGGCCATGACAGCATACTTCCAGGGATTACCAAAAGCTTTTTGGGGGAAGGAGAAGAACGGAGATAGAGTAGTGTCCATTTTGTTGTTACAAAACTATTCTCCCAAGCATTACTCTTCATTTTTTTGGTAGTAGTGATAATGTTGTATCTTGTCTATGGTTGTGAGATCATACTCCTAGGGATTATCAGCACCTTCTTCTTTGGGGGGGGGGATAGAGTAGTGATCGTTTTATTGTCACGAGATCCTCATCTCAGGAATTACCTTCTCTTTTTTTGACAATGTCATATCTGTTCTGTAGTCATGAGACTATACTCGTTGAAGTGGCAGAAATTCAAAGGAGGACCGATAGAGAGAATAATTTATTGAACACAAACAAAGAATCATGGGATATTGATACAGAAAGGGAGATAATAAGAAAGACAATAGTTATATAAGACTTCTAACAAAAAACGAAACAAAACAAAAATAGAAAAATTTATATGAAAAAATTACGGTTTAAGTATTTAGTTTATCAAATTCTACTCAATTTCCACGACTAACGACTATCTTACATTCATTATCCTCGAATGGCTTAAAATATTTTTTTTTAACTTAGAAGTCGCCACTTATCAAGTCCCGAAGGTCACTTGAGGACAAAGGTTAAAGAATATAAGGTGGTAGTGTAGTAATCGTTAATGGTGTAAATTGTTTTCATTGGATTTGGAGGCTACAATGTTGTATTCAACCAGGAAGCAAGCCAGCGGAATAGTGTTCCACAGGCAGGCAGTTCTAGGAAAGAAGCTTTGTTCATGGAATCTGTGTTTAGATTTAGGCACAGATAGTCGAGTGTTTTTGTGACAGTTTGGCAAGATGAAGCTAAGTCGAGCACTTGCCGTGAAAATAACGATAGAGCAGAGATAGACTCGCAACATCTCTTCTGTGGGAAAGAGATTGCAAGATTTGAACTTGATTGGTAGTGACACCCTAGATTTTGAACTGATGAGGTTGCATTTTGAAAGAAATTGAAACTGAAACATTTATGAACATATGCAGCCAATAATGTTTGTATGATAAATATATTGTACTATGTATATATTAGAATTTTCAGAATGTGAAATGATACAATTATTTCCACAGTTAAACAACGCCGCAGACCACATAAGCCGTGAAAGCCAACAAACCGGAAGTCTAAGACTATATGTTATAATATACAAAGAAAATGAGAGGAAAATAGACAGAAACAGACATTATGTACTCGCTCACCTTTTTCTGTTGTAATGAAAGAGCCATGTTGACGAGCGGCATGAGTGCATGGTTGTCTTCGCTAGTCTCACAGCCCAGGAGCATGCGCACCTCTTCCGAACTCCGACTGGTAGCTAACAAATCCAGGGTGAAATTTTGAACTTGTGTATCAAGCTCGAAGTAGACTTGCTGCAAAAAAACAAACAAAAAAAAAAACACGGTTAAATTAACAAATGAATCATGAGAATTTGTAATAAAGAAAAAGAACGTTTTATTGAAAATATAAAAATATTTTAACTAGAACTGGCCGCTCGGCACTTCCTGGTTGTAAAATACGCTTAAATATGATATTTTAATCATGCAGATTTCGTATTTATCATTTACCAGTTAATTTGCTCGTTTTAATGGTACTACTCCCATTTTCGTAGCTCTTCAACGCTTTACTTTTTAAGTTAAAAAATAGGAGGCCTTAATCTTGGAAGGACCCGCGTATATATATATATATATATATATATATATATATATATATATATATATATATATATATATATATATATATACGTATATATATATATATATATATATATATATATATATATATATATATATATATATATATATACGTGGGTCCTTCCAAACTATATATATATTTTGGAAGGACCCGCGTATATATAGGTTTTCCTTCCAATATATATATATAGTCTTATTTGTAGTATTCTGAATTTTACTGGGTTATATAATTCAGCAATCGTTCATATACCAATAAATTTTAAACCAAAAAGAGATGACAAACTGTAAGCTACAAAATTATCATATTTCATAATTGAGCATTCATATATTGTTTTAACAAAAAATCAAGACTTAAAAGTATTGGTTTATAGCAACAAATAGTGTATTTTATCGTTTCAAGATTATTCAGACAAATTCAAACATGTCGTTTGAAAATTTTCACAAGAACAGCCTCTTTTCAGACTTATTGAATTAGAAACACTTTAACAATAAAACATTATGGAAACCATTTGCCTTATAAGGAAAAAAAAACAGCCGAAAGTATTTTACCTATATCGCATCCTTGCAAAGTATTTTTTTAAAAAGATTTATATGTTTACTTATTTTCGTATCTCCATTCAAAAAAAAAAAAAAAATTACAAACAAAATGTCATACAATGCTACCACTAATTACCTATGTCCATCTAATGCTTTAATAATATTATTCATTGATTTCTTAAATTAAATTTCTTTATTTCTTTATTTGATTTGAATTATTTTTTTAATCCGGACTAGTCAACTAAGTTAAATTGTTATGCTTCTATGTAAGTTTCGTATCTGGAATTTGCTTTGTTTATTTACAAAAATATCGGCTAACCTATGTATGTGATTTAAGAAAGTTTTTGTTTAAAACTTATTCAATAAGGAAAGAAAGTTTAACATTACTTTATACTTAGTTCATTCTTATTCTTCACTTAAAATTAAGGATCTCAATCTATTTTTTATTTATTTTTTATTTTTATTTTCTTTCGTTCTTTCCTATTAAGATTTACGATTATCGGATATTTTAGATGTAGAAATAGAGATAACTCTGTACGTTCGAAAGTTTAAAGTTTTAGTTGAAATTATAAGTTACCAAAATCCTAATATGTCTTCATAACGATGAAAGGGAAGTAATTCAAGCCGTTCGATGTTTCTAGGTTTGGTAAAGTTCCTAATATGCATTTATGATTTATTTATTAATCAAACAAATCCAATTAAAACTAGGCTAACCTAATCAAAATATAAGTTTGTAATGCATATCTTAACCATGATACTGATTTTATTACCAAAGATTTAACCTACGTTTGCCATCCAACCATAATTTTCTGAGGTTATACAAAATAACAATTCGGGAATTAAGTTCTGAAATACTTATCTAATAATAATACATGTCCCATTAATAAGTATTCTATTAATAAATATATTCTTTAGCTTCATGTATGTTTTACTCCAATGAAAGCGAGGGTTCACCTTGATTTTTTGGATTTAATGGTTCAGAACAAGAGTATTATTTAAAATATATATATATATATATATATATATATATATATATATATATATATATATATATATATATCGTAGCAAGACATGACTGTATTTACGTAAAGAATAATAAGATATAATTTGATCTCTTTGATTGAGCACTATCAACGACCCTTGTTGAAATTCAGTTATTCTTAATATTTGGATATCATTATACCTGGAATATATACATATATAAATATATATATATTTATACGTATATCCCGAAATTAACTATCTATATTGATGAAATCAGTCATTATTTTATAACTTTTTTCTTGGAATATATTTACCGTGTTCAAAATATAATATGCACAAGATTTTACTGCAATGAAAAATCGAGAGGAGTTAAGTGTGAATAACGTGTAGATCATGGTGTATCTATCTATCTGGAAAGCGTCTGTTCAGGTACTCTCGTACCTGGTATAGTACAATATCTTATTGGAACACGACAGTATCAACAATGTTATCATTCACAAAGGCACAAAAACCTGGTAGAACATGTCTAGTAAAAGGATGCTTGTGATAGTAGCTTCTTGAAAACAGAATAGGGTATAAACTTTAAATTTAATCATTCTAACTATTCTTTTTCTATTTGGGAATCTCTTTTCCTATTCCATAATTTCAGTCTTTCATTCGCCCAGATATGACATTTTGTTTATTGACTTCACTGCATGTGAAAAGTTGCTTCGTTACAGATTAAAATGGTGTCGCAAAATTTTTCTGTTTCATATTGAAAAATTCAGAGCACCTTAACCCATGCTTGTAGATAGTATTATTCCTTAAGAAAATAAAAAATGTGAATATAATAGGACTACTTCAAAAGAACTGGACGAAAAACCTCTTTGGTAATGCTGTCTTAGGCATATTGAAAACCTGACCTTTTTTTTTTTTTTTTTTTTTACTGTTTTTTTTTTTTTTTTTTACTGTTTTTTTTTTTACTGTTTTTTGTTTTTTTACTGTTTTTTTTTTTACTGTTTTTTGTTTTTAATACTGTTTTTTTACTGGGTTTTTTTTACTTTTTTTTTTACTGATTTTTGTTTTTTTTACTGTTTTTTTTACTGTTTTTTTTTTTTACTGTTTTTTGTTTTGCTTCATACATTTCTAAACAATTTTTTAGATTTGGTTTTATTTCTGCTGGAAACTTTGTTTTTTCGTGTTTTACCCTTTTTGCATCATACATGGATCCTGTCTTTTATATTTGTGCAGTAATAAACGGATCCAGAGTCGAGTTTATGAAAATTCTTGCGAAACTTGCTCTGTACTTTACTATTTTTGCTTCTTCAAATAAGTGCAACTACAACAAAAACGTTTTTTTTCTCTGTATTTATCATTCAAGGCTTCCGAAAAGATGCAATAAATAAGTTGTTTAGGACAATCCTTTTACACATAAAGCGATAAAATTATAGAAAGATGACCGAATTTATCAAAATAAATGGCTAATTTGGGAACACACTATCTCTTCCATTTAGCATATTTTTTTAACAAGGAAGTCACCATTTATCAAGGCTCGAAGACCACTCGAGGATAGGGGTTAATGCAAATCCCTTTGTTTCTAAATGAATGGAACACTTTAAAGGTGACGCTCAATCTATATAACTATAAAAGTGAGAATGTGTGCGCGTATGTGTGTGTGGGGGGGGACACTTCTCAACTCATGTACTCCACAGATATTTGATCAACACACTTGAAAGTTGGTATATATGATATTCAGACAAGTGGAATTCTTTTCAATCGGATTTTATCTGGGAAAACAGGCTGCTAAGTGGTCAAAATTGGAAAAATGCTACGGACTGGGGGTAGGATTTTTATCTTTTTGCTAGCTGTTCCAGGAATGAGCATGCGCTAATGGTTCGCATGATAGATCCATTATGTTAAAAATAGGTACATTTTGAAAACACTTTTTAAAGATAGTGTTAAGCCGCCCTAATGGTTGTCTTACTTGACTCACTGTGTTTAGGTTTTGGTTTCGATCTCAGCACTATTTTTTTTTTACTTACAAGAAGTGAAGTGTTTAGAAAACAAAACATGATACTTGCATGCATATGTCTCAGATTCTGCACGAATTAAAATATAATATTTATGCGTATTTTACGACCGGGCAACACCGGACGGCCTGCTAGTGTTTATATATATATACATTGGAGATTTATGCGCGCCGATCCTGTAGCTGAGTAGTAGAACTTCCGACTTTCAACTAGATAGTTGTAGGTTCGATTCCTGGTATGTGTGCTAATCAAGCTATACAGTTGTACAACGAAACAGTTTATCTTTGGCTGACCATATACACATATATGCACGTATAAGAAATGGTAAAAATTAAGAAAAAGGAAAAATGTAAATCGAAAAAAAAAACCCAAAGTGACGTATAATCGAAAAATGTTAAAGAAACGCTAAGAATTTACAACGAACATAACACTGAAAATATTTTTCAAAAGTTAAAAAATATGTAACACTCTATAAAACGTTATTAATGAAAAAATAATTTAATTAATGTATTAAATGTAAAATATAAGAAAAACTAAATAAACAAATAAGTTAAAAAATGAAAAATTTCAAACAGATAAATGTGGAAATATAAATTAGTAAAAAAAAATGAAAAATTTCAAAAAGATTTGTTTCTAAATAAATGGATGGAACGCTTTAAAATGTAAAAAATATATTTAAAAAAAAGTAAAAAATGAAAATTTTCAATTTGATAAAATGTAAAAATATAAATTAGCAAAAAAAAAAAAATGAAAAATTTCAAATAGATTTGTTTTTAAAATAAATGAATGAAGACTTGAAAATGTCAAAATAAAAAAAGAGTAAAAAATTGAAAATTTTCAATTAGATAAAATGTGGAAATATAAATTAGTACAAAAATGAAAAATTTCAAATAGATTTGTTTCTAAATAAACAGATGGGACACTTTAAAATGTCGAAAAATAAACAAAAAGTAAAAAAAAATGAAAATTTTCAGTTAGGTAAAATATGGAAATATAAATTAGTAAAAAAATGAAAAAATTCAAATATACTAGAATGGAGTAGACTATTTAAGTATTTCATTCAGAATTTAGAATTTAAATAAATATAAATCCTATGGTATATTAAATTTAAATGCAATTAAAATATTATTTATCAAAATATGCTTAGCTCGATATTTTATTAAGATACTATTAATTGATTAAGTGTGTGGCAACTGAATTGCGAACCGATTTGCACGAACACTAAAAAGCAAATGTTCGAATAGCTAATTCTCTTCTTTGCTCTTACAAATTCCTTAAAAATGATAAAATAAAACAGCCCCCCCCACAAAAAATAGATTGCACTGAAAAACCAAAGACATCTGTTACATATGGAAGAGGACAGATCCCAGTAATAAAAGGAATAAAGTAAATAAGTTTGAAAATAATAGTTGTTAAAAGGAAAAGGTTAGGATCGAACTGAGTATTCAAAAGTTAAAAGTGAATACATATTGCAATCTCAGGAATTTAGTGAATTGTCCATTATGGTAGAAATAACTAAATTGTCCATTATAGTAGAAATAACTAAATTGTCCATTATGGTCGAAATAACTAAATTGTCCATTATAGTAGAAATAACTAAATTTTCCATTATGGTCGAAATAACTAAATTGTCCATTATAGTAGAAATAACTAAATTGTCCATTATGGTCGAAATAACTAAATTGTCCATTATGGTCGAAATAACTAAATTGTCCATTATAGTAGAAATAACTAAATTTTCCATTATAGTAGAAATAACTAAATTGTCCATTATGGTCGAAATAACTAAATTGTCCATTATGGTCGAAATAACTAAATTTTCCATTATAGTAGAAATAACTAAATTTTCCATTATAGTAGAAATAACTAAATTGTCCATTATGGTCGAAATAACTAAATTGTCCATTATGGTCGAAATAACTAAATTGTCCATTATGGTCGAAATAACTAAATTGTCCATTATAGTAGAAATAACTAAATTGTCCATTATAGTAGAAATAACTAAATTGTCCATTATAGTCGAAATAACTAAATTGTCCATTATAGTCGAAATAACTAAATTGTCCATTATGGTCGAAATAACTAAATTGTCCATTATGGTAGAAATAACTAAATTGTCCATTATAGTAGAAATAACTAAATTGCCCATTATGGTCGAAATAACTAAATTGTCCATTATGGTAGAAATAACTAAATTTTCCATTATAGTAGAAATAACTAAATTGTCCATTATGGTCGAAATAACTAAATTGTCCATTATGGTCGAAATAACTAAATTGTCCATTATGGTAGAAATAACTAAATTGTCCATTATAGTAGAAATAACTAAATTGTCCATTATAGTAGAAATAACTAAATTGTCCATTATAGTCGAAATAACTAAATTGTCCATTATGGTCGAAATAACTAAATTGTCCATTATGGTCGAAATAACTAAATTGTCCATTATAGTAGAAATAACTAAATTGTCCATTATGGTCGAAATAACTAAATTGTCCATTATGGTAGAAATAACTAAATTGTCCATTATGGTAGAAATAACTAAATTGTCCATTATGGTAGAAATAACTAAATTGTCCATTATAGTAGAAATAACTAAATTGTCCATTATGGTAGAAATAACTAAATTGTCCATTATAGTAGAAATAACTAAATTGTCCATTATAGTCGAAATAACTAAATTGTCCATTATAGTAGAAATAACTAAATTGTCCATTATAGTCGAAATAACTAAATTGTCCATTATAGTAGAAATAACTAAATTGTCCATTATGGTCGAAATAACTAAATTGTCCATTATGGTAGAAATAACTAAATTTTCCATTATAGTAGAAATAACTAAATTGTCCATTATGGTCGAAATAACTAAATTGTCCATTATGGTCGAAATAACTAAATTGTCTATTATGGTAGAAATAACTAAATTGTCCATTATAGTAGAAATAACTAAATTGTCCATTATAGTAGAAATAACTAAATTGTCCATTATAGTCGAAATAACTAAATTGTCCATTATAGTCGAAATAACTAAATTGTCCATTATGGTCGAAATAACTAAATTGTCCATTATAGTAGAAATAACTAAATTGTCCATTATAGTAGAAATAACTAAATTGTCCATTATGGTAGAAATAACTAAATTGTCCATTATAGTAGAAATAACTAAATAATGATAAACCAGACGTCAGAGTTAGGACAATGGAAAACAAAACAGTTTAGGAATTTTCTTTGTGTGGCCGAAGGCATCTTGGAAGTCATATATGTAAATCCATGGGAGAACATTCACGTGGTTAGAGTACGTCTTTGACGTCACAAAGAAAGATATTTACAATATATCCAGAGAGTCAGTTCAACCATGAGTTCGGAGTCAGAAAGGAGAGTTGAGTTAGCTGAAGCCCTTTTCGAAGCGACCAGAAAGGGAAACAAAAATTGGAGAAATCTGAAGGCAATTGAATTCCTGATCATCATCCAGCCAATTAGTTGAATGTATTTTATAAACGTTGTCTTCGTCGTTATTTCATCTACCGAAAGGTAATGTGATTTTGTTATCATCTTTGTAAACGAACTTTGTTTAACACATTTCCAAATTGTTAACTGTCGCCACCATTACAAGTAATATATTTCCCCTGTGTTAAAAAGAACTGTATTTCATGTCTGCCTCCTCAATAATGTTAACGGTATCCCTCTTTCAGTAATGAATGTGCATCACCTATGTGTAATAAGAAATGTCACCACAGTCGTCGTCGTGATGTACGCAGTATATAAACGTCTGATCATCCGTTATCTGTATTTGTCGTCCATCGTTATAAATATGTTCCCGGTGTAGCGACGCTACACTGTAGCGTCTACCCCGGAACTAATTTTGACAGTGACATTGAACATTCACCGTTTCCGGAGAGCTCCAAAAAAAGACAAAAAAAAAAGCCGTGGCGCTAAATTTGAGGAGTCTCTCGCTCTCTTTTTGCTCGCGAACACCAGAGGTGTAAGACGCGTTACTGCCACGCTCTGTCGCTCGTGCGTGACACACCCTGTGCTGGTTCCAATGGTGAAACCACACAAAAAAAACAAAAACATTCTTCTTATCTATTCACTCCGCTCCTTACCCGAACGGCATTTCTAAAGAAAATTAATTTATCGTTTCTTTCCAACTTAACGCCAAAAACATTTGACCAGTGGGGAAGGATTTCTTCTTCCTTTTTTTTTTGGACTCAAAATAAACACGAGTGTGATACACCAGGGCAAATAAATTTACACCTCTTATAACAAGCCAAGTCTGATTATTTGTTTTTAATTACTTTTTCTAAATATTTGTTTTCTTATTAATGTTTTTTGGAAAAATTAATTTTAAGTGAGCTGTTTGTTGTTTTGCCCAGCGAGCACCTCGCTTCACCGGTATATACACACCTCAACTACACAACATCTGCTTCTGCCACTCCCCGTCTCTTTGGCTGGGAAAGACAAAAAGGAACACTTTAATGACTCACATACAAACTCTCTTCATCTCGCGCACACACATTCTTACACACTAATCAGCAAAGATAAACGAACTGCTACTCACAGCTATATGCGCACTAATGATAACAAGGTAAACCAACACACATACGCAGTGTCTCACCGCCAAATACTCGTATACGTATATTACTTATGTATGCATATTCTTCACACTATGAACATATTATTTAACTACTTCACACTATGAACATATTATTTAACTACCTAAGAGGAAAAGTTCAACCAGATTAGTGACCTGAGCTGAGTCGGTCGAACCCATTAAAACGTTGAAATGACCAGGGGTATTGTTTCTGATCCAATATTTTTGCCAAAGGTTATTATAGACTTTCTCGCTAATAGTATTATATTAATTTCGTCTGGTGTTATATTAGTTATTTTATGTGCCATTAGGAGGGACTTATTTAATAGGATTGGTGATATCGATTGGTAATAGGATTCACTGTCGAAAGAAAGAAATTTAAGATTCTTTTTATTGTGAATGTTAGAAAACCAATCAATTATCTGGGTGGAGGATTGCCATAGTGGGTATTTTATTACGGATTTAATCTTAGGGATAATTCTATCTAGGATATTTTTACTTTCTTTACCAAACAAGCGTTTGTGTAAATGAATACTTACTGATCGAAAATAACTTTGATATTCTTATAAAATTGTAGATATATGTTTTCCTATAAACTATCGGTTTTGTCTCAATTTTTCATTTACAAAATTCTGTTTACGTTTTAGTTGTGATCCTGTTATTCCTCAATGCTTCATTTGTTTCCATTTTTATTATACGTGCGTGCCTAAAACATAACTTTCATACCCGATTCATATTAAATGTTAGTGTGGTTTTTGGCAATACCCAAAGATGCTATCATCGTTCCAAAAAAGAGTTTCTACCAAAACCAGGAACAACGCCACAAGTACAAATTAAAATGGAATAAAAATGTGTGAGGAGGAACCCTTATCCTTGAGTGGCCTCGGCCTTGATAATGTGGTGATGCTTGTGTGTAAAAAAATGGACATTTACGAAAAATTAACTTGAGAAATAATTTATTTTACACTTTTCTATGCATGCGTGCCGCTATATATCCTTCATTATTTTTATTATTATTTTTTTTTTTTGTTAGAGGCCATCTTAAAACATCTTTTTGTATAGTCCAGAACCACACCGACATTTAATATCAGTTTGGGTATAAAAGTTATATTTTAGCAAAGGAAGAACATGAAGAACGTATAATATGGGACATTTATGCATAATAAAATGAAAATAAAATGAAACATTAAAATAATAAAAGGCTCACCAGATAGCATGTGCTACGTAAAACACAAACGTAGTTTTATGAATGAAAAATAGAGAAATACGATAATTTATAAGAAAATATTTTTATATAAGAAATAAGAATATAAAAGTTATTTTTCAGTAATTTTATACAAACATGTGTTTTAGTAAACAGGTTGGGCGAATAATAGTATGTAAGTATTTGGCAGTGCGGTATTGTGTCTCTGTGTACGTTTATCTTTGTCCTTGTTATTGCCTATATATATATATATATATATATATATATATATATATATATATATATATATATATGTATGTATGTGTGTGTGTGTGTGTGTGTGTGTGTGTGTGTGTGTGTGTGTGGTGAAAGGCTGGATGTGTAAGTCAGTGAGTTCTTTCGCCTTATCATCTCGGCGAAATGCCGGGGTGAGGTGCTGAGTAGACCTTCTTGGGTTCCTCTTGTCCAGTCGGCTTGCAGAGTCTCTCTTTAATTTTGGCTCTTTGTCTTGTCGGTTCATAGGCGTTTCCAACTTCGCATTGGTTTATTACTTTCACATGTACGTGTTACTTTTTGGAATTTATAAATATTTCCATTGGTTGAAAATTAGAGTTTACACGTTCATGCAAAACTTACTAGCATTGAGGAGTGATGAAGAAAACCAAAGAAGGAAAGAATCTAAGCAATTATAACTATTTGCTTTTTAGCGTTCGCATGAATTACTTTGAGATTAAGTCACCACCACGATAACTAGAACTGATGTTATCGACAAAAGTGTAAATTTCACCTTTTCTGTAATCTCGAACTTTGATCTAGATAATCTAAAATTAAATCACATCTAAGTTATCTCTTGACCGATACTTTAATCAAGTTTTGTGACGATTAATGAAACAATCTTGATGGAAAGCATAGCCTCCTCTTTGATGGAGATAATTAAGATTTTAGAACCTTAACCCTAAAATATTTGTCCTGATCTTATACAATCTATTTTTTTTTCTTTTTTTTTTTTTACATGGTGGTCACCACTTATCAAGGCCCGGAATCCACTCAGGGATAAGGGTTATTGCAAGTACAGTACGTTAGTGTGGAGATTTAATGAAGTGTTCACTTAAGGGGGCGGTTCATCAGGAATTTGTTTACATTGGACTTGAAGACATCCAGGTTGTAATCAGGTGGGAAGCAGGCAGACGGAACAGAGTTCCACAGGCGTGCAGTTCTAAGAAAGAAGCTTTGTTCGTGGAATCTACGTTTGGATTTAGGCACAGATAAAGAGTGGGGAAAAATTTTCACAGTGGATTCAGCTAGACGGGTGTTTTTCGTGAAAGATTGGAGAGGGGGGGACCAGGGATTGGAGTTCAGACGAGCACCTGCCATGGAAATAACGATAAAACAAGGATAGGCTCGCAACGTCTCTTCTGTGGGAGAGAGGTTGCAGGGTAGAGAAAAGGGCATCCCCCACTAAGCCACGAAGTCTATTTTGTACTCTATCAAGGCAGGATAGGCTGTTTTTAGCAGCTCCTGCCCAGATATGGCAGCAGTATTCCATCCTTGGACGTACTTGGCTTTTATATAGATAGAGAATTGCATCAGTAGTGAGATATCTTCTGGAGCGGTAGAAGGATCCCACCATCTTTCCAGCGACCTTGGCAACAGACTTGATGTACATGTTCCATTTCAGATCAGGAGTAAAGGACAAACCCAGAAGCTTATCAAAACATGGGGCTTCTCCTAGACGAGAGCCATCCATTTCAATTGATGCCAGATGGGGATCAGAGCGTTTATGATGTAAAGGTAGGAGTTTGGTTTTAGATGCATTAAAGATAACCAGCCACATCTTCCCCCACTGAACCACGCGTTCGAGATCAGAGGAGAGAGAATCAGAGAGAACTTTGTTATTTACAGCCTTTCATGTGATGCCGTAGGTGGACGTGTCATCAGCATAGATGTCAACGAATGATTTAAGTATGTGTTTAGGGAAGTCATTGATGTAGATCAGGAAAAGAGTTGGGCCCAGGATGGACCCTTGAGGGACTCCAGCATTAATACTGCAGGCCTCTGATTTTTGTCCATCGACCACTACTCTTATGAGCCTATCGGAGAGAAATGATTTAATGATTGAGAAAACATTTCCAGTTATACCGTAGCTGGAAATCTTGTGAAGTAGACCCTTATGCCATACCTTGTCGAAGGCCTTTGATATGTCAAGAGCAATTGCCCTAGAAAAGAAGCCTTTGTAAAGAGATTCACTAATCCTGTGAGATATAACCGTTAGCACATCTGCGGTAGATCTTGCAGAACGGAAACCATATTCTGTGTCACAAAGAAGATTGTTTCTGCTGAGGTGGTTGACTATTTCTCTATTTAATATGGATTCCAACAACTTACTCATGACACATAGGAAGCTTATTGGTCTGCACTGAGAGGGAGATGATCTGTCACTTGAATTCTTAAATACAGGGCATACTGATGAGGTTTTCCAGGGTGTTGGGAAGCAATTCTCCTTAAGGCAACGCTTAAACAGTTTTGTAAGTATGGGGGCAAGTTCTGGTTGAAGCTTTTTCAGCACTATAATTGGAATGCCGTCAGGGCCAGTTGCTTTACTGGAAACAAGGTTCTTGATTAGCTTGGCGACCTCATGCACAGATATTTGTATGTTACCTAGCGTGTTCTGTGTTATAGGAGGAAATATGAGGAGTTGATGGCCTTCGTCGCATAGGGTAGAATTAGCTGCAAAGTTCTTTGCAAATAGTTTGGCCTTGTCTGATGCTGACGAGATGACCTCTGGTCCATTGATAATGGTTGGGATAAAACGCACGCTTCTGTTCAGGGTCCTATTTGTTATTTGCCAAAAAATATAAAAGTGAAAGTGTCTGGCTGTCTGTGTGTCTGTCTGTGTACATTCCCCTACGCAATAATTCTGTCAATTTTCAGTCTGCAGACTCAAAATTTGATATACAGGGTACTGAGATTTGGGAAAATCTTTGTAATCCGTTTTCGGCCAGAAAATTGATTGTTAAGGGGTCTGAAGTGGACCGAAAGTAAATTGCATTTTGTTTCATATATTTACAATAATTGTTTTCAGCTAGATTTAGAGTGGCATTGGTATGTAATACGTTTGGTTGTATTTGATTGGTAGATTGGTTAATGGGGTGTTGTGCTGGAATTAGTCTGTATGAA